>NC_138177.1:26355014-26759314 GCF_964165515.1 Mesoplodon bidens | reverse complement strand
GAATTAATACATTAAGTTTAAGCAGGTGGCCAGTGCATTGCACTTCATCATTTGGTTAACATTTCCAGGCAGAAAAAGACCTAGGTTTGGGGACAATTAGGGACAAGTAAGGCAGAAGTGCAGCCCTTGTCAAGTGGTAGACTTGTAACAAGTCAGTGTAATAAAATGCTATCTGTGTTGTCACATAAATATATAAGGGATAGACAGAGCCCATATAAAGGAGGAGGTCATTGATTCTGGAGGGGAAAAGGGAATTAAGAGAAGTTTCATGGAAGAGGTGACTTCTGAGTCAGGTCTTGACAAATGAGCAAGTACCCATCAAAGGGTGGGTGCAAACGGGGCAGCACCCCAGGCACAGAAAACAGCCCAAGCAAAGCACAAAGACGTTTGGAGAAATGCAAGTTCAGCCTGGCTGAGGAGGACGACTCGAAGGGCCTGTCCTGTATGCATGCTGAGGGTTTTGGACTTCACCTGTTGAGAGGGAATGGGAAGCCACTAAGGGGCTAAGCAAGGCTATAAATGAATGGCTCCACAGCTCTGTGGAAAATGGCCTGGCGAGGGTCCATAAAAGAGGCAGAGAAGCCCAACAAGGAACTCCTGTAGTCTTCAGATGAGCAGGGATAGAGGCCAGAGCTAAAAGCAGCTCAGATATCCCCTTCTACGGGAAGCCCTCCTGCCTCCCCAGGTCACGTCAGATCAGCTCACCTGCCCTCCCCTGAGCATTGCTCTCTCCATACCCTATTATAGTATCAGTTTATATGTCTGTCTGCCTGGCCACCCAGTGAGCTCCATCACAGCAGGAACCAAACCCTGCTCGTCCTTGAATCCTCAGAGCCCAGCACAGGGTGTGAGCATGTGAGGCAATCAGCAAGGGGCAGCAGCAGTAAGACTAGAGCAATGGAGAGGGCAGTGTCGTAAACTCGGAAGAAATCATTCAACTGCTCCGTGCCATGTAATATCACAATGGTAGTGCAGTTCCTGCCTGCTCCAGTGGTACTTCAAGGATGAACTAAGATATAAAAATATGTTGAGGGGCTTCCCTGGTGGCGCAGTGGTTGAGAGTCCGCCTGCCGATGCAGGGGACACGGGTTCGTGCCCCGGTCTGGGAAGATCCTACACGCAGCGGAGCGGCTGGGCCCGTGAGCCATGGCCGCTGAGCCTGCGCGTCCGGAGCCTGTGCTCCGCAACGGGAGAGGCCACAACAGTGAGAGGCCCGTGTACCGAAAAAAAAAAAATGTTGAAGTTAAAAAAATATGGGCTTCCCTGGTGGCGCAGTGGTTGAGAGTCCGCCTGCCGATGCAGGGGACACGGGTTCGTGCCCCGGTCCGGGAGGATCCCACATGCCGCGGAGCGGCTGGACCTGTGAACCATGGCCGCTGAGCCTGCGCATCCGGAGCCTGTGCTCCACAACGGGAGAGGCCACAACAGTGAGAAGCCCGCGTACCGCAAAAAAAAAAAAAAAAAAAATATATATATATATATATATATATATGTTGAAGTGACAGGATATGAAAGTGCTGTATTTTAACTCCCTCTTTTCTCTCCAAATCCTTAAAACTATGGAAGCATCCTCCTTCACCTCCCTCCAAACACAAGGCACATCCATTTTCCCATCTAATAATGGGCTAAGGTTAGATTTAAAAAACTGTTACCTCCCAAGAGATGCGATGTTACCAAAGGTGTAAAACACTGCGAAGAGGTATAGTCCCTTCCTGGGCACCCAGAGCAGAAGAGTTCCCTGGAAGATAAGGCACAGAGTATCCACACGTGAGGAACACCCCACCACAGCCACCGAACCAGGAGCGCACAGAGGAACCTTTTTCCCTCCCCGCGCCCCTTACCTCCCTCCCCACCTCCCTTTCCTCCCCCTTCTCTTATCCATGCATTTCAGTGAAGAGCAGAAGAGAAAAGGAGGTAGATGAAAGTGGAAAGATAGAGGGAAGGAATGCAGGGGGAAAAGATGGAGGAGGGGAGGGCAGTCTTACCAGCAGCGAGCAGAGAAGTCCTGCAGCAAAACAGGCAATGAAGCCTTTTATTCTGGTGCCCGAGCTTAACGAAGTTGCCTCCACAACCTGAAATATTTAAAAAACTAATTACATACATGTATATGCATATTTAATCACCAAAAACAAAGGACACATACTTAAATTTAGAATTTGTACAGAGGAAGGCAGCAACACAGAATCCCAGTTGTGCACAGCTACAGGAGCCCTTGTGATCACTGAATCCAGCCATGAATCTCTTCTCCAGCAGCTGATTAGAGGCTACCGAGCCTCTGGTTGGGCATCTCCAGAGGTGGAAACTCTGCCTCAAGCACGATGCACTTCACAAACAGTGAAGTGGATTGAAGAGATGGGCTGGTGGGACCCGAGCTGTGTCCCACAGCTGTGCTGTGTCTCATCCAGGAGGCCAAAGTTCACGAACCGGTTCGAATTGCCTATGACAGGCCTCGGGGTCATCCCATGTCCAAGAAGAAGAAACCCCAGGACTTTGATTTCACCCAGCAGAAACTGACCGACAAGAGCCTGGGGTTCCAGATGCTACAGAAGATGGGCTGGAAGGAGGGCCACGGCCTGGGCTCCTCTGGGAAGCGCATCAGGGAGCCCGTCAGCGTGGGAACTGCCTCGGAAGGGGAGGGGTTGGGTGCCCACAGGCAGGAGCACAAAGACACATTTGACATGTTCCGTCAGAGGACGATGCAGATGTACAGACACAAACGGGCCAACAAATAGTTCCAGGGTCTCTTCCATGAGGACGACAGGCATCCGGAAAGCGCTAACTCACCACTTTGGGTGCTTACTGTCTCTGCCTTGTTTCCATCACTGGAAATCATATAGAGAAATTTAGCGTTTTTGGTCCTTGGTAAAACCTGTGGCACAAACTGTGCCACCACGCAAGTCCCTTAACTTTACCTTGACAATGTATAGGTATTATCTACTTTCCTACTCCATAATGAACTGTAAAATCGTCCATGGAAATTTATAGATTACTTCTGGTTTCTTACTCCATAGGGAATTATAAAATTATCCAACGGATGCTATTGAGTTCAAAAGAGGAGTTCAAGAAAACTGTGGAAAACTAGTGAATGGAATGATCACTGGGTTCTTTTTTTTGAGTGCACTGTTCTTTATATTACAAAATTTTTAAAGGTTTATTGCTTTAAAGACATATGCCTTTGTAATAGATTTAGATCTTAGAAAAATTATATTTGAAAAACACATGCATTCCATTTTTCCTAAAGAGTGTTTATTATAAAAAAATCTATCTAGTGCTGTACTGTGTCATGTATGCTATATGTACTTTCTCTTTGTTTTTACCACAAAATGATTTGACCATGTTTATGAGGAAATCACTGTACTTAGAATAAGATACCGTTACAACCACAAGTCAAATTATGCTAAGGTTGACCTCACACACTGTTCCAGAATATTATCCTATGCATAAATGCTCCACCATGTTCTGTTTATTATAAGTAAAATCATCTTCAAATATCTTTGACATTAAGGACAAACATATTAGTATGGGATATTATGTAGCATGAGACACTTACATTTCAATTTAGACGATTCAAATTCCATGAGAAGAATGGTCACTTATTACTGTTTTAATAATAGTAAAAGGAAAATATCTTTTGATAACATTTCCACTCTCTTTGATGTGGAAAGATATTAGGTGTGTGAGTACAAATATGGCCATTTTGTCTCGGTCATTTATTAAATTATGTATACTATTTGTTGCTATATATGAAGTAGATATTCAAATACAGAAGCAGAATTAAAGGATCCAGGCCAACATAAAGAGCTGACAGAAACCATACATGTGAAAGAAAATACAGAAACCTGGAAACGCTGAAATCTAAAAAGAACCCATATTTAAGAAATTTTTGCCTACGCATATGTCAAAGACTGTTACATCCAATTTTCTGCTGGTTTCATAGCTATTTAGAAGGTTGGTGCTTCATTAAGGTACAGCTATGTGGATCCCATCCATGTTATTTCATTTACTGTCCTTAGAATAAGATGTACTTTATTATAATCACCACTCCCCTTTAATTAATTTAATTAGTCTTACATTGTAAATGAGCTTGTTTCCTCAAATTTTAGGTAGATACAATTACTCAGTCTTTGAGCATAGCATATGATTCAGTTTTTTAAAAACTGTAGATGATTTACAATGTTGTGTTAGTTTCAGTTGTACAGCAAAGTGATTCAGTTATACATGTATGTATTCTTTTTCAGATTCTTTTCCATTATAGGTTGTTATAAGATAGTCACTATAGTTCCCTATCCTATACAGTAAGTCCTTGTTGTTTATCTATCTTATATATAGTAGTGTGTATCTGTTAAACCCAAACTCCTAATTTTATCCCTCCCTTCTCCCCCTTTCCCCTTTGGTAACCATAAGTTTGTCTTCTATGTCTGAGTCTGTTTCTGTTTTGTAAATAAGTTCATTTGTATCACTTTTTTAGATTCCACATATAAGTAATACCATATATTTGTCTTTGATTACTTCACTTCATATGATAATCTCTACATCCATCCATATTGCTGCAAATGGCATTATTTCATTCATTTTTACGGCTAAGTAATATTCCATTATATATAATGAATATGTATATTAATATATATATATTCCACATGCTACTGACCACACATCCCCCCAGCTGATGGAGGAAGGCAGTGGTGGCAGAGGTTCCCAGGGTCACTAAACCGGCAACTCCCTCAGCCTTGACTGCTCCCAGCTCAGGGGCCTATTCTCAACCCTGTCTCTAAAATTCCTGTCAAACCAGAAGCTGGAAGACCAGAGGCTTCCTCAGGCGTGGCAGGCTTCACTACAGCATGGGTTCCTCCCCACTCAGGAGACAGGTATTTAGAGCAGGTTATCTGCCCCATAAGTTCACACATATTGAAAGTGGGGCTCATCACACACACACACACGGCACTTGCAGAAACATATGGCAACATATGACCCTACACAGAATGACATGCTCAGGGATGGTGACACTCCGGGGGAGTGGGGTGTTAGGAGCTGACAGAGGGGCCACCTGGTCCCACGTTAGCAACACCTCTCCCCCCAAAATGAGCCTTGTGATGCTCTGTTACCAGTCTTCACTGGCACCCCAGACACTCGGGTTAGACCACTTCTGACTCAGCTGTTCAACCTCCCACAAGGACAGGAGAAAACCGAAAGCCACCGCTCTTCTTACTCATGCAAGCACCAAAGAACTTACCCTGCCAAGGTGGAAAAGTGAACAGAGCTACGTGGAAGAAGAAAATTGTGGTAGTGGGATTGGACTGGATTCAATCCAGTGCTTGCCTGAGCATTACTTGGCATCAACAGAGACATTTAAAAAGATTCACCCGTTTTGTTTGTTTGTTTGTTTGTTTGTTTGCGGTACGCGGGCCTCCCACTGTTGTGGCCTCTCCCGTTGCGGAGCACAGGCTCCGGACGCACAGGCTCAGCGGCCATGGCATCTTCCCGGACCGGGACACGAACCCGTGTCCCCTGCATCGGCAGGCGGACCCTCAACCACTGCGCCACCAGGGAAGCCCTCACCACTTTTTTTTTTTTTTTTTTTTTTTACAGGATAAGCCACAAGGTTAAGTATCAATTTGACACGGCCTTGGTATTTAGAGCACAAAATAGTCTCAACAGGACGGTGAGATGCCAGCTCTTGTAAACATTAAAATCACTCGTGCCCCGGTCCGGGAGGATCCCATATGCCGCGGAGCGGCTGGGCCCGTGAGCCATGGCCGCTGAGCCTGCGCATCCGGAGCCTGTGCTCCGCAACGGGAGAGGCCACAACAGTGAGAGGCCCGCATACCGCAAAAAAAAAAAAAAAAAAAAAAAAATCACTCGTGATTGGAAGCAGTTGTGGTTTCTGCTTCAAAAAGGAAAGTAACACGTTGGTTCTACATGTCTCTCAAGCTGACTCCCATCCAAATGTCACCCTATTTGCCAAAATGAGGGAGGGGGCGATAACTTTTCATCTACGTGGTTGCAAGTTCTTTCACAAGCGTGCTTAGTCACAGGCCAAAGGAAGCTGTTGCTCCACTTCCAACTGGATCCAGTGAAAGCTAAACACTTCTTGTGCCAATTAGTGAAACTCAACTCCACTGATGTAAAATAAGTCCTTAAATTCATGGTTTCTGGAAACTGTGCTAGTGCACTTTTTGGAAATTAGAGTAGCTGGACTAGCACCTGGATAGAACCTGTAGGCAAAGAGCTCACAGGCTGTCTGACTGGCAGTTATGCACAAGGGTCCCTTTGACTCTGGGATGTGGAGAGAAGAGGGGCTCTTGCCAAAAGAAGAAAAGCAGAGAACTGTTCGGGGAAACAGGGTTGGTAACAGGAAGAAAGTGAGAAAGGAACATTGCCTCATTCCTGTGCTTTCAAACCAAGTACAATTCAGACCCTCCTTGTCCCTGCAATCTTGTAGAGAAAACATAAATCCTGTACTTTCAGAAAGAAGCCCATAGAAACTGAATTGAAGATTGAAGGTGGATTTATGAAGACCAGGTATCAATCACAAAACTCATCAAGAGGCCATCTGTGACTAGACATCACCAGGCAAGTTTTATAATTCCCCAGTTTCATATGTAGGAGAAACAGAACTAATCATATTTTTAATTTTTTCATTAAAAGGATAACAATTTTTTAACATCTTTATTGGAGTATAATTGCTTTACAGTGTTGTGTTAGTTTCTGCTGTATAACAAAGTGAATCAGCTACATGCATACGTGTATCCCCATATCCCCTCCCTCTTGCGTCTCCCTCCCACCCTCCCTATCCCACCCCTCTAGGTGGTTGCAAAGCACCGAGCTGATCTCCCTGTGCTATGCAGCTGCTTCCCACTAGCTAAAAGGATAACAATTTACTCACTTCTGGTGACGTCTGACTGTTTTTATAATTGAATGTGAAGAGACTTTAAGGCCACCAAGTCCAATATCCCACACAAAACAGAAATTTCACCAGCATCCTCCAGCCTTGCCAGCCTCAAAACCATGGGAAATGCGAGACAATCAAGTCAGTACCAACATTTTCAAGGAGGCCCTGAGCTAATAAGTAAAAACGGAGCCAAAAACAACCCTGAGAGTGAATTCAGCTGGACACAAAATGCTTCCTGGTAGTTGGGGACTCATGAAGTGCCACACAATGATGTACACAAACAGGAATCTCATACTCAGAGAGAGGAAACTGACAGCAGTGTTTTAGAACAAGACAGAAGCACCTAGTCTTTCTAAAATAGATTCTACATGCCTGAGCTTACAACTATTTAAAGCCCTTCATTGTGTCCAACACAGGCATTCACTATTTTAGGTAAAAACTAACTCAGCATTTTATGTTTTCAATCTGTACTACATCATTCACTCTTGAGTGTCTGTCCACCACTTCATGATGATTTTCTAAATCAAAATATCTGCATCATCCCCGCTGTCCCCACAAGAGTCCACAGGAAGAGAAAACATCGCCCTCTTGAACCCCAGCTGCTCTAAAACCTTATTGACAGTCCATGCAACATAAAGCTTTAGATAAGCATGACTGTCAACCACATAAGTTTTCTTAGGCCCAGTGTGAGGTTTGGCTTGTGAGTTCATACAAGAAGCCAGATATCAAAAACGAGGAACTCATGAAATTATTACCGAGGCTTGACCAATTAATAAAGGCAAGAGATTTAAAAGAAGCCACAGGCTGTTTTGAAATGTCAAAAAAAGTTAAAACTCCAATTCCTATAACACTCAATGTCTGTAGTGTTGCTTCTTCAAGGTGAAGATTCAGAGAGCAACTTTTAGGGTTCCGAGATTTCATGGTGGGCGTGGAGGTATCAGGGTCACACAAAAGTCAGAATAGGGCTTCCCTGGTGGCACAGTGGTTGAGAGTCCGCCTGCCGATGCAGGGGACACGGGTTCGTGTCCCGGTCCGGGAAGATCCCGCATGCCGCGGAGCGGCTGGGCCTGTGAGCCATGGCCGCTGAGCCTGTGCGTCCGGAGCCTGTGCTCCGCAACGGGAGAGGCCACAGCAGTGAAGAGGCCCGTGTACCGCAAAAAAAAAAAAAAAAAAAAAAAAAAAAGTCAGAATAAAATCAGCAACCACAAAAGCGAGTGAAAGCAGCATGCTGAGATAGCCACTTGAGACACTGATCAGAGGAAAAACTTAGGTTCTAACTTGAAAGAAGCCATATTATCTTGTGCAAGAGCTTCATTTTACAGATGAGGAAACTGAGGCCCACGGAATACGCCAAAACATAAAGAGAAATATTATTTTATCATTCACGGAGGAAAAAAAAATAACAAAGCTCTAAGCACTAGAAATAGGAAATAAACATACTGTGTGGCTCTAGAACACAGGGCATTAATGCCCAAGTTTCAGCTCGACCAACCTTTCTAAAAAAACAAACAAGAGTGCAGGCGGCCTCATGAGGTCCTGGGCGTCTACGGAGTCTACGTGAAGTGTGTGCACAGAGAAACAAGATGTGGTCCCAGCCGTCCAGGAGTCCACGGTTTTCCTGGGGGTAGTTTACAGCAACAGTGCGCCCGAGGTCGGGTGCGAGTGTCACACCCGACAACCTAAACTGGGCAGGAACGCAGCGGGGAGCACCCGGGCGCGGCCACCAGCCCCGCCTCGCGGTGGGCAGCGAGGAGGTGCGGTCACCCAGGCCCCCGGCAGACGATCTAACCTACGAGGACTCCCTCCGCCAAGTTCTCAGAGGCCCCAGCCTAGCTCGGCCCTAAAGCCCTTTCCCTGGCCTGCAGGGATGGGGCGGCCGAGCGGGAATATCCGCCCTCCCCTTCACAGATGTTTCTAGGTTTTGCTCCAGCTCGGCCCTCCCTTTGTGGGGGGATGGGACGCGGAAGGCTAAAGGGTGCAGGACAAAAAAGTAAACAGGTACCGACTGCCCTGTGCAGTGTCTGGGCCCTGGTACCTGGGGTGGGGAGTGGGGGGAGCGCGGGGGTCCGGAGCTCTGGAGAGGAGGGGGAAGGAGCAGGGGCAGAACTGCTTTCCATGAAATCCTGGAAGTCCTGCTTGCCTTTCCTACCAGCCAGCAACAGGCGCCGGCGGAGCTGGGGGCGGGGCTCCGGTGTCACCCGGCGCGCTCCCAGGCCCCCCGCAGACCCTCCACCGAGGCGGGGGCGCAGCAGCTTCGGGGCGGAGAGGGCGCGGCCAGGCGGCTGGGCGCCGCGGCGCACTCACCTCGGACAGGCCGCCCCGGTCCTCGGTGTCCTGCCCGCTCAGCACCTTCTTCAGCTTGTCCATGGCAGGCCCGGTCCACCCTGGCTCCAGCCCCCGGCCGGCCGCCTGTTGCTCTGGCTGAGTCGCGGGCTCTTCCGAGTGCTCGGCCCCCGCCGCCGCCAACCACAGCGCGCCCCGCCCAGGTACCTGCCCACCTGGCGGCTGCCTGCGCAGGCGCCTGGCGATCCCCGCGCCCGCCTCTAGCCTGCGCCCAGCCCGCGTTTAAGGGCTGGTTTTGGTCCGGGAAGGAGGGGCGGGCAGGAAGAGGTGGGTTTAAGGTCGACCGAGCGTGGCTAAACCTCAATTCTGCGTCGGGCGCCGCGTTCCACACCCAAGCAGGCTCCCCTCCCTCCCGGGGCCCTCGTAGGTTCAGTCGACAAACGCGGAGTCCCTAGCACATGCGAGGCACTGCAGAAACAAAGACGGTGAAGCCTGGACCCCCCTCTCCCCGTACCCTACACTCCCTCTGGTGTGGTTGCAGACTTGTAAACAAATGCTTTGGGGAATCCGCGTTCTGATTGTAGTTATACTGGAAACAACTGTTTAAAAATCACTTGAGGCCAACTGGAGCAAATTCAATCTATAACAAGCTTTGTGGAAACGTTAACAAGAAAAACACTATTGTAGTTCCAACTGAAAATGCATTGAGAGGAATGATTTGGGCAAAAACTTGAGAAACGGGTAGAACTTGGATGAGGGAGTGGGGAAAGGTATACCAGATCGTTTTGTGTTTCTTGGATGGTTTGTTTTACTGACCTCAAACTGGACTCCAGCGCTAATGATTCTATGTTGGAGAATCCATGTAACCCCCAGGATGGTGCCAGAGACAGGACGTGGGCTCACATCTCAAACTGCTTGCTGGAGAATGTCTGGAAAACTAACTTGGAGATTAAATAGGCTTAGGAAAAACAAATCCAAGAGAGGTTACCAGGAGCAACCACTAGAGAACCTTCCTGCACCCTCCTGCACCCCATACACACACACACACATATGCGCGCGCGCACAGGAGAATATTTATGAAAGAGTAGTAGGAATGCTGTGTCTGAATGGAGAGAATTTAGATGTTACCAAGAACTTGATAGAAAGTATTAGAAATCGACCAAGCAAAAGGATTTGCAAAGGACCCTATACAAGTCAGTCAGATGGCTGTAATTACACCCCTATGTGATTTCATCTTTATGGAAGGCAAATATGCTATGCTTTATAATTTTAGTTCACACCTGAAATCTTGAATAACAAATGCCGGTGCTCTTGCCTGGATGCTCTTTACCCTCTTGTTTCACTCAAGTAAATTCCTACACATCTTTCAAGACTCTTGAAATATCAGCACAGAGTGGAAAGTCCATCCATAGTGGAGTTAGGAAGATCTGGGAGTTACAACTCTAACACCACCACATACTAGATGTGTGGTATTGAGTTACTTAACCTTTCTGGTCCTCAATTTTCTCATCTGTAAAATGGACATAAATGACTACCTCTGAAAGTTATTGTGGGAAGTAAACATGACAGTATATGTAGAGAGCCTGGAACATGGCAGGCATTCAGTTAGCAACTAGTGGAAGCTAGTATTACTCTGCCATATCCTCTGAAGCCTTCTCTAAGCCAACCCACACTGACGTTGCAGTTGCTCTTTCCTCTGTGTTCCCAAAGCACCTTAAACACACCTGTAAGTACTCACCTCACAGTGTTACCTTTATTCATGGTCAAGTCTGTCTCCTCTACATTGTGAGACCCTCACAGTGTCATTCAGTTCTTTACTCCCTGAACCCAGAAAAACACCCACAAAACAGGTGCTCAGAAAATCCACATTGAGTGAGTGAATGAATGAATGAGAAACTGTCTGTCTTTTGCAATTCAGTGAATTGTAACAGCCAGATTGGCAGATAGGGCAACACTTAAATGACTATGCTACCCAAGTCAGCTGGGAAAGCCTATTTTTGTCAGCAAAGTGAGAACACTGGGCCGCCCTCCACCTCCACCTCCACTCTGCATTCCTCACAGAAAATGAGATTTTGATCAGAAAGATCACATACCTGTAATCTCACCCCATGCCTAAAATCAGTATTTCTCTTAGGGCTGGGTAGGGATAGACTCTGCTCTTGGCCCATGCTTGCAGGGGAGCCTGCAAATCACAAACACACACAAATGCGTTAAAGAACACACAACTCTTTGGTTACTTGGGATCTGATGCTCAGCACTGCGACACCCCCTCTCATGGATAACACTGCTCAGGCCCCAGGGAACTGCTTCTTCATGTTTCCTGCCCAATGTCCTTGACACAAAAGGTGACAACATCTGAATGCTGTGAAACTCGTGGGTTGTGCCACTGCCTGTGCACACAGAGACTGCTTCAGAGCCAGTAGGATACAAAACAATGCAAGAGCTTAGGTAACAGAAAAAAGGCAAGTGCACTTGTCAGAACCCCCCACTAAGATGCCTTGGATGCAATAGATTCTTGTATAAGAATACACCACCTCCCAGTAGCACCAAGTATACATTTTCTTGTTTCTCTACATGCTCTAATTTAAGATCCCAGAGGTACTCACAAATTAATGCAGTATTTGCAACAGTTCACATGGAGGCTGATGAGTATTTTGCAGAATTAAACACTTCATATTACTCTTAAATGTATACATGTAGGTTTAGGCATAACATACGTGAAACGTGACACTGACTTGACACTGAACACTAGAATCATCAGTAGCCTTTGATAAAAATATTTAATAAGATTTTATTGCATTTTCAAAAAGTCAAGTAAAGGGCTTTCCTGGTGGTGCAGTGGTTGAGAGTCCGCCTGCCAATGCAGGAGACACGAGTTTGTGCCCCGGTCCGGGAAGATCCCATATGCCACTGAGCTTGCGCGTCTGGAGCCTGTGCTCCGCAACGGAAGAGGCCACAACAGTGAGAGGCCCACATACCAAAAAAAAAAAAAAGAAGAAACAAAAAGTCAAGTAAAAAGTTTCAACTTTATTTAAATACTTGGTTTAATTTTTAACATTTGTTAATTATAAATTATATTTCTTTCCTTTAACTTTTGATTTTGAATATTTTAGAAAAATAATTCTTGAAAACATAAAAAGTGACAATTTTATTTGAAAATTGAATTTATGTTGTCATGATAATGTATTCCAATTTTGTAATAATAATTGGATTCAGTCATCTTTGATATTTTGCCAATTTTCAGTCATATGAAAACTAGAGAGAATTCCCTGGTGGTCCAGTGGTTAGAACTTGGAGCTTTCACTGCCAAGGGCACAGGTTCAATCCCTGGTCGGGGAATTAAGATCAACAACAAAAAGAAAACTATAGCTCTACGTGTATTTGTCAATGTAGGAGGATCGAACATAATTTAACAATTGTTTAGCTTGATTTATAGCTTTAAAATATTTAGACATATGGACTTCCATTTGTACTATTTCCCAGACCCTGCAAATCTTAGGGGCACACTTGCCTGTAAGTGGTCCAGTCAAAGGACTTGGGTTGCCTGAGGGGAAATGCTAGATGCATTCAGATATAAAAGGACCAGGATTTTCTGTTTTAAATTAGGAGGAAAAACAAGCCTGCTATCCAAGTATCAGTGTACAAGCTTTATGTTCAAGTAGTGATGAAATTACCTGAAGCAGGAGATTATAAATCTTATAACCCAGACAGCCCCACCTACAGCAAAACTCTTAACAGAATTTCAGCCTGAGGAAGACGGGTGAGGTATCTGCATCCAGCAGGATTGGAGCATGGGATCTTACCCCAGGGAAAACCTGGTCAGTCTCCTTTCCCTCCAAGGTCTCTCTACTTTCTCCAAGGCAGCCTCCCTGTCCCCCATTGACTTAGCCTCACAGAGTCCTTCAGTCCTTTCACATTTATTGAGCACCTACTACATACCATACACAAGGCCAGGTGCTTGATGTACAAATACAAAACTAAAGAGACATTATCCCTGACTTCAAAGAACTTTAGAGACCAACCTCCTCTCCTGCTGGAAAGAGGAAGGAAGCACTTTGAGTTAATTGCAGGACCCATAAGAAAGAGGGAAGGAGGCAGAATATTAGAATCTGCCCTGGAGCCCAATATAACTAGTTATATCACTATGCAAGTAGTTATGTAATGCTTGAGGAACATTATCTTAAAATATAAGGTATCTTAAAATATCTTAAAACTAACTTCCTCCCCCCTCCTTCTTCACAAGGTTGCTGATTCATTTTTTTAATTGGTCTGTTATTCACTTAAAAAACATTTATTGAGTGCTATGTGCCAATGAAGAAATATGCAGTTCCTATTTTCAAAGAGGATAAAGTTACAAATGATGACTTTTTGACCATTTTAGGAAGGAAATGAGGTTTTGACCATTTTAGCAGGGAAATTTTAGCAGGGAAATGAAAAAAGACAAAACAGTACCCACAGGACATATGTCAGCACTTATGAAATATTTACTATGCAGTATATGACTATGTGTCATGTGTATGTGGTGGTATAATCTCCATACTTCTTGGGAAGAATTGGTCTTTTTTCTGTAATTACTGTTGATTTTCTGAAGTGGTAATGATAGAAAAAGTTAGGTGTTTTTAAATATTCTTAGCAGGATTAAATATTTGTGGTCTTCCACAACTCTGTTCATAGTGCCTTGACCTAACGCTTATGTGAGTTATATACATGATGTTATGGTAAAATGGTCAAGATATCAGTTGTCATACTGTGAAAACCATGTCTATGAAATCTGTACGACTGAGAACCACTGGTCTCATGGATCCCCATCTATAACTAGTTCTTCTCTACCTTCATTTCTTTTTCCCAACCATAAAATAGGTGTTGCCTGCTCTGTTTCCTCTCTTTACACATTCACCTTTGGAAAGTTTATTCCTTTCAGGGTTTCAACAACACATTTCTACAGTGATTTACAATTTATAAAGTTCTTTTACAGCATAAAGTAGTCCCTAGTGTCAGAAGGATATGGGTTTAAATCTAGTTCCTCCATTTATTAGTTTCGTGATCATGTGTTACCAAACTCAGGTTTGGCTGTTTGTCACGTGAAAGCCAATACTCAAGAGAAAAGTGTTGGTTGGAAAGAAAAGTTTGCTTTATTCAGGAGGCTGACAACCTGGGGAGAAGGTGGACTCATGTCCAAAAACCAACTTCGAAGATTCTGCTCAACCATGAAAGTTTTTAAAGGGAGAAAGTGGAAGTTAATCGCAGTTAATCATTTGGGGAGGGGGTCAGCATCTTCATTATCTTCCACTGTGTGCAGACTTTCTTCTGATTGGTTGGTGGTGAAGTAAGAGGGCAGTGCTCCAGGAATCTGGTGCTCAGCCTGAAGTTATCATCATCCACCTGGGTGGGGGCCTTAGTTCCTGCAGAAGAACTCAGAGGTATATTTTATGTGTATTCCTTGAGGAGGAACTAGGATCCTTCTTTATCACTGCATTATTGTTTCTTGATTGCTCCTCCTTTGTTTCTGCATTCCCTCACTTTTCTGATCAACAACTGTTTGAATCTGCCCTTTGGAATTCAGGGAAGGTCTAGGAGGCTGAAGTCTTTTTCCTACAAACAAGAAATGGGAGGACACAGAAAGGATTTGTACCCAGGACAGCCCCACAGAGTCCTGCTTGGTTTCACATGGTCAACTTATTTCATCTTTCTAAGACTTGGTTTCTTCATCTGTAAAAAGAGATAACAATAATACCTGCTCCCAGGGTTTTATGGGATGTGAATGAGATCATCAGTATAAAATACTCACCATATCTTTTCAACAAAAGGTGCCAGGACTACTAGATATTGACATACAAAAGAATGAATTTGGACCCTTTCCTCAAGCCATATACAAAAATTAAGTGAAAATGAATCATAAGCTTAAATTTAAGAGTTAAAACTGTAAGCCCTCAACCCAATTTTGCCTATAAAACTCTTCCCTGAAACCCATCAGGGAGTTCAGGTTTCTTGAGCACAAGCCACCCATTATCCTTGCTTGACCCTACAGTAAACCTCTCTCTGCTCCAAACTCCTCTGTTTTAGTTCATTTGGCCTCACTGTGCATCAGGCACATGAACTTGCATTTGACAACAAAAGTATACAACTCTTGGAAGAAACTATAGGAATAAATCTTCATGACCTTGGGTTAGGCAAAACCTTTTTTAGATTTGACATCAAAAGCACAAATGACAAAAGAAAAAAATAGAAAAATTGGACTTGATCAGAATTAATAGTCTTTGTGCTCAATGGACACCAAGGAAGTGGGAAAAAACAAGCCACAGAATGGGAGAAAGGATTTGCAAATCATCTATCTAATAAGGGACTTTTATCTAAGAGGTGTAAAGAACTATTACAACTCAACAATAAAAGGACAACCCAATTTTTTAAATGGACAAAGGCTCTGTATAGACGTTTCTCCCCAAAAGATACACAAATGGCCAATGAGCACATGAAAAGATGCTCAACATCATTAGTCATCAGAGAAATGCAAATCAAAACCACAATGAGATAAAATTTCACACCCACTACGATAGGTATGATGAGAAAGACGGATAATAATAACAAGTGTCGTTGAAGATGTGGACAAATTGGAACCCTCATACACAGCTGGTAGGAATATAAAATAAGGCAGCCACCTTGGAAAACAATTTGGCAATTCCTCAAAAGTTTAAAAATAGAGTTACCACATGACCTAGCAATTCTACTCCCAGGCATATCCCCAAGAAAAGTGAAACCATATGCTTACACAGAAACTTGTACACAAATGTCCACAGCAGCATTATTCATAGTTACCAAAAAGTGGAAACAATCTAAATAAATAAATAAATAAAATGTGATATATCCATACAATGGAATATTATTCTACAATAAAAAAGGAATGAAATAATGATACATGCTACAAAATGGATGAACCTTGAAAACATGCTAAATGAAAGAAGCCAGACATATAAGATCACATATTACGAAAAGACAATCCTCGGAATGCGAAAAAATATTTGCAAACAAATCAGCAGACAAAGGATTAATCTCCAAAATATATAAACAGCTCATGCAGCTCAATATTAAAAAAACAAAAAACCCGGGGCTTCCCTGGTGGCGCAGTGGTTGAGAGTCCACCTGCCGATGCAGGGGACACGGGTGCGTGCCCCGGTCCGGGAAGATCCCACATGCCGCGGAGCAGCTGGGCCCTTGAGCCATGGCCACTGAACCTGCACGTCCTTGTGGAGAGACCACAACAGTGAGAGGCCCGCGTACCGAAAAAACAAAAAAAAACCAATCAAGCAATGGGCAGAAGACCTAAATAAACATTTCTCCAAAGAAGACATACAGATGGCCAAGAGGCACATGAAAAACTGCTCAACATCACTAATCATTAGAGAAATGCAAATCAAAATAACAATGAGGTATCAACTCACACCAGTTAGAATGGGCATCATCAGAAAATCTACAAACAACAAATGCTGGAGAGGGTGTGGAGAAAAGGGAACCCTCTTGCTCTGTTGGTGGGAATGTAAATTGATACAGCCACTATGGAGAACAGTATGGAGGTTCCCTAAAGAACTAAAAATAAAATTACCATATGACCCAGCAATCCCACTACTGGGCATATACCCAGAGAAAACCACAATTCAAAAAGACACATGCACCCCAATGTTCATTGCAGCACTATTTACAATAGCCAGGTCATGGAAGCAAACTAAGTGTCCATCGACAGACGAATGGATAAAGATGTGGTCTATACATACAATGGCATATTACTCAGCCATAAAAAGAAACGAAATTGGATCATTTGTAGAAACGTGGGTGGACCTAGAGACTGTCATACAGAGTGAAGTCAGTCAGAAAGAGAAAAACAAATATCGTCTATTAAAGCATATATGTGGAATCTAGAAAGATGGTACAAATGAACCGGTTTACAAGGCAGAAATAGAGACATGGATGTAGAGAACAAATGTATGGACACCAAGGGGGGAAAGTGGATGGGGTGTGGTGGTGGTGGTGGGATGAATTGGAAGATTTGGATTGACATGTATACACTAATATGTATAAAATAGATAACTAATAAGAACTTGCTGTATAAAAACTGGATAAACAAAATAAAAAAATTTTTTAAAAGATCACATATTATATGATCTCATTCATATGAAATGTCCAGAATGGGCAAATCCAAAGAGACAGAAAGTAGATTAGTGGTTGCCAGGAGTTGGGGCAAAAGGGAATAAAGAGTGACAGCTAATAGGTCTTTTGAGGGTGAAAATGTTCTAAAATCAGTTGTGGTGATGGTTGCACAAACTGTGAATATACTAAAATTTAAAAGCTACTGAAGTGTACTCTGAGTGAATTTTATGGGATATGAATTATATTGCAATAAAGCTGCTTAAAAAATGCTTAGTACAGTGCCTAGTACGTTTCCCAATCCATGAATGTTATTTATTGTACAATGTAGCAGGTGTCCACCCTTATCTCACCCTAAATGTGTCCAAGTTTGAACCCTGAGTATTGGACTCCTAATTTATCTGCGGATACACGTGCACATGCGCAAACTGGCCTGTGTACAAGGCAATTCATCCTGGCATTGTCTATAATAGCAAAAGATTGGAAACAACCTAAAAGTCCATCAGTGGGGGGAATAGTTAAATAAATTATGATATACTCAGTCACAAGAATACAGACTAGTCATTAAAAGACTATTAAAAGAAGAATGAGGGAGTCTTAATATACTGATAATGAAACTCTTTCCAAGATATACTGTTAGGAGAAAAAAATCAGGTCCAAACAATGTAGGAGAAGATAGATAGATGATGAATACATAGATAGATGATAGACATATGTGTGTATATATATGTATATTTGCTTTTTTTCTTTGTCTTAGTTTTAATTAACTCTACAATAAATGTACAATCCGACACAACACAATAAATTTTAATTTTAAGGAAAGATGGTGGGTTTAGAGTCAGATAACAGAATTCCTATATAGACCTGGTGAAAACATTCATCTTAACTCAAGTGATGGCATTCCATCATACTTATAACATAATGAAGAATAGTAGATTAAAGAAGATATATATTTATATATGCATATTTGCTTTTATATGCATGAAATATATCTGGAAGGGCAGAAAAACAAAAACAATAATAAACAAAAAATACTGAGGTTATTCCTTACCTCCAGGGAAGGAATTAAGTGACCACGGGGCAGAGAACATATCACTATCTTTCACTGACTTTTCAATTATGAAACTTGTGAATGTGCCTGCTACTCAATAATAAATATAGACGCAAAAGGTCACATATTGTATGATTCCATTTATATGAAATATCCAGAATAGATAGAACCATAGAAACAGAAAGCAGATTGTTGGTTGCTAGGAACTGGGGGGAGGCAGGATGGAGAGAAACTGGTTCCTGGGTAAGGGGCTTTACTTTGGAGTGATGAAAATGTTTGGAAACTCAATAGCGGGAGTGGTTGCACAATACTGTGAATGTACTCAATGCAACTGAATTGTTCACCTTGAAATTGTTAATTTTATGTTATGCAAGTTTCACCTCAATAACTTTTTTTTAAAAAAGAAAGAAAAATGGAGAGGTAGGGGAAAGAGAGAAAGAGAGATAAAAAAGGAAGGAGGGAGGAAGGGGAATATGCAGAATTTCCATCTGAGGCAGCTGGCTTGGAGGGGTTTTGAGCAAACAGCCTCTCATGGAGTAGCCTGTTGCTAAGAAAGGAAACGAGGGCGGAAACAATCGACACAGCGACCAGGGAGGTACCGGTGAGAGGACCAGGCACCGGGATCGGCGCCAGAGCACAGCGACGCATGCTTCCGTCTGTCTGCGGGCCCTGGGCCCTCCGCTGTGATGTTTAGGGTGTGTCCTTTAACTACCGGCACAGCAGCTGGAATCGGCTGCGGCCTCGACCTGCCACCCTCGTGAGGACTCAGCACACTCCACACTCCTTCTTCCCACCCCCTCCTCAGAACCACCCTCCCCCGGCCCCTCTGCACTAGGGCCACTCCCATCCGGTTGCCTAGTTGGCTGTGGCCCCCATCATGGCCAGGCAACTCCTGCTTTTAAAATTTAACACAAATGGGGCTTCCCTGGTGGCGCAGTGGTTGAGGGTCCGCCTGCCGATGCAGGGGACGCGGGTTCGTGCCTGGGTCCGGGAAGATCCCACATGCCGCGGAGCGGCTGAGTCCGTGGGCCCGTGGGCCGTGGCCGCTGGGCCTGCGCTTCCAGAGCCTGTGCTCCGCAACGGGAGAGGCCACAACAGTGAGAGGCCTGCGTACCGCAAAAAAAAAAAAAAAAAAAAATTTAACACAAACGGCTGATTCTCCCAGGAGAGTAGGGGTAGAGCCTGATCCTCTCCAGGGCCTCCCAGAACTTCCCCTCTGCACAAACCTCATTTTGTCATCCTCAGCGGTGATCCACCCTTCCCAAGGTGAGCAAGGCAGCTCCGACACCTCCCCACGAGGGCAAGCAAAAAAATCCCACTTCACGGTTGTCACTCTGCCTGCCTACCAATCTCTCCTGATCCTACCCTTGTATTGTTACTACTCTACCACCTGTCGTTTGAACCTACCCTTATCAGCTCTAATTTATTTGAAGGAAGATTTCCTTCAAGTTTTCTTCTCCCCTCCATTTCCCCTGCTTCCCTCCCAGTCGGGTCCCAGTCACCTCACATGCAGGAAACTGCACTAGCTTCCTAAGTGGCCTCCCTGTCTTTTCCTTGCTTCTACCTCAGATCCCTCCTGCCACCAATGCACGTTTTATCACCTTCAGGTACCGTTTTCATCAGGTCATGCCTCTGACTCCAAAGCCTGCACCTGCTTCCCCGTCTTCACCATCAAGTCTGAAGGTCTTACCTGCCACTCAAGGCCCCTTTAATCATCCCCAAACTGACTTTCCAGTCTGGTCCCCAAGCATAATATTCTGTTCCCCAAATCATTTTGTTCCCCAAACATGATGATTTAAGCATCATGCTCTGCACAATATCTACGGATTGACTTTAAACACTACACATTAAAATTAAAAATGCACTATTCCTGCTAAGCATTTACCAAATGTAGGGTGTCAAGTCATGAGCAGGCTCTGTTAGTCTAAGAGAACAATATTACTTGCAGGGTATTTCTGCATTTAAATGTAGCTAAACCATCCCACTAAGAGCCAGGAATTCTTTCAGTGCTGCGCATAAACAATATCTATCTTTTAGTGGACTGGTTCAACAAGTTGATCAGAGGCCACTGGGTGAAATGTGCTCCATCTCATGGTTTTCCAGCCACCTCTGCTCAGGAACCTGATTCCAGAACATGAGTCATCACCAGAATGTGCTTTGTTGAGTCCTACTCGTGTGCCAATCAATGTATCATATGTAGTTTACTCCTCTCAATGACCCCAAAAGGTAGATGCTATTATCATAATCCAGCATTCACAGATGAGGAAATTGAGGCTTAGAAAGGTTAATTAACTTGCTCTGGGTTTCTGAGTTCCACATTAATCAGTCTAACTCCTAAGCCCCTCTTCTAACCAAGGCTGCTACCCAGGGTAGGTACAGTGAATTTGCTGTAACTTCCTTCAGTCCACTGTTCCACCATGCTGTTTCATGTTAGGTTTAATAAACGTCTTCAGAGGGTTCTTTCTGACTGGGTCACACCACTCCCTGTAGGATCTTTGTAAACCTAAACGTTGTCCTGCTTAAAATCTCCCACAATGTGGTAAATTGAAAAATGTCCCCTACAAGATATCCATGTCCGAATCACTGGAATCTGGGGATGTTATCTTATATGGCAAAAAAAAAAGTGTGTGTGGCAGGGCATGGGGGATGCAGATGTGATTACTTTAAGAATCTTGAGATAGATTATCCTGGTTTATCCAGGTGGGCCCTAAATGCAATCATATGTGTCCCTAGAAGAAGGAGGCAGAAGATTTGACACAGACAGAAGAGGAGAAGGTGGCATGACCAGAGATTGGAGGGACACAGCCACAAGCCAAGGAATGCCAAGAGGCCACCAGAAGCTGGAAGAGGAAAAGAAAGGATTCTCCCCTAGAGCATCCAGAGGGACGCAGCCCTGCCAACACCTCGACTGGTGCCTTTCTGGCCTCCAGAAGTGTGAGAGAACAAATTTCTGGTGTTTTAAGCCATCAGATTTGTAGTAATTTGTTACAGCATTCCCAGGAAACTAATGCACACGAGTCCCCACTACCTACAGATAAACTGTGGCTGACTCAGCAGCACCTACTTTTCTTTGTGAACTCATTTCTCCCCTTTCTCTGACATGCCTGGGCCCCAAACATAAGAGAGAGCAGTTCCTGAACTCATTACGTTCCCTACCTTGTCCTCCGGGAAAACACCTGCTCTCTTCCCATCCTTGTCCCCTTCTCTCACCCAGCACACAGTACTCCCAAGTCACCTGATCCTTACCTCTATTTTAACACTTGGCACAAAATGCTCTAGTTGTTCGTATGCTGTTTCTTCCATTCACATAAAGGTCCCTACATGGCATGGACCCTGTCTTATTTGCCTTTGCATCTCCAGCACCAGCCCAGCCAGCGCAGGAACACGTAGTAAGTGCTCAATGAATGAATAAGTTTAGCACCATAGTAGGTGTTAAGTAACCTACCGCATCATTGCTATTAGCCATTCTTCTCACTCCCCACTGTGCAATGCAGAGGCAACCAGCTCCTCCAGGCTGTGTGATGCACTCCTGCAGAGCCTCTCTGTATGTCTGTCTTGCCAGGGCGGACAAGCAGGCAGCTTTTAGTTGAAATTTCATGTGTGCCTTGTCAAATTGCATCCTCAGCAAGAGCTAAAAGGAAAACAGCTTTTAGAGAGAGAGTCTCTAAGAAATCTGTATTCAGGGCACTTTACGGAGGTAGCCCCGAGGGAAGAGAAAACAAGACAGACCTCTGATCCTTAATGCATGAAATTAAGACAGAAGCCGTTGGATTTATCCAATGGATTTTCTTTAAAATCACATTCCTGGTGATTTTAAAGAAAAAGGCCTAAGAGATGTTAAGATATCAAGGTTGAATGGCTTAATGTATCTGGAGAGGAAAAAGTGGGAGAGAGGGAAGGAAAGCCGATTCCTCAGACTGATTCATCCTAGAGGCTAAAGAAGAGTCTAAGGCAATGTTGGCAAAGCTCATTTAACCACAGAGCAGGTAAGATGTGGTTCTGGTGCATGAATTCTGCCTAAACCAGGTGCATCCCCATCACACTTGTGAGAAGCTGGGGCCACTGACTGTGCAAATCCTGAACTTTATTCTTTTGCCCTGGTTTCTTGCTTACCAAGCAGCTTTCTCCATTATAACCTGCCACTCCCAGGAAGACATCAGCCCTCCGAGCGGTCGCAAGTCAGACCTTGAACATGTAAAGCCAAAAGGCTGGACTAGGGAGACCTCCTCAGGGTTATGGCACCCTGTGGGGATTTGTCCGGGCAGCCAGACTTCCTCTCTCCATCCAACGCGTATTCTTGCCTTTTCTTGAATCCTCCACATAAAGTAAATAAGTGAAGTAGGAAAGGAGCCTTGGTGAGCCAATGAGGATAGTGGTTCTTATTCTCTTTTGGTGTCATAGACCTTTTTGAGAATATAATTGTATAGAGCCTCTCTCCCTAGCCCATGTGAAGACAGGTTGCCTCCAATTCCAGGAGAGTTAATGTAGAGCAAAAGTTCAGCCATTGCTTATGGGTGCCTGGTTGAGAACCCAGGTTTAGCAGGGAAACAGACACCAGCTTTCTTTTGCTACAAGCCCTAGATTGTTTTGCGTGTTCACTTGATTTTAATGGCAGTGTGAGAGTTTAGATATATTTTTTCAAAGTCCCTTTGGAGAGAGGCATGATCATTTAAAGAAGGAAAGAGAACTGAAGAGAAATGGTTTGACGTCCTATCATCACTCTTCAGGGACTCTCACCATCTGGTAGCCCCTTGATCAATTACAACACAGCTGGCTGATAAAGGAACAGTTAAGTGGACTGGGGCCAGAGAAACCCTTTCAGTTCAGGAGTGCACAGAATTGGGGATAAGAAAAATAAGACGCTTCTCGTCATCACTGCAGGGGAGTAAGTTTGCAATACATGAATTTGGGGTTTTTAGTGAGGGCTGTTGACGCCCCCCTTCATATTCCTTCGCCCACCTGAATCCACCTGCACCTGTGGCAGACATCCTGGCATGCAGATAGCATCTCTTCCCAAGCCCTTTCTTGCACGCGGGCTCTCGTGTGTGTGTGTGTGTGTGTGTGTGTGTGTGTGTGCTGGGGTGGGGCAGTTAAGGGGGGAGCTATCCCCTGGAGCCAGGTCCAGTGGGGTGGGATTATGAATGCCCCAGGCTCCCCTCCTCTGCTGGGACAATCCAAGGCTCGTTCCTTGGGACAAAGCATCTCAGAAGTCTCCAGCAAGAGGTAACCTGCTCATTCCTTACACCCCATTTTGCCTTGCCTCCCTATCTCCCTTTCTCCTCGTTCTCACTTGTTTGTTCTTCCTGAGATCACATCCCAACTACCCGCATCTTAGTGCTGGTCTCAGGCTATGCTTTGCAGAAAACCCAAACCAGACAGGGGTGATATTTGCTGTAATGAGCTTTTATTTCTGTCTCTGACAGAATCAGGTCTCATGCTCACACAGAGGCCTGTCACTCTAACACTAGTCCAGCCTTCAAAGCCACACGGGTGTTTCTCTGCCAGTGCCCTAAATACATCCTGAGTAGGAAAACCCACACAGCTAAACATGTTTCCTGGAGATGATACCAGTGCAGGCAGATTTCCCATAAGCACCGCCTGACCTAATAGTTACAGTGCAACTCAGTGAAGCCCCAAAGCAAGAACAGGGCTCACATTTAGAGGAGTATTACAGTATTACATCCTAGGGACAACTAAGTGTATGCCCCTAGGAAAGATTAGGGAAAGTCTTTGATGTTCTGTACATGCCTGAGGGAGGCTATGTGGTTAAAAGCATGTAAGGAAAGAAACTAGATGATTTCTGGTTTTTGGAACCAGTGTTATCTGGAACCTTATTTTGATAGACTTAATAATAATTCTTTACAAAGTTATTGTGAAAATAGCTGATAAACGAGTATAAAACATGAGGCTTTCAATTGCTTCACTTACAATAATACCAATTGTTCCACTGGTTATACCCTCTCCTGAATCACCAGTCTGATTACTGGACTATTCCCATAGATGTGACTGTCCCAGCAACACCACAGCTACCAGCCCGTTGCTGTGAAGGCAGCTTTGCTGAAAGCTCTATCATTTCTACATTTGCTTTTCACAGTCCAGTCTGGCCTCTGCCGTCACTACTCCCCCAAAACTGTATCAAAACCAGCTATACCTCCATGCTGCCATTAGAAACCCCTGTCCCCTTACTAGTTGCCTTGACAGCATTCCCCACAAGTGACAACTCCTACCTTTAAATATTCTGCTCTTTCCTCGGCTTCTACTGCTCTCCCCTGGTTTCTACCTACTCACTGGCTGTTCTTTCTCCCATCTCTGATGTCCAAGGGTTGCTCAGGGATCCCTGCCAGGCCTTCTTCATTTCCTTAAAAAATTCTCAAAGCGATCTCATTCATTGCTATGACTTTAAATGTTATCTATTTTAGTGATAAATTTTCTCTCTTTTTAAAAAATATTTATTTGGCTGAGTTGGGTCTCGGTTGCGGTGCGTGGGATCTTTGTTGCAGCAAGCGGGGTCTTTCGCTGTGGTGCGGGCTTTCTCAGGGCACGTGGGATCTTAGTTCCCAGACCAGGGATTGAACCCATGTCCCCTGCATTGGTAGGTGGATTCTTAACCACTCGACCACCAGGGAAGTCCCCATTAAGCTACAGCTTTCATTACCTATTAACCTACACATTAAACATTTCCACTTGGACATCTCAAAGGCGTTCCAGACCTCACATGTTCAAACAGAACTTTCATTGTTCTAAGTTTGTCTCTCCTTTCTGTCCCCATCACATTGCATAACACCAGTATCTCCCGACTTGGTAAAAAAAAACCCTTAAACATCCCCCTTCACTCCTCCATTTCCTCCATTCCTCATGTTGAATTTATCAGAAAACCCAGTGAATTCAACTTTAAAAGTGTATATGTATATATATATATATATATATATATATATATATTTTTTTTTTTTTTTTTTTTTTTTTTTTTTTGCGGTACACGGGCCCCTCACTGTCGTGGCCTCTCCCGTTGCGGAGCACAGGCTCCGGACGCGCAGGCTCAGCGGCCATGGCTCACGGGCCCAGCGGCTCCGCGGCACGTGAGATCTTCCCGGACCGGGGCAAGAACCCGTGTCCCCTGCATCGGCAGGCGGACTCTCAACCACCGCGCCACCAGGGAAGCCCCAAAAGTATATTTTGAGTCCAGTTTTCTTAATAAGCACTGCTGCAATCCTAGTTCAAATGGCATCACCCCTCACCTGGCCGACTGCTACAGCCTCCTTAATTGATTCTCTGCTTTGCCTCTTCACAACTTCAACCCATCCCCACATCACAGCTAAAGTGAATGGAAAATATCAGATCACTTGCCTCCATACTTAACTTCTCATCGTTTCTCATTGCATCAAAACCTATCCTCCTTAAACAGGGACTATAAACCCTTAAATGATCCGGCCTTAACCAGTTTCTTTAACCTCACTTTGTGTCCAAGCAACCCAGCTGTGTCCACTTCCATGAATTTGCCAGTCTTTCCTACCTCGAATGCTTGTCTCATACTGTTCCTCTCTTAGAAAGCTCTTTCCACTCCCAAACAAATCACACGGCTAAATTATTTTCACCCTTCAGGTTTTAGTTTAAATGCCATGTCCTCAGAATAGTTCCCAGACCAACTCTTCTTGTTCTTTAAATTGCTTCTCAAATTCTTTTTGTTTTTAAATTCATGTTTATTGAGGTATAATTACATATAAGGAAATTCACCCATTTTATGTGTACAATTCAATGAGTTCTGAGAGACCTATATGGTCATGTAACTACCACCACATAAAAATATGGCATATTCCATCACCTCCCCCAAACTTCCCTCATATCCCTTTGTGTTCAATAATCTCCCTTTCTCTTGCAACCACTGATCTGATTACTGCCCAATACGCTTGCCTTTTCCAGAATGCCATTGTGATGGTTAATTCTATACGTCAACTTGTATGGGCCAGAAGGGTGCCCAGACATTTGTTCAGACATTACCCTGGGTGTGTCTGTGAGGATGTTTCTGGAAGAGATTAACATTAGAGTATATAGACTGAGTAAAGCCAATTGTCCCCCCTAATGTTGGTGGGCCATATCCAATCAGTTGAAGACCTAAATAGAACAAAAAGGCTGAATAAAAATGCACTCCTCCTGCCTGGCTACCTTGAGCTGGGACAAAGGTCTTTTCCAACCTTTGGACTTGAACTGAAACATGTGCTCTTCTTGGGGTTGGCTTGAATTGGGGTTGACTGAAATTTACCCCATTGGGTCTCCTTGGTCTCTAGCTTGCTGACTATAGATCTTGGTTTTCAGCCTCTATTATCACATGAGCCAATTTCATATAATAAATCTTTTATACATGTATATATCTCCTATTGGTTCTATTTATCTGGAGAGCCCTAATACAGCTATATAAATGAAATCATACAGTTCCTAGTCTTTCATGCCTGGCTGCTTTCACTTAGCATAATGGTTTTGAGATTCACCCATGTAGTTGCATGTATTAGTAGTTAGTTCCATTTTATTGCTGAGTAGTAAAGATGCACCATAATTTGTTTATCTGGACATCTGAATTGTTTCCAGTTTTTAGCAATTATGAATAAAGTTGTTACAAACATTTGTACATAGGCCTTTGTGTTGACACGTTTTATTTCTCTAGGAGTAGGATTATTGGGTTGAATGGTAAGTGAAAGTTTTTATGAAACTGACAAACTGTTTTCCAAAGTGGTTGAACCATTTCACATTCTCCCTGGCAATGTGTGTGAGATTGCAGCTGTTTCACATCTTCACTGCCAATTGGTATTGTCAGATTTTAAAATTTTAGCTATTATAATAGGTGTAGTGATATCTCATTGAAGTTTTCATTTGTATTTGCCTAACTGATGAATTTTTGCATCTTTTTTAGCATCTTTTCATATGCTTATTTACCATCCACAAATTTTAAAATTGGATTATTTGTCTTATTATTGAGTTGAGTTCTTTATATATTCTGGATATAAGTCCTTTATCAGATATATATCTTACAAGTATTTTCTTCCAGTATGTGGGTTATCCATTGATATCCTTAACAGTATCTTTCAAAGAGTAGTTTTTCATTTTAATGAAGGCCATTTCATCATTTTTTTTCTCTTTATGTTCAATGCTTTTTGTGTTTTATTGAAGAAACCTAAAGTCACTAATATCTTTGTTTACCTCCACAACTTTCATAATTTTAGGTTTTACATTAAGGTCTATGATTTAATTTTTGTACATGGTGTGAAATAAGGTTCAAAAAAAATTTTTTTTTTGCATGTGGATGTCTAATTGTTCCAGTGCATTTGTTGAAAAGACTATCATTTCATATAAAATAAACAAGGACCTACTGTATAGCACAGGGAACTATACTCAATATTTTGTAATAACCTATAAGGGTAAAAAATCTGAAAAAGTATATATGTTATGTATGTGTATATATATACATATATATATAACTGAATCACTTTGCTGTACACCTTGAACTAACACAACATAGTAAACCAACTATGCTTCAATAAAAATATTTTTAAATGTTAAAAAAAAAAGACTAACATTTCTCCACTGAATTACCTTGGCATTTTTGTTCAAGGTAGATCTTTAGGTCTCTTTCTTGATTTACTATTCTGTTCCATTCATCTGTATGTCTATCCTAAAACAATTGTCATGTGGTCTTGACTACTGTAGCTCTAAATGTTGAAATCAGGTAATTTGAGTCCTCCAACTTTATTCTTTTTCAAAATTGTTTTGGCTGTTCTAGATTCTTTGGATTTCCACACATATTAGAATCATTTTATAAATATCTAATGAAAAAGCCGCCTAGGATTTTGAATGGGATTACATTGATTCTGTAGGCCAATCTGGGGAGAACCGGTATATTAACATCTTGAGTCTTTCATTCTATGATCATGGTATTTATCTCCCTTTACTTCTTTCTCTCATCAGAGGCTATTTGCGTATTTTCCAGATATCTTTCTGTTACTGGTTTTTACTAGTTTAATTCTGTTATGGTCAGAGAACATAATTCACGAGATTTCAAGTGTTTTATTTGTTGAGATTTTATGGCCTAGAATATTCTCTATCTTGGTGAACATTCTAGATGCACTTGAAAACAATGTGCATTCCACTGTTGTGTGAATTTCATGCCCATCTCCCAGTGGTAGACTTCTCTTTTTGCTATCCATGTAGTATCCTGGGCCCAGGTTTTTCTGTTCCTCCTCCAAGGTCAGAGGTTACTTGCTTATACTCCTTCTCCAGCAGTAATGGTTCTTCGTGGCCTGAAGGCAGAGCATTTCCTATTCCTCCTCCCAGAAGCAGATGGGTTTTGCTTTTATTCCTCCCCCAGAAATAATGGATTTTGCTGGGGTCCTGAGGGGGTGATATGATTTGTTGCTCTTCCCCCAGCAGCTTAAGTCTTTTGTATCCTTCAAAAGAGGGGTCTAGGATAAATGGGCAGGGTTTCATACCTATCCCTCAGCAGCAGCCAATTACCTCCTGCATGCTTGAACCACTGACAGGGACTTTCTGGTCCCCTGCCCTGCCCCAGTGTTTCTGGTGAGCACTGGGGTAGACCCCTGGGAAAGAACCTGTGTGAGTGTATGAAGTCCTCTTATTTGAGACTCTCAGCTCTTCCAAACTGACAAACTAGCCCATACTAAGCCTTTCAGAATTTATTAAAAGTTTAGTTAATTTTTTTCTTACCTGCTTGTACGTACAGTGGCCACCTGTTTCTCTCATGCTCTAAGATGAAATGATTGGTAGTTTCCACCTCTTGTTGGAGGGTTTATCACTCTTTGGGATTTAGTTTACTTTGCTTTGCAACCTCAGCCGTCTGATATGCTCAAGAAAAACTGTAATTGTATAGATTACCCAGACTTTTCTCCTGGGTAAGTTAGGAGTGACATTCTCTTGAGGCTTTCTACATGCTTTTCCAGGTAGAACTGTGACTACTTCTACCAAAGGTGATTTTGTTATTCTCTTTAAAGTCAGTATTATTTCTGGCATTGCAATTACTAAAATTTGTAATTATTTTTACTTTGTCTCCTCCATTAGACTTTAACTCCATGAAGACATATAATATAGTCATCCCTCAGTATCCACAGAGGATTGACTCCAGTCCCCTCCCCCCACCAAAATCTGAGGATACTCAAGTCCCTTATATAAAATGGTGTATTTGCATATAACCTACACACATCCTCTCATATACTTTAAATCATCTCTAAATTACTTATAATACTTCATACAATGTAAAGGCTATGTAGATAGTTGTAAATACGATGTAAATGCTATGTAAATAGCTGCCAGGTACACTGCAAATTCAAGTTTTGCTTTTTGGAATTTTTTTTTGTGTGTGTGTGCCACGCTGCGGGGCATGCAGGATCTTAGTTCCCCCGACCAGGGATTGAACCTGTGCCCCTTGCATTGGGAGCATGGAGTCTTAACCACTGGACCACCAGGGAAGTCCCATGGAATTTTTTTTTCAATATTTCAATCCATGATTGGTTGAATCCAGATGCAGAACCTGAGGATACAGAGGGCCAACTGAATAATCTCTTCATTACTGTAACCCCTGTACCTAGCACCATATTGGACAGTACTTAAAACTAAATGGAATGATACATACCACAAGTATGTATATTTTCAAAAACAGAAAGCATCAACCTATCATAGAGAAAACAATGGCTAATTAAAACATCCACAGAAGTATTGGGTTGGCCAAAAATTTTGCTTGGGTTTTTCCATAAGATGTTACGGAAAAACTCAAACGAACTTTTTGGCCAACCCACACTAGGTGACAGAGGGAGAGGAAGAACAAGAGCCCAATAGCTAAACTGGAGGATTATATTCTGGACTATCTGTTAGATTTTCATTTATAATCTGTCTGGAGAATCTGGCTATAATATTGACCAAGTTCAAAACATAAAGCACAAACAAGAAAGGTATACCAAACCATTTTTTAGTTAAGCTTCAAGAAAAACGAAATTAAATGAAATAGCAAAACACAGATCGGTAATTACTTATTGTTTATTCTCCTCTTACAAAAAGACACTTGGAACAAATAAATATAAAATGGTATATGTCTTGTTTAGCAATGGGCAAATGTAAGTTTTCTTGGCATTCTCCACAGGAATAAACTAACGAAGTTTTCAAAAGTACACTCATCCTATCCACCTCCCACCTTCTTCTATAAAGCAGTCAATTCTACAATTTTTAACAATGGATTCTCAAAATAAGTAATTTAAGACTGACTCAGGGACTAAGACATCTGAATCAAGTTAAAAATATATGTGTAATATGATGCTGCCCAGAAACCTCTAATTCAACTAATAAATATTATTACAGTTTTTCATTTTTTTATAATTTGTATGACTAAAGAGTCTGTTCTGTTCAAAGCTGCATGGCAAATAAAATAAACAGAAAGCAGAGTACAATATATACACTTTTCTGTCCTAAGAGAAATCATTAAGTACTGGTATATTTAACATACAGTGAACATGCCATGTATTTTCTTAAAGCCAACAAAATCCTGATTTCCTATACCTTGAAGGTGATGTAGCAGAAAGCAAACAAATACCCAAATCATTTGTGACCAGATTTAGCTAATAAAATTAGCTAAGAAAACAATATACACAACAACACACCAGAGTCTGAGTAAAGATGAATATCCAACTGTATTTGTTTCACTAAAATTTATCTTCAGGCTAATACCGGAAGAGTTTTGCTAATACTTACAATTAAATGTTCTTCTTTAATGATTTATGTATCAAGTGGAAATATGTACAATAGCTGTTTCAAACCAGAAAAAAAGGGGGTAATTCTTTTCCCCTGCCCTTTAAATAAAATATTTTTTTAAATCCATTTAAAGTAATTTCTTACTTGGTGCTTTATAACCACTTGCTACTTTATGGAGACCATTTTAAAAGGCAGAAAAGAATATAAAATGTTTAAAGGTTCACCATCAAAATAACCAAATGGATTTCAAATTTACTTTTGTAAACTTTCTGTACTACCTAGATCTTGTACTAATTAATTACACTTTACTAGATACCCTGTAATGTTAAAAACATGAATCTTTTTTTTTTTTTTTTTTTTTTTTTTTTTGGCCATGCTGCACGGCTTGCTAGATCTTAGGTCCCTGACCAGGGATTGAACCCAGGCCCTTGGCAGTGAAAGTGTGGAGTCCTAACCATTGGACTGCCAGGGAATTCCCAAAAACATGAATTTAAAAAGGAAAAACTGGCTTTCAGATTTTAAAATAAGCCCCTTCCTCCTCCACAGCTACCCTTCAAATATTTGAAGCAGAAAATTAATCTGGCTGCTTTAGAGGCTGATGTAATTTTTGCTTAAAACAATCCACATTAACACTTTAAACTTTTTAGGACCAATATCAAATTCAATATCCAAAATATTTATTCACTCTGAGGGTGCGTGGAAGGTGGAAGTAAAAAACGTCAGTACAAATAGAACCACACATAAGAAAAAGCACCTAAAGATGGAGGAGAGACAGCTCTGACATCCTGTCAGTGGCAAACCATGATTGTGTGTTTCCATGGACATAACACCTTAAGTTATCCAAAAACCTAGTTTATTTGTTTCTATGTCTGAAACTTTCTTTAAACTTCAAAAGCCAATTAAAATTTAGGAGGGTAATTTTTTTTTAAATTTCTGGGTACAGATCATTTGAGATCAATTTCCTAGGAGGCAAGTCATGACTCTCCAGAAGTGTGAATAAACATCAAAAAACCCAAGGTAAAGAGCCACTACATCAACGTGAACAATTAGGAATCGTATGAAAGTCACAAGGTGTTACGATTCACTGATTTAAAGTAACTTCCTCGTGGTAGAAGATAGCGTTTCATGATAGATACAGGTTATGGCCACTGCTTCTGAGAGATACACACATCACCCCCTACTGGTGAGACCCCACTTTGTGACAATTTAGAAATCTGAATTTAACTCCAGAAGATATAAATTTCTGGAATATGAATTTGAAGACAGAGAGTACAACAGCAGTTGAGTGGAAACTGCCTGCGACACTCTTTTATTTATTTATTTTTCCTTTAAGGCTACAGAAAATCTGCACATAACAAGGCAATTAATTCTCATAATAAAAATACCCCCTCCAAAATAGCCCCAAGGTCTCCAGTCAGATTCCACGGTCAGTATATGTTGTAATAAATTCTATTCCACAGGTGTACATTCTTTTGAGTCTGCAGGGTTAGGATCAATTCTTTCTGGAAATATTAGCTTTTCACAAACTGCCTCCTTTATCGGCAAATACTGTGATATTTCATTAGGTTCCGTGAAGAGGGAAGGTGAAACATGCTAGGAAATACATAAATCATATTAGCATATATTAAGTTACTGCACTGATAGTTTTGAAAATGCATTATACATGCATTCCTAAAGCATGCCAATTTTAAAATGAGATGCCATATATATATACACATATATATAAGGAGCATCATCAGGTGTTCCTAATAATACCAGGTGTCTCTTGTTACTGACTCAGCTCTGTTACTAGATGGTTTCCTCAAAGATCATAGGAATATATGATTTATAATGCTCCCATAAATGTCCTAAGAATTTAATACATCTTAATCCAATCCCTTTTTCCTGTTATTTTTGTACCTTGAAAGCACTAGCCTTCAGTTAGATGCCAATATGTGGTCTACAAGAGACTCTATATAACTTTTCTAACCTATGTATATTCTATATATAGACAGAAATAAGCACTAAGAGTGAATAAAAAATATCAAGTTAGCAGGAAGGTATCACTTTTTAAACAACCCATTATCAAATGCTATAGACTTGTAGAAGACCTTTACAAGTTCCAGGGGAGCAAAAAAAAAGCAGGGGAAATTACGCCCCCAAAAGTAAGTCATGGAAAGAACATCCTATTGCAGCTCCACCACCAACTAGCTGTGCGACTTGGAGTCACACCTCTGGGTCTCAGTTTTTCCAAAATAAAATGTGGAAATTGGATTGGATGATGGTTAAGGTACCTAACAACTCTAACTGTAGTTGAGATAAGTTCCAGAAAAAATACGCTCCAATAGCATTTCTCCTATAGAGTCCTATTAGGTAAATGAATGGATTTAGGGATGTAGATTTGGTGGATGGGTGGGGCATGGGGGAATACCATACTTAAAATAAAACATTAAAATTTAACTTCTAAGAACTGATATTTAAATACTGTACCATTAAATTAGCAATTTTGCTCTCTCGTGATGTATATTCTCGTAACATGTAGGTCTTGTCAGCCTATGTTTAAAAATCAAAAAAATTGCAATAAATTTATTTATATTGATTAACAAAATCCTTTCTATTAAACAGAACTGCCCACATTTTAGAACAGGTTGTGAAAGTACCATTAAGTCTGATAAGAACATCTACTTCTACAGTGAGATAACCAATTCAAGAATTCTGAATTATTAATTCCAATCTCTACAAATCACATTAATATCTGATACACACATGTAAACAGATTTAATTATCATGTAAGAAAAACACAAGCAAAGGTTTTACTTTGAAAGAAAATGTGTATGTTTGTAAATGAGATATGCAAGAGATTTTAATTTACTTCAAGTTTGGAACTACATCTTTTCCTTAAGCTATATTACCATCTACCTACATAACTGTGGCTACTCTTATGTTCCCCCAAAAAAAGTTTAAACAAGTTTTATTCTTTCCCATTTCTAAAAAATTCTTATCAAGTTGTTTATTTACAGCCACTTTTTTGGTACTTCAGTTTTCCCATTTAAGACTTTTTAAAGTGAGGTTTTAGAAAGCAATTTATTACAATTTGTTTTTTTGGTAAAACATTATTTAATAAAAGAAAAATCACAAGATTATGCTCCCTTAAAGTTTCAATCTTTTATATCAACAAAACAGATTAATGCTCATTGTTAAAAAAAATCAAATACTATAAACGTATAGAGTATAAATCATCAGCAATCACAACCTCTACAGATAACACTATCCTTAACATTTAGAAATCTCTACATAAAATCTTATATAGATTCATACTTGCATCTTAAAAGTCAACATTAATACGCACATCTTTCCAAATCAGTTAAACAACTTTCTGCCATTAATTTTAATGGTTGCATATTTTTCTACTATATGGACTGTAAAAAATTAATAAACAGAAACCTCAATTAAATAGATTTGGGAGACTAGAATGGGGAGCTCTCATACCCAGCAACCATAGCAGAGTCCAACAGAAGAAAGAAAGACTCCTCTTATTTCCTGGCAAGGACTCAACCAATGGAAAGTCATGGATTCTCTGTTTACTATAGCACTCCCATTTTCCTTTTCCTCTCTATAAAAGCCTTCTCCTTCCCTTGCCGTGTGGGGACTTGCACATGGCTCACCATGGTTACAGACCTGCATTGCAATTTTCTGCTGATCCCGAATAATTCCAACTTTGCTGGAGAAATATCTGGCAGTCTATTTGTTGCAGGCCAACAGGATATAAATGGCCATTTAATCAATGCTCATTCAATGGGCATTATAGCGCCTTCCTTCTTTCCTTTTAGCTATTATAAACAATAGCATTGCCATGAATATTTATATATGTACAACTCTATACAGCTGCCTGATTAATATTTGTGGGTTACTGTATGTAAGAATCTTTTGAGGATAAATTCTGAAGAAAAATCAATATTGTTGAGTTAAAGTATTTCTAAAAATTTAGATTTCTGAGGGAGTAAAGTATAGCTTATTTTTAGTACTTTACTATCACTTTTAAAAAGAAAAAGATCCATCACAGTGACCATATTATTTCAAAAGAAAAAGAAAGTGCAGGATTTAGGAAAATACCAATCCAATCACATCTTACTGGGCTTAAATTCCAGTTCTGCCACCTATTAACTGTATAACTCTGGGCAAGTTACTTAATCTCTCTTTGCCTTAGTTGCCTCAGCTGTAAAACAGAGATAATAATAGCATCTATTTCATAGGGTTGTTAGGAGAGTTAACAATTACTACGATTACCCTGACTGATACTGCTGGTTTCTTCTCTCATTCGTCATTCTATATGATCACAAATATGACGTTAAAAATTCATTCAAAAAGGATAGGCTGCTATAAAGCTACAAGAAGAATTTTCATGACTCAATATAAGCCTCCCCCCTACATTCTTCACTTATTTTTTTAAAAACTTCGTATGTTAACAGTTCCTTGAAATGGAGCACAGAGCTTTCAAATATTAAAACAACTATCAAAATAATTGTATAATAATTTCTGGAGGCCATGAAATTGGTATTTCTAATATCAGGACATTACATAAACAACACATTACATAAACACTACAAAAAAAGTAAGAGTTAAGGGACAGTTTTCTTAAACGGATTAAGTTTAAGAGGTTTTTAAAAAGCATCGGACTCCCCTTCACCAGGGAGTGTCTTTTGGAAAACATGTTCAACTTGTAGAACTTTTGGAAAAGAAGATTTAATGTTTCGATAACTGTGCAGTCAATAGTGAATATGACACACCCAATCTTAAAGGTTAGACAAATAGCCATATAATATAAAGCATTACTGAATTTCAAAGTGTCAGACTGACGATGTAACAACACGAACAAGCCCAATGTCAATTAGTACTTTCATTAAATGAGAATAGATACCTCATGGTAAAGTCTTGTGTCATTCATCCTAATAAGCACCCCATCAATTCTCAAGAAAAACCGCAACAGCAAGAAAAAGCTAGAAGGCATTACTCTCTGGAAAAGAAAAACGTAAAAAGTATTTTAATGAAAATTGAATATTTGATTACTTTGCTGAAAGAAAAAAACATTTTTAAGGCATCGAAGGAAGGCTGAATGAGCCCTATATAAAACTCTCTGAACTAGAGGTTCTTTGCCCTAGCGCCAACCAAGGCTCAAAACCTTGTTTATACTATGTAACATACTGGTTTCAGTTTCCTACAATAGAAAAATATTTTTTCTAGGTCAAAAGATAATGAGGTTAAAAAGATTTAAAACTCACCTAAATAATGTGAAAAAATAATTGTACTTATAGTAAATGTCAATACCAGTAATATCAAAATGAAAGAACAACCTAATTCTTTGCTGCTACTCATCTTTTATTAACTTTACATAAAGACAAGAGGGCTTTAATGGTATGCTCTAATTCAGTGCAACCAATTAAGTACTATTTCATACTGCCAAAGTCTGGTTTATGAGATCATTATAACACGTTCTTAACATCTATGATCTGTGTCACATCCATGTATTTCTATTTTCCAAGTATTACCACTGAAGAAAGTCAGAGTTAGTGGAGAGTGGGTCCTGGTGGCAGGGAGGGAGGGGGTGGATGAGGTGTGGGGTCTTCAGGTCTTTCAAAAGAATATACCTCATGGAGTGCTGTCAGAAACATGGCTACCTTTGTCTCTCCCCTTCAATCTACAGCCAGCAAAACATCCACAACTCAACAAGGGTATACCTCTGCCCAACTCAACAGGACACTGGAGAATTCCACACATCTGTACATCTAAAGGTGGGTGGACTGGAACACATGGAGGAGGCGGAACCAAGGGAACAGTGAAGTCAGTGCCTGCAATCCCAGCCCTATGACCGAGACGGATGAGCCCACAGCTTCAGAAAATCCAGTAGCAGCAGGAGAACCAGCACACATGACTTTGGTCTCCCAACTGTGGGAGCGCCCGTGGCCACAGGTAACTGGGAAGCAGTGGCAGTGGGGCCTGGGACCCTGACCCTCCCACAGCCCTGGCCCCCCATCCACAGTAGCAGAACCCTTATGACACTCAACATGGTGGAGGAGCCTGCACAACCCTGCTCCCCTCCAATTATCCTCCTCTTCCCACAGCAGAGCCTGTGTCTCAGGGGATCCCAGACACACGGGAAGAGCCTACCATCCTCATGACATAGCAGCTCCGGCAGAAGCAAAGCAGCAACTACCCCAGAGGCACAAGAAGTGACAAAGAAGGCATGGAGCCACACCTCTTACAAAGACAGTGGAGGCTGGAAAGTGCCAATTCTCAAAAATAACCAGAGGTAGCACAGATAAGAGAAACCAGAAACTTGTGTTACAGCACCACCTACCAAAAAACAAAAGAAAGCACTCTCACTTCTAACCTGTCATTTAACTTCAAATGCACAAGCAGAGGAACATTTCATCGAGCACCATGAAGAACCACAGTAATACTATACAACAAAAAGAAAATGACAAATCTCCAGAAACCAAACTTAAAAGTCACAGAATATTTCAATCTAACTGATAGAGAATTCAAAGTAGCTATCATGAAGAAACTGAACGAGATACAAGAAAACTCAGAAAGGCAGTTTAATGAGCTCAGAAATAAAATTAATGAGCAGAAGGAATACTTTACCAAGAAGACTGAAACTCTAAAGGACCAAACAGAAATTCTGGAGCTGAAGAATTCAATAAACAATATGAAGAATGCTATTAGAAGACATTGGAAATAGAGCACAGCATATGGAAGAGAGTATTAGTGAGCTCAATGGTAGAAATCTAGAGATGATACAAGTAGAAAAGGAAAGAGAAATAAGATATTTTAAAAATGAGAAAATTCTACAAGAGCTCTGTGATTCTTTTAGGAAGGGCAACATTAGGATAATGGGTATCTTAAAGTAAGAGAGGGAGAAGGGAGCAGAGAGATTATTTAAAGAAAGAACAGCAGAGAACTTCCCAAACCTAGAGAAGGAACTGGACATACAAGTCCATGAAGCTCAGAGAACACCTAACCATCTCAATGCAAAAGACCTTCTCCAAGACATAATATTAAAACTGTTGAAAGTCAATGATAAAGAAAGGATTTTAAAGACAGCCATGGAAAAAAGGATAGTAACTACAAAGGATCTCCCATTAGGCTATCAGCAGATCTCTCAGCAGAAACCCTACATGCCAATAGGGAGTGGAATGACATTCTCAAAATATTGAAAGACAAAAATTGTCACCCAAGAATACTCTATCCAGCAAAGTTGTCATTCAGATATAAAGGAGAAATACTTTCCCAGACAAACAAATGATGAGGAAGTTCATCAACACTAGACCTGCCTTATAAGAGATGTTAAAAGGAGCTCTTTTACTAGAAACAAAACAGCAAAAATACACAAAGCTTTGAGCAAGGTGATAAATAGACAGAACCAGAGAACTGCAACTGTTTATCAGAATAGGTTTTAAAGAAAGCAGAAAAATAACTATCGCTATCTCAGTTTGGTAACAAACTCACAATATGAAAAAGGATAATTTGAGACAACAAAAACATAAAAAGAGAAGAGGAAAAGGACAGAATTTATACAGGTAAAAGAAGGTGAGATGCTATCGGCAGGAAAAGGACTATTTTCTCTAGGAGAGGTTTAATAAAAGCCTCAGGGTAACCACAAAACATAAACATAGAGCAGAGATACGGAACAAAAAGAAGAGGATATTGAGAAAGGTATCATAGAAAATCACCAAAACAAAATGGCAAACAGAAACACAGGGAAAAACAATAGAAATATAGAGCAACCAGAACACAACCCTATCTGATAAGAGCACTAGAAGCAAGCATCTTTTGTTCCAATGAGGTGACTCTGGGTGGGCTCCTGGATGGGAGCTGGTACCCAGAAAGGCCAAGCCATGATTATAAGCTTGGAATTTCCAGGCCCACCTCCACTCTCCAGAGAAGGGAGAGGGGCTAGAAATGGAATTACTGATTGATCATGCCTATGTGAAAAAGCCTCCATAAAATTCCAATGGCATGCGATTCAAAGAGCTTCCAGGCTGGTGGGCACACCCACATACTGGAAGGACCATGCACCCCTACTCCACAGGGACAGATGCTCCTAGGCTTAGGACCTTCCCAGACTTCGCCCTATGTATCTCTTCATCCGTATTCTTTAACACAGCAGTCCCCAACCTTTTGGCACCAGGGACCAGTTTCGTGGAAGACAATTCTTCCATGGACTGGTGCGGGGGGGGTGGTGGTTTGGGGATGGTTCAAGTGCATTACATTTATAATGCACTTTATTTCTATTATCATTACATTGTAATAGATAATTAAATAATTATACAGCTCACCATAATGCAGGATCAGTGGGAGCCCTGAGCTTGTTCTCACTTGCCACTCCCTGGTAGGGTTTTGATTTGAGTCTGCAAGCAATTGATTTATTATGGTCTCTGGGCAGTCAGACCTCTCTGCTAATGATAATCTGTATTTGCAGCCTCTCCCCAGCACTAGCATCATCGCCTCAGCTCGATTCCCAGGCACCACATTCCTGGTTTCTCACCTACATCCATATTTACCAGCCTAATCTTTGCTTCTATAGGAAAGAACTTCATTTTTCCATAACCTATTGCCTCTAAGCCAGAAATTATGGCATTTATTTTATTTACAGCAATATCTGTTACATTCTGAGAAAGAAACCAAACCAGAAAGGAAGTTCACTATTCTAATGAAATCCTTCCAGGCATTCTTAAAATGAAACCCTATCACATAACTTTTTAAAAGTTACACTAGGTAAGAAGAAAGCATTTTAAGATGATGTTACGTTTCAGTTTGAGACTTACTATTTACTCTGATACACACATAATACATTTATGCCCATACCCTTTCCAACTCCTTCAGCTGCAAAAGACACATGCTCCCTACATACCGACCCACTTGTATACCCTGTAGACTATCTACCCACTTGGATACAAATGCACATCCAGAGATGCAAACTCATAATGAACATTCAACATAGTCAATTCCGTAGGTAGGTAGACAAGTGAAAGGTACATGACTGGATGAGCTGGAGAAGGAACAAATCTAAATGACAAGAGATAAACTGGGGGAAAGTTATAGGTGAACAAGGAACAATCATCTAATGCTAGAATAATGACATATGTTACATGGTACAAAGAAAACTTTGTCACTAATTAGTGTCACAACCTTAGATAGACTAACTTTTTGGGCCTCATCTATAGAGGCTAGACTAAATGATTCTCTAAAAATTCATTACAATTCCAAAATCCTACGATTCTACAGAAAAACTCAGCTTAAAACACACTTATTGCTGCTTTTGACTTATTGTTTTCATTCTTTATTATTATTTAAATCACAGTATCCATAGTCATGCTCCAAGAACAATGTTTGATGTTGGGGCCCTTGTCTTTGGCAGTCGTTATGATAAGTGCTATAATAGAGGGGTTAAAAAAAAAAAAGTAAAAAGGGCTTCCCTGGTGGCGCAGTGGTTGAGACTCTGCCTGCCGATGCAGGGGACACGGGTTCGTGCCCCGGTCCGGGAAGATCCCATATGCCGCGGAGGGGCTGGGCCTGTGAGCCATGGCCGCTGAGCCTGCGCGTCCGGAGCCTGTGCTCCGCAACAGGAGAGGCCACAACAGTGAGAGGCCCGCGTACCGCAAAAAAAAAAAAAAAAAAAAAGAAAAGTACCATATAGGAGTATGGTAAAGGGATATTTGACTCTGCCTAGGGGAGCTGTGGAAGGCCTTACAGAGGAGGTGACATTTTAGCTGGATCTTAAGGATAAGGCATTTAATAAAAAGTTTCAGTTGAAGTTTCTCTGGAAAGTGTTAGAAACCCAATTATAACCTAATAGTAAACAAATAGGGGGTCTATTTATTATTCTTTTTTTGCATGTTCCACCAATAACACTGTTAATGGAAGTAGTCTGTCCTCCGCTGGTAGAAAAGAATACAAAAAAAAAAAAAAGAGGGAATTAACACTTGTCATTTCTGTTTTCCACTTCTATGCTGGAGACTAAAGTGTATTTTAATGGGGCACTGAAATTCTGACACGTGGGTGACTTTTTAAAGTGACATCCAGGGGCTTCCCTGGTGACGCAGTGGTTAGGGATGCACCTGCCAATGCAGGGGACATGGGTTCGAGCCCTGGCCCGATAAGATCCCACCTGCCACAGAGCAACTAAGCCTGTGCACCACAACTACTGAAGCCCACGTGTCTAGAGCCCGTTCTCCGCAACAAGAGAAGCCACCGCAATGAGAAGCCCACGCACCACAACGAAGAGTAGCCCCTGCTCGACGCAACTACAGAAAGCCTGCGTTCAGCAACAAAGACCCAATGCAGCCAAAGATAAAAAAAATAAAATAATTAAAAAATAAATAAATAGAAATAAAATAAAATGACATCCACTGTGCTGTCTGCAGATCCTTTCAATTATCATTTTTAATTCAGAAATGTGAAAGCTGAGTCACAGTTTTCATTTAAATTAAATAATAAACAAACAGCAAAGTAGCCAGACAGGTCTACAAAAAAAATGATTTGCTAAAGTCCTAACAATATACAAAATATACAGAATACAATATATAAAATATGTAAGATTTCGTGAATTTTATGATGGATATTAATAAGATGTATTCTAGACCCAAGTGAAACTTTGACATCACGTTAAGATGGTATGATTTCAAGTTAGTCTTGTATTTCTGACCAATGATAAAAATGGAAGAAGTTAATTTTAAACACATTCACAATACTCACAATTTTCACACTCAGGCTTGAAACTCCATGATCATGAAGTTCATCCTCAAACAGGAGAACTTCTTCAAAAAACTTAATCTGTTCTCTGGCTTTCAATTTCTCTGTATCTATATGATCTGTTGTAGGTACAACCTAAAAGAAAAAATATAAGAAGGGGTACATAAAAAAAAAATTTAGACAGCTTTCCTACCAGTATTTTCTGCATAGCCAGAGCACCCGGTTCTAAATTTGGGTGTTATCAGTAGACACGAAAAACGAGATACATGCCTTGTCCCTGAAAAACCTAAGATATCTGATATTATAGCTTCACAACACAGAGAGTCAAAATTCATCATCTTTCATATGAAAATCATTAAATAGAACACATTAAAATCAAGTGCTCTGTTGTGACTATGAGAAAATTAACCATCTGAAAATTAGTCAATGTGATGAACTACTACTATCATAGAAGTTCAAAGCAGTTTTGTGCCGTAAAAGTCTACTTTTACAACATTTATTTGGAACTTAAAAAAATTTTTTCCCATTAGAATGATGGTATGTATTTTAGATCCCCAAATCTACAAACAAAGGTGTTTTAAATACTGAGGTAAATAAGAACTTTTAGAGAAATTCTAAGGGACACTCATAGCATTCCAAAGGGCTTTAGAGGATACCGGCTATTTTTTCAAAGTATTATTTTGTAGCCCCCGGACACAAACATACATAACCCAACAAAAGCACCAACAATCTCCAGGCAGGTCACGTCAGTAGCTCACTAAATCCAAGGGTCTCCTAACAGTAACATGAAAGTATGATTTGTGATACCATTCTTTACTACATTCAATTTCACTCAAAATGTTCAGCTTTTCAATACTTTGACATAGTTGTATCATAAATAAACACAACAATGCCTGTCAAACCATAAGAATTCAGTAAATGGTAGCTATTATTTTACTTTACTTGGTAGCTATGACTAGGTCATTTGTTTGACTCATGCATAGAATTAAGAAATGAAGAGCAGTTTCAGAAAACTGGACAAGAATTAGAAAAATATGATACAGATGTCCAAGAGATTACATAGATTTTGTGGGAAAATGATCTTAGGGAGTATTAAGGGATGCAGAGGGAGAAAAGGCTGCTATGAAAGAAACTAGCAGTTTGTATGTGATTCCCAAGAGGTGAAAAAAATGTCCATAGTTCTTCCATGTTTACCTACAGATAACATTTTAGCCCTCTGCAATTTTATTCCAATATGTGTCTACAGCAGACATGAGACCACACGTGAAGGTGAAATTCGGAGTGGGGAGGGAACGTGAGTGATAGGGATAGGGCAGCATATAATCAGTCCCTTGCATCACTTGCATGTTTGTGATCTATTTAAGACCAATGTTGGTGCCTTTAGGATTCCCTAAGAGCATAAAACTTTAGTTACTATTAAATAAACACAACTTCTAAATTCCTTACTTTTCAATTAGTTTTAGTTCAAAGGAACACATTTGAAAATCCTCCTTATAGATACATCGGACTTCCAAAAAAATTAATCATTCCATGAATTTTCTCATTAGTAAATGGCTACTTCACTAATATTTCATATATGCCTTCAGTAAATGACTGGTGAACATGTATCCATCAGTTTTGCCATTTACTTGTTCTTATAAAATGTTTGAAAAAGAAAGACAAAAAATAATTAGATAACACATGGATTAGGGAAATTCAATATTTTAACTTATCTATATACTATCTTCTTCATTCATAAGGACAAATATGTTTAAAACTTTGTATTTCTCTGCCTTTTCTCTTCCTCAACTCCACTTATCTCCTCCCTGAACTCAAGCATCTGAAAAGAAAAGGTAAAACAGCTACAGTTAAGACATATGGAACATTTTTGGCTTCTGGTATTGTCAAAATAAGTAACCTGGACAAACCCTCTTGCTGAAGACAATTTAAAAAGCTGGATGAAAAAACAAAAACTTCTGAAAAGCATTATATGGTCAAGGCACTAAAGAATGACTGGACTGATATCTGGAAGAGGACTGGAGCCCAGAAAAGTGAAAGTGAGCCTACAGTTTTCCAGCTTTGGCCTTGAGGCATCAGCAATGACTGGACAGAGGAGAGGCTGAGCTCTGCTGGCGCCATAATTGCTCAGTATTCACTAAAGGCAGAGGCCTTGGAGAATTCCTTGCCCTGCTCCCAATTTTGGGATGACATCTCAAAGTGCTACACTGGCTGCACAGCTTCTTATATTACACACCCAGTAAACCTCAAACTCCGGCCCCATACCAGAGGTTAGCAAACTAAGACTTCCAGGCCAGTGTGGGCCGCCACCTATTTTTGTATGAACTGCAAGCTGAGAATCCTTTTTACATTTTTCAAATGCCTGGGGGAAATTTTTTCTTAAGAATATTTCATGTCACATAAAAATTATATGAAATTCAAATTTCCATGTCCATAAATAAAATTTTACTGAGAAACAGCTATACCCATTCGTTTGCATATTGTCTGTTTGCTTTCGACTACAGCAGCACAGCTGAGTAACTGCAACATAAACTCTATGGTCCTCAAAGCCTGCAATACTTACTATCTGGTCCTTTACAGAAACAGTTTGCAAATCTATGCCCTTGACTATGAATGCCCTCAACTGCCCACCAGAAATAAACAAAAATCCTCTGTGGAGGAAAAACAGGATTCAAAGAAAAATAAGAAGGCATATTAGGGGTCTAGACACCATAAATCGGAACCAACAGAAATAACAAGACAATAAAAGACACTGGGGACTCTAGGTGTTGAAAATATGAGGCCCAAGCTGTAAAACAACAATGCACACTACTTTCAAGGAAATAAAAGCTAAGGTTGAAAATTTCAAAAGATACTAGGAAATATTTTTTTAAAAGAACTATGATCGGGAAGGGTCCTGCTTGGGGGTGCTCACAATGTTCTATTTCTTTTCCTGGGTGGTTACATTTTACAATTCATTAAACTCTACCTTCATGTTTTATGGACTTTTCTAAGTTATTCCACAATTTTTAAAAAGCTTAAAAAACATACGGAGCACTACAAATATTCTTGATACATTACAAGAAAAATAAGTCCTGGTCACATCTTTCAAGTGGAACCTCCCTCACATCAGATGGAGGCTCATAATAAGGAAATTACTTGACATAAATATTTTTAAATTTATCATATAAAGTTAATTAACAGCAAATGCTAAGAACCCTATGTTAAATTCCCTTTTTAAAAACTGCTGAAAGTAGTGTGTGTGTGTGTGTGTGCGTGTGTGTGTGTGTGTGTCCATCCCATTAGGAACATACAGTGAAACTGCTATGTTTTACAATGATTTTTCTTTTTTTAAAAAATGGAGATATAACTCCCATACTATACAATTTACCCTTTTAAAGTGTACAATTCAGTGGTGTTTAGTATATTCACAAGACTGTGCAGTAACCACTATTATCTAATCCAGAACATAACATCACCCCAAAAAGAAACCACCATACCCATTAGTAGTCAATCTCCATTCCCCACGTCCCCCAGCCCCTGGAAGCCAATACTCTAATTTCTGTTTCTATAGATTTGTTTGTTCAGCAAATCATTCTGGAATCATATACATGTACCCTTGTGTCTGGCTTCTTTCACTTAGCATACTGTTTCCAAGGTTGTAGCATGTATCAGTGTTTCATTCCTTTTTCAGGACTAAATAATATTCCACTGTCTAGATATACCAGTTCTGTTTATCCACTGATGAACATCTGGGTGTTTTTCACATTTTAGCTATTATGAGTAATGCAGCTATGCATATTCATGTATAGGTTTTTATGTGGATATATAGTTTTCAATTCTCTTGAGTGTATACCTAGGAGTGGAATTGCTGGGTTACGTGGCAATCATGTTTAACTTTTTTTCTAATTGCTGGCAAAAAAAAAAAAAGGCATAACAAGAAATCTACCATCTTAACCATATTTAAGTGTACAGTTCAGTAGTGTAAATTATATTCACATTGTTGTAAGATGGATCTCTAAAACTTTTTCATCTTGCAAAACTAAAACAGTATCAGAATTGTTAACCCATACCTCTGAGGAAAACAACTATCAACAAGCATACAGTACTCATATGCAGTTCTTTTTGCCTTTTGTCTTATACACTCCATTCATTTCCAACGTTTATGTCAACACATTCCTGCCCTAAAGTTACTTTTAAAAGCTCAAGATATTAAAGATGATATACAAATGGCCAACAAGCATAGTGATGTTCAACATCACCAGTCATTAGGGAAATGCAAATCAAAACCTCTCATACACTGCTCGTGGGAATGTAAAATGGTACAGCCACTATGGAAGACAGTACAGGGGTTCCTCCAAAAATTAAAAATAGGATTACCATATGATCCAGCAATTCCACTTCTGGGTATATACCCCCCTAAAAAATGAAAGCAGAACTTTGAAGAGATATTTGCACACCTATGTTCACAGCAGCACTATTCACAATAGCCAAGAGGTAGAAGCAACCCAAATGTTCACTGACAAATGAATGGAAAAACAAAATGTGGTATATACATACAATGGAATATTACTCAGCCCTAAAAAGGATGGGAGGTCTGACACATGCCACAACATGGATGAACCCTGAGGACATTATGCTAAGTGACATAAGCCAGTCACAAAAAGACAAATAATGTATGATTCCACTTATATGAGGCATCTAGAATAGTCAAATTCACAGAAAGTAGAAAGGTGACTGCCAGGTGCTGGGAGAAGGAAGAAATGGGGAGTTGCTGTTCAATAGGTATAGCGTTTCAGTTTTTCAAGAGGAAGAAGTTCTGGAGATTAGTTGCACAACAACATGAATATACTTAACAGTATTTAATACACTTACAAATAACTAATATAGTAGATTTTATGTTACATATTTTTTTACCACAATGAAAAACAAGGAAAAAAGAAAGCTCAAGATACTGAATCACACTAAGTTGGGCAAATGTTCCAATGTGCTTTAAAAAAAAAAAAAGCTTTTTTAAATGCATGAACACTAAGCATGTTTTATTCCTAAAAAGCAGTATCAATAGAAGGGGCAGTCTTCTACTTATATTTTCCTGCATATTCAATTTATTTATTTAATAAGAAAGAAGAAAACAGCCAAACGTTGATAGGTTACTATAGGCCAGGTACATATTAGGCATTTGACCTGTTTTCACATAACATTCTCATACCACTATCTGAGAGAAGTGCCTATGGTAGCCCAGACAACAAATGACAAGGCTGGATATGAATCCAGCCAGGTCAGTACAACTCTGTGACTGGCTCTCTCCTCTTACACCATGCTACAACTCAGAGTAATAGGTTTAACAACCTAAAGAGTGAGAAAACATTAAACACACACACACACACACACACACATACACACACACCCCAACAGGCCCCAGCAACTAAAAACCAAGAATTTAAGGGCAAAGGAAAGGCTTCATTCTAATGCCTCATTCTCTGATATTCTTACTGTACACATAAAATACCTTCTCCCACACAGGCAAACACTTCCTATACATACCAGGGCTTCTGAATAGTGTTTTAAGGAAGAGCTGAAGGATTAAATAATTTAAAATCTCAAATAATATTACAGGTCAAAAAATCCTTAGGTATTAAAACAAAGTTAAAAGTAAAAAATGTTCCTATGAAAGTGATCTTCCACATATAACAAATGTGCTTAACAAGAAGCTCTAACATCGGTGTTATGTTACTAAGAGACACATACTTTAAGATCTTGAACCCATTTCTTCGTCTACAAAATAAGGATAAAAATGCCTACCCTACAAGACTATTTTGAGAAGTAAGCAACAAAGTCCTAACAATTTTACCTGGAAAATAGTCACTCTATTTTTTAAGGCAATAAAGGAACACATTCATCAACTCTGTTTAGACCATAAAGCAAGGGTAAATACTATTTAGACAATACAGCTACTTTTACTCTTGGTATTTCAATAATATTAACTTAGTTGCCTTGACATTTGAGATATGATATTACCATAATAATAGCAACTGCCATTTATTAAGATCTTATTGTGTTAACAGACACTGTGCCACAAACACCTAATACATGTTATCTTATTTACTACCTCACAACTGATATTACCCCTAGTTTACCAAAGTGAGAACTACGGCTTAGCAAAGATTAAATTGCTTTTCCAAGCTGTAAAGTGACGGTGCTGGGATTTGAACTCAGGTTTGCCAAAGCCTGAGCTCCTTACCACTAGGGAGTGGTTGATCACGTTGACATTTGTCAGCAACACCTTAGAACAAATTACATGACAGGCTGAAGTGCCAATAAAGGGTACTGAGCACATGTCTTTCACCTCCTACTACTCTCTCACTCCCTGTCTCTACTGCTGTGGATCTTGCTCCTTGATCACAGCTAATGCTACTTCATAGCCTCCAGGAGGCTTTTGTAAGTCAGCTCACAAAGTCAGTCATCATCATTGCATTGGGTTAAAACAAGCTCTCGTTTCCTCACTCCTTGAAATGAGATATCAAAAGGCCTACACAATTTGCAAAGTTTTGCAATCAGGAGTGAAAAGAGAGAATATTAATCTATGAAGTATTAATGGACTAGAAAAACCTTCCTCCACCATTAGACTGTAATGGAAGGATTTTTTTGTCTGTTCCCTGCAGTATCCATGGCTCTATGTAGCTAAGCTCCCAATATGAGGCCTACCAATTCCACCTTCCTGGTGTCATTTATCACAAAGTGAATCTCTTCTTAAGCAGGGCTTACACAGATGCAACTTAACATTAATATAGAGATTTAGAATTCATTGAGAACTTTCCCGTAGATTATCTTATATCTGCTGTGAGGTAGATATTTCTGTTTATCCAATTTACTGATAAAACAAAACCAGTCAGATTAAATAACTTGCCCGAAGTCACACCAGGTTCACATATAGTGTAGGCAAAACAATAATCCAAGCTGTCGGACCAAAATTTCTATCTGCCCACATATCCGTTCATCTGTAAAACTGTAAGCTACTAGCTAGCAGGTTCTGTCTAAATCACCTAATACATTACACCAAGAACAGACACATTTTAATGCTTCTTGAGAGCAATAATGGTAACATCAAGGCAGTCTGCCATTGCTACCAACCACATTTTTAGCAAAAATTGTTCCACTATGGCTTTCTTTTATTTTGTGCTGATAATCAACAAGCAAAATCCCTTTACATTAGGTTCTGAAGCCTCGCACAATAGAAAGTAAAGTAGCAGCATAAAATAACCCCTTACTAGAAAGTTCTAACACTGAAATTGTCCAAGGCAATCAATGACTCATAAAAGCAAAAAATAAGATTTACCTTTAGCTTAAGTGATTCTCCAAGTAACGTTCCCTTATAATCTGTTGTATAGGTCCAGTCATACGGCTTGATAACCTCCTTAGAGTGTTCACCCTCCGTCCTCAAACACCAAAACGAGAAGGGTCAGTCAGTGATGTAGAATATAGACCATCTGTCTTCATTTATCACACCAAATTACATTCTACAGGTAATATAAAATACCCTACTGAATACATATACTTGTCATAATTCACTAATACAAGATCTGTCTTAGTTTTTCTGCACATTTATTGTTATTTAACTTGTCATGTACTGATAATGTAGTCTCTCCAATTAATCTGTACACTGCCTGAGGACATGGTTTCAAGGCTTATACTTTTTTCAAAGAACCTAGTACATAACAGGCACAAAGTAAATAACTGCTGATTTGATTATGAAAGAAAATACATTTTTCCTAATTTCAATGCTCCTCACATTTTCAACGCAAATCATAAGTAAACATTGTTCTTCAAAAATAGGAACATTAAAGTACACAGTGTAATGCCTCTTCACTAAAGAACACTGAAAGCTCAAAAAAGTAAACCCTACATAGCTCAGCTCAACTGTAATTCAATTTAATTCAAGAAGTATTCAAGAGTGGGGTAATTAATCTCCATTTTATGGATGAGAAAAATGAACTCTAGAATGATTCAACTATCAGATTTAATAATAGTACTAGCCATTCTAATAAAATACACATATCACAACTGAATATTTTTTCAACTCTTTTCTTTTTTGTTTAACCCATAACTACCCAGATTCCCACCTGCTTTCCTGCCACTCTTCAGCGCAGGCTACTTTAAGCATTCCCTGGTAGTTGTTCACACATCTTAATGCATCTGTAGCATTGAACTCGATCCCAAAGCCAGAGCCATGCTGGATTCTTAAAACGTTGTCTCCAAACATCATTTCAGGGAGAGATGGCATATGCAATTCATCAGCTAACCTATGTATAACCAAAAGTCAGCAGGATTATTTTATATCACTGTTGGCACTTTTGCTGCCTTCTGATCCCCACAGAATACCTTCTACTCCTAAACAAGTTAAATAATACATGATTTAATAAAATGATATATTTGTAAAGTCTATAAATGGTTTCATCATCCATTCTCTCTGTGTATATCTTTTTGGCACTGTATTAGGTAGTGGGCTAAATTAGATAATAAACAAATATACAAATAAATACACAATATAATGTCAGCTAGTAACAAGTGATATATAAAAGTTAAAGCAAGGTGATGGGGGAAGCACTGTTTTAGGTAGGATGATCACAGATCACATCTGAGACAGTTGAATTTGAGCCTCAAAACTACCCTGTGAGCTAAGAAAGGCTCAGAGAGTTTAAGCAGCTAACTCAAATCACAGAGCCAGTTAAGTGGTAACACCAGGCCTATTTCCATTATATTAGACTGCTTTATAAAGACGTGGACCTCATCTAGCTAGCCTCATTACATAAGAAAGTTTTATTAGACATACTATAAGACCAGGATCACAAATTATTAACCCACAGATGTGTTTTGATTAGCCTACACATATATTTTTTAATATTTGAAATAACTGGCAAAATTATTGAGGTGCCAATAAAAATTGAGAGATTTTTGAGAAATCTGGACTTCTAGTTTCTCTTAAAAAAAAACACTTGGCAACATTGGACCTGTATTTCCACGTGACACCAACTGGCTGGAGCTGAGTGGAGGTTGCCCCCTTCAAGTGGGGCATAGACTCTCTGGTTCACCGGTCTCCTTGGCCCTTTAAAAGCTGAGTCTGTGACCCCTGTTATAAAGACTTTTAAGTGGCTACTCATTACTTCTGAAAAAAGTAGGTCAATGTATAGGTTACCATGCCTTATGACTCCAACCCCTGAGTTACAACCAGGACTGTCAATTTAGGGATGAAAGTTTGGCTTCTTAACCAAAGGCAATTATCTATGGGCTGGCAGGAACCCCTGAATTTTAGCCTGAGAACTCTGCCCGATACACTCATACTGAATTGAATAACGGCCACTTAAACTTACTCTGATCCCCCTTTTTATAAGTCTGAATGACAGTTAAATGAAGCACAGACCAAGAGACATGGCATGACACAGAACCATGTGGTAGAGAAGAGGGGAGAGTGAAATTTTTAAGTAATAGCAAGAGAAGCAGATAGAGCAAAGTAGAGACTGAGAAATAAGGGTGACAAGAAGATTAGAGACATCTATAGTTGGGGCCACAAGAACTGCTGTTCATTTTCTGAGCTAATTCCTGTGTTTAGTTATTTCCTCATGTATTATTAAATTCTCATCACTTGAGGCAACACGGGGGTGGGGAGTGGACGGGAGTCTCCGTTCCTTGCAACCTGAAAGCACAACTAACACAGAGGTTCCATGGAAGTGATTTTCTGGTTATCTTATGTACCAATTTTTTTCTGTTAATATTGATTTTGGAAAATTTTCAAAATGTATTGTACACTTCTCTTTGTTTTTAAACAAAACATATAAAATGTTATTTTACCTTTTCTTGCTGACCAGAGATCATCATATTTAACAATCTTGTAAGACAATGTCCTCAAGTTCAATTGAGTGTGTATACCTCTCGCTACTCTAGATTGTAGGTATCTGCCCCTGAAGCACCCTCATCCCTTTTTATTTGGTTTCTTATCTATCACAGGATGGAAAAGCAAACAATCATACTCCTTAAAATTGCATAATGAATAAAAAGAGAACATGAAAAATGCTAACAATTCATTTATTAGGGCAAAGTGACTATATGGAACTCTTTTCCTTCCTTACATTTCCAATATGGTTACAATTATAAAGTATGCAATAGGGTCAAAAGTGTAAATATGCTCTGAATGAAGTTCTAACGGATCCTGAACAAAGCACAGAATTTTAGTGCAAGTGTTCTATGATAGCTACTTTAGCAGAACCGAAGGCTTTCTTTTCTTTTTTCTTTTTTAAGACTTCTGGATTTTTGAACAGCTACATAGTTATACTTGTTAGGTAAAGTAAAATAATGCTATATTAACGAATATATTCTTACATAAAACTAACAAAGGATCTATGCATATCCCAAGACCACAATTACTCTCTTTCCAACTGCTTTAAATTTCCAATCAGACACACCAATCAAGTCATGTATATATATTAAAAACAAACAAGCAAAAACCCCTGCATAAACAAATTAAAATACTTAAGCCTTAAATGGAAAAAATATTGATTCTTATTATAAACATCTACTTCATCAAAGCCCCACCACTTTCAAGAATAAAGATGGGTTCTAATTCCACCATGACTGCCCAGGAGAGGACTTAATGCACCACAGTCCCCTGTTTCCATAAGCTTCCTATCTCTGGTGAACTTTTTGTTCTTACACAACAATTATATTAATTTTGGCTATGAAGAAAAGATAGCAATTAAAGATCCTGTTTCTTGTAGGAAAACACCTTCACCAGTAAAATTCTCTACTTGTTGCAAGCTTTAAAAAAAAGCAAAAGCACCCACTGAGGGAAACAAGCACTTGCTCACTTGATTTTCAGAAGAACTATATCAATTTACATTCCACCCTGGGGCAAAAATTAAGAAAAAAGTACCAAGAACTTAATCAAATTTATATTCTTTGACCCAAAATATCAGCTTTGGGAAATCTGTAATATAGAAATAATCCCCAATGTAGGAAAAAAAAATTATACACATTAATACTCATAATCATCTTATTTTTAATAGAAAAAGAAATACTCTAATTATAAAGAAATAAATGGTTATGTAAACTATAGTATATCCATATGATGAAATATTATGGAATCATTAAAAATACTTAAAGGGAGAATATAATGGAGAAAAATGCTTATGATACAATTGTAAAGAAAAAAAACAGGCACACTGCATGTTTATTTTATCTGTGTTTATGTATATGTGCACATATCAGTGATCCAAACTTTTAAGTTGCACATCTTTAGTATGATATCTAATAACATTAATTTTTCATCATAAATTTAAGTGAAATTTATTCTTTTGTTATTAGGAAATAGAAAATATTAAATACTAGAGAGATCAACACTCCCATGCAAATGTCCATAGACATATGAATGGAGAGAGAAAATGTGGTTTAAAAAAAAGAAACAGGGCTTCCCTGGTGGCGCAGTGGTTGAGAGTCTGCCTGCCGATGCAGGGGACACGGGTTCGGGCCCCGGTCCGGGAAGATTCCACATGCCGCGGAGCGGCTGGGCCCGTGAGCCATGGCCGCTGAGCCTGCGCGTCCGGAGCCTGTGCCCCACAACGGGAGAGGCCACAACAATGACAGGCCCGCGTACCGCAAAAAAAAAAAAGAAACAGAAAACAAAAAAATACGAAAAGAAAATGTGTTTTATACGTACAATGGAATACTATGCAGCCTTTAAAAAGAAGGAAATTCTGCAGTTTGTGACAACATGGATGAAACCTGAGGACATTATGCTAAGTAAAATAAACCAGTCAAGTAGTAAAGTTTTAACTACCTTACTGGATAACGCATACCAAATATGAACTAATATAAGATGTGATTCTTTGGATTTTTTCCAACACATCTGGAAAAATCTGGTAGTCCTATGAAATATTCCAGTCATATATGTAAAAGAATCACTGCCACTAACTTACACTTCTTCAAATGTCCTAAATTCCGAGTATCTTAAACACAGGCCAAACACAGAGTATCTTAACCTCATTTCTAATGTCAAGCTTCACCATTAACAAATAGGTAGGACCATTTATAAGGCAAGGAAGACAGGAAGCCTCTATAGGATTATGATGCCTTAATTCATTAAAGGAAGTATCGTTAATCCAAAGTTTCCCCTAATTCATTTATATAGCACCCAAGAGATTTCTATACCCTAGGGCAAGGCATCACAGAAAAATTTAGGATAGGAGCAGATAAACCTTTCTTTTGTCATAAGGAAAAAGGACCAAGTATACTCAGGCAGAGCTGTTTTAGAAATAATAAACAAGGAGATTAAAGATCTGGAATTTGATTCCCTTAGAACTCTCCATGCATCCAGCACCTCTTAGGGAGTCTGTAAGGAAATTATATGGGTAACCACAATTTGAAGCTGACTGCTTTATATACCACAATTATATATATGGTGCAATATGTAACAGAGAAAGTTATATGGAGAGGAAAACTCAGAGAGTAACTCAGTCTGTGGTGGGATGAAGGGAATTTTTTCCCTTTCTTTTCTGTATTTTCTCAATTTTTCTTAGTGACTCTGCAAGAATGTTACTTTTTTTTTTTTTTTTTTCAATTAGGAAGCTAAACATCCTTTCATGACTCTCCTCTCTTCCCTGGTCACTTCCCTCTGCCTAAATCTTAAAATGTTAGTGCTCCCTAGGGTTCCATCTCATGACCTCTTCCTTGTCTTCTGGATAACTTCTAGATGATCTTAATTCACTCCCAAGGCCCCAGGTATCAACTATAAGCTGATGATTCCCAAACCTAAATCCATGGACAAGTCATCTTTTTTAAGCTCCAAAATAAACGCCTAAGACACCTCCACTTTATAACCCACACACAACTCATATTTCAGCAAAACTAAACTCATCCTCTATCCAACACCTGCCCCCAATCTGCTCCTCCTCCTGGGTTTCTCACCTTGTCCAACGGCAATGAAATCTTGCCAAGGGTATAGATTCCTCCTTCTTCCTTCCTCCTCCTATCAAGTGGCCATCAAATTCAGGCACTTAATCTTCTAAAACCTCTCCTCTCTCCCCTTCTAACTGGTTTCCTTACCCAGTCCTGCAGCCCACCAATCCATCCTCCACATCACCTCCAGAGAAATCTTTCAGAGTGTACATCTGATAATGTCGATCCTTTGTATAAAATGGCACCCGGTGGTAGTCAGATAAAATTCAAAACTCCTGAGCCTGGCATAAAAGTTCTCTCAGTGGTATCTCCACTGCCCAGGGGCCTACCTGCCTCTGGCTTCTCACTACAGTACTCCCCCTTTGATACCTCACACTCCAATCACATAGAAACAGTCCTTCATGGCTCCCACTCTCTCTGACCCACCGGCTTGCCACGTGCCCCCGGACCCCGCCCCCGCCCCGCCCCCGATTTTGTCAAGATTCAGTTCAGGCAGCACAAACGCATCACAGCTGTCACTCTCCCTGGCCTTCCGGCTTTACACATGCCCCCCAGCCCCACCCCATCCCACCGACTTTATCAAGATTCAGTTCAGGCATCCCAATTTCCCGGATACCTTGTTCCCTTAAACAATCTCAAATAACCCTGCATATACACCTATATCAATTCACACTGTATTATAATTGTCTCTCTCACAAGACTGTGAATTCCTCGAGGCAGAGGCTGTCTTTCATCTTCTGTATCTCACGTGCCTGGCACGGCACCTGACATGCTAAAAACCAAGCATATATATCATCCCCGTTATCAACCCCTGAGAAAACAGGTCATAGCCACCCAGAAAGAAATAGTCTAAAGGTGGCGCAGGCTGCGGCAGGTAGAGACCTACGGGAGGGGAAAGTCCACCGTAACAATCATGCTCTGCTCAAACCCAGGCGGAGTGACAATTTCACGAAGGCAGCGCCTGGCGGCCCGAACCGAAGGACAGGAGGTGGCGACAGGAATATTTCCTGGTGTTGTCAATTCAAAGGTCCCGTCCGGAGGGACCCGAGCCTCCGCCCCCCAGAGAAGGGCTGGGGCTCCGCCGAGCTCGCCCTGCCTCCCGCCCAGGCCCAGCTCCCCGGCTCGCGCCCGAATCCCAGCCCCGGAGCCTCACTTCTCCACATCCGCTGACTTCATGATGTGGGTCTTGGACGCCGTCAGCTTCCAGGGCCCAAAGGAGAAGTCCTGGTGGCTGCTCTGGAAGCCGTGGATCATCATGGCCGCGGCGGGGCTCGCGTGGGCCACACGGAACAGGCTGGAGCAGCGGCAGCAGCGGCGGCGGCGGCCGACACCGGTCCCTCCGCCTCCCCCCGACCCAGCCCCCTCGGCTTCCGAGCCGTTACCATGCCCGGCCCCACCCCGCCCCCTGCCGGCCTACCCGGACGCAGGCCCTCCTTTCCGCCTTCTTCTCCGCCCCTCGGCTTTTTGCTTCCGGGACCAGTTGCCAAGGTTGTGTGACCCACGTCTTACGTCACGACGCACCTGAAAAAAGGAGGGGAGAAACTGCTGAGGGGCGAGGCTCAGGCAGCAGCGGGTGTGGTCAGGGGCGCACCGCCCCCTGAACTCCCTGGACGACGTCGTCTTGGGGCATTTCAAGGAAGGTCAGTGTTGGAAAAGGCGAATACAACGTGATGCTAGACGACTTTGCAAAGCAGGGAATTACCTCTCGTGTTGGCGAATTGCTGTAGAGAGGAAATGCCCTACATTTTTGCGTTGAGGACAAAATTTTAAAATCACTTAGAATTTAGGAGGTTCAGCATCAAGTGCTGCATGACAAGTGGACATCTAGCTACTATGGACTAAGACTTATCAAAAATTTCATCCTTCAGGGCTTCCCTGGTGGCGCAGTGGTTGAGAGTCCGCCTGCCGATGCAGGGGACACGGGTTCGTGCCCCGGTCCGGGAAGATCCCGCATGCCGCGGAGCGGCTGGGCCCGTGAGCCATGGCCACTGAGCCTGCGCGTCTGGAGCCTATGCTCCGCAACGGGAGAGGCCGCAACAGTGAGAGGCCTGCGTACTGCAAAAATAAAAACAAAATTAAAACAAAAAAAGATAGAAGCTTACTATCTCTAAATACCCTGTGCCCTTTATGAAGCTCTAATGATTAGAGCTTAGGTTGAGGTAAAACCTGCTTCCTTTTTATTTACATTATTTGAACTTGGTCTTGCCCTCTGGGGCATCATGGAACAGGCATATTCCCTCTTCTTCATGACTGTTCTTGTTCTTATTTTAAAACAACTTTTACACCTTTCCCTTGTCTTTTAATTCATCCATTTACTTATATATCTACCTATCCATCCATTCACCTGTCTGCTTATTTAGTCAATGAATATTTACATTTCTAAGGTCTGAAGCACAGTACTTGGAGAAAAGCATTACAATGAAAAATATGAATAAGCTATGACATTCCCCAGCCTCATGCAACTTTGTTCATCTGTGCCACATGCTAAGCATATGTAGATACATAAGACATTGTCTATAATGTCAAGTACAAGATCAATTGCACTCAAGTATAAGAAACAAAGTAAATACAAACAATACCATATGACATCTGGGCAATAAAATGGCGTGTGTACATGGACATGGTACAGGAGGAAAGAGTAATTAACTCTCTCTGTGTAGGTTAGGAATGATTCACAAAGAAGATGATGCCAGAGCAAGATTTTAAAGAGAAGATAAACGGTTTCACCAGGAGGAGATAGTCCACTTCATGGACAAGGAACAGCAGGTGCATAGGCATGGAAGCATAGAGCAGCACGGAATAAGTAAGGAGTAAGAAGTCGTTGAGAACAACTGGAACATAAACTTTTATGTATGTAGGAGGATGTAGGGGATGAGGTAGGTGTGGGCCAAATCAGGAAAGAACTTAATGCTGTGCTAAAGAACTTGGGATTTCTTCCAATGGATGATTAGGGGTCATTGCCTAGATGAGCAATCTTGATGGCCTAAACTTGTATCTTCAAAGCCAGGTACACACACATACACCAGGGTATGTACCAAATGCACTGGAATGGAGGAAGAAAATATTTATATTTATCTCATCTTTTTTGAATTCTATTTCTGTGTATGTTTCATAATGTACATAATGAATCACATATTCACATGGCTTTTATTTATAAACAAATATTGGAATACATGCTCAGTTTTTTACAGATATTAATGGCAAGTGATCAAAAGACTTTGTGGACCATTGGTCTAATTGAAGGGAGTAGTAGAGGGGTTAGAGGGGACATATATGGGAGAGGAGTAGGGGACTGACTGAATGTAAGGGGAGAAATATCCAATCTGTGGTCTGGAGATCACAAAGCCATAATCAGGGTATTGTTCAACTGGTCTGTGTATTCTGTAATGACGAGGAGGAACAGGGACCACCCAGAGAAAACACATGGCCATATGAAAAGAGAGAAGAAAACAGGATTTTCTGAAGAAGAGCCTGTGGAAAGGAAGTTTCAGATTTGTCTGAACTCCCTTTGTTCCCCCACATGTGACAGTTCATATGAGGCACATTGGCAGTGAATGCTAATATATGCATGTGGGGTCACTTCTGAATGAATGGTCATGATTATTAAAGAGAATCCGTATTGTTCACATTTGTATACTGCATCAGTTATAAATCGATTTAACTGTCTCTTCTATCTCAGAATGATTTCTTTCTGCACTATAGAATGGCATGCAGAAAGACTGATCTTGAAATTGCTAATAATTTGGCCAAATTGCCCATCCTTAAGGCTACCCAGCTTCTCCTTCCTTCAAGGAGTTCAGGATCGGGCTTCCCTGGTAGCGCAGTGGTTGAGAGTCCACCTGCTGATGCAGGGGACACGGGTTCGTGCCCCCGTCTGGGAAGATCCCACATGCCGCGGAGTGGCTGGGCCCGTGAGCCATGGCCACTGAGCCTGCGCGTCCGGAGCCTGTGCTCCGCAACGGGAGAGGCCACAACAGTGAGAGGCCTGCATACCGTGAAAAAAAAAAAAAAAAAAGGAGTTCAGGATCTGTGAACTGACTCAGATGTGAGAGTTAGGGGAGGGCTCTGGCTCCCATGGTGACACAATCCAAGTTGCGGTTCTTTTCGGTTTCGTTTTTTAACTATACTCAGGGTTGTGTTTGTAATATCGATCAAGTGAAACCTTAATGATCTGCCCATCTATTTCTGACCTAGGGACCCCTCAACAATTGTCCCTGCCCAAGATCTCTGTGGGTCAATTCATTCTGATGATCACTTTGTCCTTGCTACTTACCGTATTCCCATTGACTCTGGTCAATTAAATGCTCCTATTAGGCTTTTGCCATCTTGGACATTCCAACATCTCTATGGAAATCAAGGAGTCTCTTCCAATGGAACATCTCCCACCTCTATCCCTGCATTACAGAGGTCAGCCATCAAAGCACTTTCCAAGGACAGTGGTCCCCTTTTCACCATTGCATTTCTTGGTGAAGAACATGTCCTCTAATCCCCCCAGGGAGCATAATTAGGAGGCGGATGAGCAGGTAACATGTGAGAAATTCACTCCAACATTCTTAGCACCCCACGCTTTTGCTTTACTTCTGCATTAAGCCAAGGAATATCTGTATCTCTAGTGCTGTCATCATCGGTCATGGCTGAGTTCAGGTCTCAGTCAGCCTACGGAGCAAACGAGTCCCAGCTGTTCACACCAGCCCTGAATGGACATATCAAGGTGCTGAGCTCACTCTAAAATTACATTCCTCCCTCGCTGGATCAGCATCCTCGGATTTTATTCCTACACTTGTTTCCTGGGACTTTGCCAATATAAATTAGCAAAATATTGCAATTTTCTTGCTGTTTATGAATTCTGGATTTGACTTTGCAACTTGTTCTCTGGATATGCTGAGAATGAGTATAGTTAAGGATCTACAGGGAATGAGAAGTGGTAGGTGTGGGGCACAGAAAGAACTGGAACCCTTTTGCAAATTACCTGCCTCGGATGAGGTCATCCTAGAGTTTTCAAGCAAGGCAGCACTATCTCATCTGAGAGAGGAAGAGGGGCTGGGGATTGCAGGATCAGAGTACTTGTAGTTTTCCATAATCTGAATAGTCCAACTCTAAATTTCCCACTTCTGGTCTAATAAATGTCCTAAAGTCACATAGGCAACCTGCACACGGGCAAATTGAATCTGTGTTTATAGTCAGCCACCACCTGCAAGACCGTCACTGAAGCTAATTTATCCCTCCCCCCACCCCTCTTTCTACCTTGGTAACCATAAGTTTGTTTTCTATGTCTGTGAGTCTGTTTCTGTTTCATAAATAAGTTCATTTGTGTCATATTTTAGATTTCACATAGAAGTGATATTATATGGTATTTGTCTCTTTTCGATTTACTTCACTTAGCATGGTAATCTCTAGGTCCATCCGTGTTGCTGCAAATGGCATTATTTCATTCTTTTTATGGCTGAGTAATATTCCATTGTGTATAAGTACCACATCTTCTTTACCATTCATCTGTCAATGGACATTTAGGTTGCTTCCATGTCCTGGCTATTGTAAAGAGTGCTTCAATGAACACTGGGGAACATATATCTTTTTGAATTAGAGTTTTCTCCAGATATATGCCTGGAAGTGGAATTGCTGGATCATATGGCAACTTTATTTTTTTTTTAACGTCTTTATTGGTGACAACTCTATTTTTAGTTTTTCAAGGAACCTCCATGTTGTTCTCCATTTTACATTCACCAATTTACATTCCCACCATCAGTGTAGGAGGGTTCCCTTTCCTCCACACCATCTCCAGCATCTGTTATTTGTAGACTTTTAAATGATGGCCATTCTGACTGGTGTGAGGTGATACCTCATTGTAGTTTTGATTTGCATTTCTCTAATAATTAGTGATCAACATACCTTATTCTTATTCAAAAACCATTAGGGTTTTTTTGTTTGTTTTGGCCATGCTATAGATAAGCAGTTAATGAAAGTTTAATCTTGTTAGGATAAATAATTTTATAACATATTTTAAAAGAGAGATTTCTGACAACCCAATTATTCTAAGATCTCAACAGTGAAACCATATTTCTAGTAAAATAAAATAATTTGGAAGGCCTTTTAAAATTGGTTTTATTTTCCCTGAGCAAACTCTGATAAGAGGAATGGGACCCAGGAAACTTCAAAGTGTCAGGAAAAGCCAACTTAGAACTCAACCTTTCTTCCAGAATCTCCATGGTAAATCACCTATGTGCAGATAAAGAGAAACTGTAACTCACGTATGGGAGAACTGGGCTGGGGCTACATAAATACAGATAATATAACCCAGAGCTGAAAATACTCTATTCTGTCCAATTTCCTCACAATCAGAAGGATGAGAAATAAAATAATTGCTTTTGTATCTTAGTGGTATAATTCTACCTTCCAAATGAACCACACTGAAACAAACCATAGCTGTACAGGGCTGTCTTTATACAACTTTTGTCAACTTGATGTCACAAACTCTCTACTTCCTTAAGTCCATTTGTTGCCCTCCTAGTCCTCTTTTTCCTAGTTCCAAATAACTCCCAATTCCCCATTTATTTATCCATTAAGTTGAAGTTATTGTTAAAATTCCTCAATTTTGAGCTCTTCAAGGGCAGGAACCTCTGTCTTACTCATGTTTATGTCCTCAGAGCCTGACTAGGACTGTCATTCAACAAACCACTCCAGGAAATAGACAGATGATCCAGGGCTTGGTCAATGGTAAGAAGGGCCAGACAGGGGGTTGGATGGACCAACAGAGTCAAGACAGGAATTGGGATGGATTCCAGAGAGAGTTGGTGGGAAGAAGCCCAGGAAGACAGGTAGGCCCCCTCAGGAGAAGTCCAACCATAGGCAAGCAGAGATACTCCTGTTCAGAGGGGCCATATGCTTTGAAGAGAAGGAAGAGACAATTCAGGCTGAAGATTCAGCCACAGATCTAAGGACTAAGAGCAGGACTCTAGTTCCCCAGCAATAAGAGAGGAAGGCAGAACCCCATGCACACAAAGGTATTCTGCCAAACAGGGAATTGCATCAAAGCATCAGGCATAGAGGAAGAAAAGAGGGCTCCACCACTTAAGGCAGAGGCTCAGTCATGGAGAAACAAGGGAAGCACTTAGCCCCCAAGCTGAGAGTGCTCTTTCTTTAGTCTCATGTGTACCATTACATCAAGTTCCTTGGAGATTGAAAAAAGTCAGGGGAGTCTCTGTTCCTTACAACTAAAGAGCTCAATGGAAATAAGAAGTTACTTTTCACATCTCCTTGAGTTACCCTCTCCACAGCTCTTCATCCCAAAATATTCACATACAATATATAAGGGAGGCCAGCTTCTGCAGAGAGAAAGGAGTAGAATGAGAGCATCCAGACCTTGGGGAGCTCAAAAAGGAGGGAAGGGGGCATGCTAGGGATGAGAATATAAATATTTCACCAGGGTAAGGGGGTAGCAAGAGAGGATGTAGAAAACCCATGGGATCTGAGGAGATGAGAGAAGAGCAGAGGTGATTGCACCCAAATGTATTTTTTTAAACCCTTAATTATTTATTTGGTTGCACTGGGTCCTGGTTGTGGCAGGCGGGCTCCTTAGTTATGGCCTCAGTTGTAGCATGTGAACTCTTAGTTGCAGCATGCATGTGGGATCTAGTTCCCTGACCAGGGATCAAACCCGGGCCCCCTGCATTGTGAGTGTGGAGTCTTACCCACTGTGCCACCAGGGAAGTCCCTCCAAATGTATTTTTAAAAAAGAAACTTTGCCTACTTTCACTGTGGCATGACTTAGAAATAAGACCAACTCATTAGTAAAGGAGAAATAAAAGCCAGCCATTGCAAATACTCAGAGGGTTTCAGAGAAATATATTAGCTGACTTAAGTTGCAGAGCAGATAAAGACACCCACATTATATTGGGCTTTCTTATTACATCAAGAGGGAAATGATTATCTTTTACTAACAGAGCTGGAGCTAATTGATTTCTGCATAACCATAGCTCAGTTTAATAAATATTTTCTAATCAAGGCACAATGAACAAATCAACTCAATTACAATGTCACATTAAGTCTCCCGATCTCTTTCCTATTAATTACCCCCCTTAGAAATGTCTTTCTTTTTTTCTCCTGAAAAGCACATCTGGTGTGAAACCTTCTGGGAGTTCCAGTGGTTGTTCCCTAAGTAAATGGCAGGGTGTTTGAAACCAAGGCTGTTTACTTAAGCTTGGTCATAAACTAGGTTTGTCAAGAAATGGCTGATATAAAGCAGAAACTAACACACCATTGTAAAGCAATTATACTCCAATAAAGATGTTTAAAAAAAAGAAAAGAAAAAAGGAATGGCTGAGTGTATAAGCCTTTTTGCTCCTTAACAATAATAAAATGCTTGAGAGGTAGATGAGGTGGAGTTCTGCAAAAGTTATGTAAAAAAACTGTGTGGTGTAATGTAAAGAACACAGGATTTAGAATCAGTAGAACTGTTAGTTTCCTGGATCTGCTATGTCCTTGCTGTTTGACAACAGCTTTAGATAATGTTTTTGAATCTTTGTTTCTGTAATATAATAGTAATAAGTAATAACAATAAGAATGATAGTATGTCACTTCCCTTAGCTTACTCACAAATGTCATGGCTCTTCACAAACCATTCATTGCTATGCAAACATCAATTATTATAACGGTTAAATTGTTCAAGCATACAGCTCTGTTTTCTTGATGGTGAGACAAATGTGGAAAGCTACAGGGGACTATTACTTGACCCCTAACACAGAGGTCTAGAAATCTCCAATGATTTTAGTTCTTTGTTCTCCTAGAAGTCTAAGAGTCTGAAGCCAGCTCAGGTGACAAAGCAGGTAAAGAATGGGTCCCTGGTAGGAGCTTCTTCCCAGAATTCTCGATGTCCACTTTGTTCAGGTCCATGCCTATATGATCAGGCCACCCAAGATGGCTGTTCTCCTGCTGCTCAGCCAGTGCCTGCTCCACCTACACCCTACTCACCTGACTGACCTTCCTACATACTTGCCCTTGGCCCCAGCTAGTGATTGTTCTAACCTTTAGATCAGAACACGTCCACCATGATAGCTTATCAAAGGGGTGGTGAGAGGCATGCCCCTCTGGTAGTTTCCCTGGGAATCAATGAGCCAACCTGACACCAATTCCCCCTATAAATGGTAACTTCCCCCTCCCCCTGGGAGTGAAGACTGCCTCTATGTCCTGCCCTCCATCTGCCACAGTCAGTGGGGCATTATTCCAGGACCTTGCTTCAGACATGTATGATCCCCCATCCATTAAACCCTTGATGTCTGTGTCACTGACTCAGGGCTCTTTCTTCAGTCTTGAGTATGGGCAAGTACAGGTCTTGCAGGCCTGTGGGGTGCAGCCCAACAGTGTCACCTATTACACCACAATCCTCAGTCAGCTGTCTTGCAAAGATTGTATTTCTGTGTATTCCAACATGTACCGGCTTGGTTTGTGCTGGATTGGGAATAGGGACCAGTGATATGGATCACAGCACCCAGGAATTTCAGAGTTATTGACAGAAGGGTTCTAATTTTTCTGGGTAGAGAAACAAATTATTGCATCATTTTGGAGAAGATTATTAAAACTATTTATTTACTAAAAATAACTACTGAATATACCATGTTTTATAAGCTTGTACTGGCATTTCTTCATTCTTTTCTTCTCTTTTTCTATTCTTTACACTCTCCCTCCCTCCCAATCTTTCCCTCGCAGCTTTTTCCTCTCTCCCTGCTTTCCTCCTTCCCTCCTTCCCTCTCTCCCTCTGCTTTCTGCCCCTTCCCTCTTCCCCTGCCTCTCCCAACGCCCCTCTCTCATTTACGCGCACCAGATCCACCTCCCAGGCCCACCAGGTCTTAGGCTGGGCTTACTGCAGCTCCAACATTGGCCACTAGGGGTCCTCTGCTCTCCTGGCCTGAAGGAAGAGAAACATGCCTTTTCTCTTTTCCAACTCTCTTAATAGAAATAGTCTCACGGGTATTTTCAAAAGACTATCCCCAAACAAACCAAGGGAAAATAAAAAGAAATAAAGAAAAGATGCTCCAAACAGTAAATGTGGTTTCCGCGTTTAAGCTGACTAAAACCTACTCTTAGCTGTCTTGATTGAGACACCAGACTGGGCACAGCCTTTGTTCCTCTCCTTCCCTATCTGCGGAAACAGACAAAAGATAATTAAATTGGCCATGATATGAAGGTTAGCAGGAAACTTACTGCCTCCCAGCTCTTCTCTCTAAGTCATCTCTCTTGATATGACCTTGGGAGGATTCTCCCAGCTCCTGCCTCTCCTCTTGGGGGAGATTTTCCTCTGGAGCCATCCTGGTCTCTGACGATCCCTCCACTGGCCCAGAGGGAAGATCTCTGGTCCTCCAGCACCAGCCTCACAGGTGTTTCTTTAGCCCTCTCAGAGGTCTTTATGACTGTCAGCATTGGCAGTCTTGGTCCCTTCAACTTCTTCCCTTGCTAGTTTCTGACTTGACCCTTTTAATCCCCATCTCACTGTGGAGTCACCACTATCAGCAAGCTGGGGGCAGAGTCAGGAGCAGAATTCAGGTCTTTTGACTCCCAACCTGTGGACTGCCATGTACACTATAATCTCTCCTTCAAAGGGCCATATGTAGAGGTGATATATATAAATACGCATATATATATGACAGTGACAATAAGAACAGAAAGGTATGCATTTAACATACTAGCAACACTAATGGGTGTTGAGCTCTAAAAGTGAACAAATTAAGTGTGCAAAATAAAATACATCTATGCCTTTTCAGCTGGTTCAGATTTTCATTGGAAAAAAAAATGATTTTCTCCACCCTGCAGTGTACTGGTTTTCAAAGACTCACATTTTAATCTGATAGGATACTTTCAATGTACTCTGGATTTACATTCCATTGCTGGCCAAAGCCAATTGCTAAGAGGCAACTCGAAATTAGCGCTGCAGCAAACTGACAATAAACAGTGGAGAGAAAACCTACTCAGGGTAAAAATCATAAGGCAGGTGGAAAAGTGTTGGTAATGTTCTTGACTTTGCCTCCTATTCCTCTGGGTCTTTTTCCTCAACTGACAGTCAGTTAAATCAGTAATTATTGCTTCAAGTTTAGCATAGCCAATTTTTTGTCTTTTACTTCCCCCTTGCTCAGCATCCATCCCCCATTGTAACATTTATGCAAGAATACTTTCTAGATGGTGCCCTGCACTTTTTATTGCATATTGCATGCCATTTTTTTTGCATGATACGAAGATTAATCACTTGTCCATCAACCATTCCCCTAATGATTTTAGTATCCATTGATGATTGTTGCCTACAACTATTATTTCATGAAAGGATGAAGAACGGTGATTTTAAAATTCTATTCTTTCTGGAGGATTACAGTGGAAGGGGCAAGTTGTCATCCATTTCAGATGGGGCTCGTCATGCCAAGGGCTCAGGGGTCACTGGTTCTCCAAGTGCCAGGGATGGGCAGGTGGTGGCACCGAACCCCCTCCAACACTGTGCCCTGGTGGAGAAAGCACTGACCTATCCTGCCCCCCAGTCCCCCTCTTCTGACATGTCTTTTGCACCCCTCCCATTAGGATAATCAGTCCCCTCCCATTTGGGAGCCCCCTTTTCTTTCTGTCTCCTGGCACCCAGCCACCTCCCCAGGGGTGCCCCTCCTCTCCCATCCTCCCCACCCTTGTGGCCAGCCCAGCTGGTTTTGTAACATACTGGGTTGGTATACAGTGATTTTTGTTTCTTGTAATTTAAACAGGCCCAGCATTATTGGTTTTATTTGATGGACACGAGATAATGTTAGAGGTTTTAAAGTGATTAAACATGCAGACTATGCAAAACATATAAATAAATATAAATTAAAAATAAAATTCTATTCTTTCTTGTGCATTTATTTGCTGGAATTTTACTATCAAGAAGAACTTTCCCTCACCTACCCTTAGGTTACATTGAAATGCAATTCTTACAGAAAAGGTAGAATGAATGTTTGATTTCTTCCTTTTATTTATTAATTTTTCAGAGGAATGAGTTGGTTACCTAGCAATCACCAATGGTGACCAACAGATTAAAAAAAAACAACTACAAACACAAAGACTGTTATATATTGGATATGTTCCACTCCGTTGCGATTATTATTCTTCCTGATGCTCAAATTGTCCCTTTAGATTGACTCTTGTATCTTTGTGAAACTACTTTATCAATCTTTGAAATCTCTTTTCTTTTTCTGTTCAAGAAGATGTTCCGGACCCATTTTGTACATTTTCTAGTCCAGAACAGTAATATGCCATTTCTGCAAAGAGCCTTAGTACTTCTTAATGAGAAATGGTATTTTGAGACCACATCTGGTTGCTACAGGTATTCATTGCTGCAAAAGTGCTCATTACTTCCGGATTGTTTTTTCTTTTTGCCTTTTGAGTGGATAGAGTTAGAAAATAGACTTTTTAAGAGGAAACAATCATGAATTCATGCTAACATTTCCAATTCAACTTACTCTTTTAAGGCTTTTGCTTAACCTTCTCAATTTTTTACTTGATCTCTTTTCTTTTTCATCATTAAAAATCTCAGGTCCCACAGCATAAGCATAATTACTTATTTGCTTTTTCCTACATTACAGGTATAATTATTTCAAACAATACCAAATTACCACTGACATAAGATGACTAAATTAGATTAAAAATTTTATAAGGTTCTTTTTATCCTTAGAACATATCTCACTAGGGAAGTACAGTCAAAATACTATATTCTAAACTCATTTTAAATTCTTTCTCTACTTTGTTGTGGCAGAATTTGAAGGAAGATGGCTTCACAAAGGTGTCCCGCCATAATCCCTGAACCTGTGAATATGATATCACGCCTGTGATTATGTTATATGGCACAATTGACTTCAAAATAGGGATATTATCCAGGTAGTCTGACCTAATCACATGTGCCCTGAAAACAATGAGGTCTGTGTAGCTGATCGGGGACTTAAGGGGAAGCCAGAGAGATTCAGAGTGTGAGGAGGACTTGACATTCCTTGGCTGACTCTGAAGATGGAGGAAACATTATGACAAGGATGCAGGCAGCCTCTAGGAACAGAGAGTCGCCCTTGGTTGACAGCTGGCAAGGAAGTGGGGACCCCAATACCCAAACCATAAAGAACTGAATTCTGCTAACAACTTGAATGAGCTTGGAAGCAGATTCTCTCCTAGAGCCTCTAATAAGAGACCAACCTAGCCAACACTTTTTAAAAAAATATTTTATTTACTTATTTTATTTTACTATTTTTTTGGCTGTGTCAGGTCTTAGTTGCAGCACTCAGGGTCTTCTTTGAGGCGTATAGGTTCTTTTGTTGCAGCGCGCGGGCTTCTCTCCAGTTGTGGCGCGCAGGCTCCAGGGTGCGTGGACTCTGTAGTTTGCAGCACTCGGGCTCTCTCATTGAGGCACGCAAGCTCAGGGGTTGTGGCACGTGGGCTTATCTTAGTTCCCCAACCAGGGATTGAACCCCCGGCCCCTGCATTGGAAGGCAGATTCTTTGCCACTGGACCACCAGGGAAGTCCCCTAACCAACACCTTGATTTGACATTGTGAGCCTATGAGCAGAGAATCCAGCTGAGCCCACCTGGACGTCTCCCTAAACTGTGAGATAATAAATTGTTGTTTTAATTTGCTAAACGTGTGGTAACCTGTTATGCAGTGCTAGAAAACAAGTAAAGGTCTTCTACCACCAACTTGAAGTTTTTTTAAGTTTTTCTTTAGTTTTTATGGGTTAATTTCTTTTTGAGTTAACTTTTTTCAATTTTGTAAGATATAGTTAGTTTCTAAGTCAAAATTGCACAACCGTAATATTTCCAGAAATCTTGCTTTCTTCTCGGTTGCCTTTACCTATTTCTCTCTTTTCTTTATTGGAAACCACCCTTTTATTAGCTTTTGGTTTGTTCTTCCATTTTTTAATAATTTAAAAAATATAAGCAAATACCCATATATTCATATTCTTTCCCTTTCTCACACTAAAGATAACATATCATAAACATTCCTACACGTTTCATTTAACAATATATCTTGGTGGCCACTCCATAATGGTTTACAGAGATTTTCTTCATTCTTTTGTACTACTGAATCACAACTTATTCAATCAATCCCCTATGGACAGACATCTGGAACATTTTGATGTTTTCAGTCTTGTTTAATTACAAATAATTCCGCCTTTTAAAGGCAACATTTTATATTTTGGATAGATTCCTTGAAGTGTTACTGTTATAGATCAAAGGGTAAACGTGTATGTAACTGAGGGTCTCTCTCTCCCCAATTCCAAATGCGTGGTGTCTTTTCCAGCACACCAACAATTCTCTGAATCTCTGACTCCAACTGGGTGTCTGACAATTCAGTTCAAGGCTGACACAGGCTCCTGGATTTAGTTCAGATCCTGGCAGTCAAGGGCTCAGTCCCACAAGACTCCCTGCACTTCAGATACCAGCCATAAGTGAGGTGCCCAGGCTACTCACAGTTCTCTCCGGGGACTACAAATTCAGGGGTTCCCATGGCTCCCCGACAACTTTAATAATTTGTTATAATGACTCACAGAGCTCAGGAAAGTACTTTCTTACTATTACTGGATACTGCTTTCTTATTATTACAAAGGATACACTCAGGAACAGCCAGATGGAAGAGAAGGATAGGGCAAAATATGGAGGTGGGTGGCGGAGAGCTTCAGTGCCCCCTCCAGTTGTGTGAGAGAGCGCCTGTCCCCCTAAAGCCTTCCCATGAAGTATGGTGTCAAACTTTTGAATTCTTGTCAATCTGATAGGAGAAATACAGTATGTTAGTGTCGTTTTTAAAAACTATTTACTGAAGTGTAATACACGTAAAAAAAGTGCACATACCAGAAGTATACAGCTCACTAAATTTTCACCGTGAACACCATTGTACAACCAACATCCAGCTTACAAAACAGCAAGTGACCCGCACTACCCACCACTACTACCCACACATTCCCTTCCAGTCACTGCCCGCCTCGCTGCACCCAGGAGCCCAGATTCTAAACGCAGAGATTAGTTTTACCTCTTTTTGTACTTTTTATAAACGGAATCGTATAATATAGCTCCTTAGGGTCTTCTTTAAAAAACATATCATTCTGGGCTTCCCTGGTGGCGCAGTGGTTGAGAGTCCGCCTGCCGAGGCAGGGGACACGGGTTCATGCCCTGGTCCGGGAAGATCCCACATGCCGCGGAGTGGCTGGGCCCGTGAGCCATGGCCGCTGAGCCTGCGTGACCGGAGCCTGTGCTCTGCAACGGGAGAGGCCACAACAGTGGGAGGCCCACGTACCGCAAAAAAAAACAAAAAACAAAAAAAACACGTATCATTCTGCTTGTGAGATTCACCCATATAGTTGTGTGAAACAAAGAATGTTGCCCGCAAGGATCAGGTCATTAACCGCTGCAGTCAGTCACTGACCTGCTATCCACCCTGGAAGGAGTTCAGGATGAAAAACAGGATGAAGCATCTGTGTTGTAGATATGTGGGCCCCTAGATAGTTAACATGCACATCTAAGGAAGAATTTCAATGACCCCAGATTCTTGCATCTTCCCATACATAGATGAGCACTAAAATCATTAACTTGAGATGTCTGTTTCTTGTGATGAGCAGTCATCTTTTACCAAGATGTATGCTTGACTACATGTATTTCCCAGCCAAAAAATTCATAAATCCTGGCTCCTTCCCAGTTCCTCAGAGCTCTCTGAGAGGCTCTTTTCTGGGCTATAGTCCTCAGTAAGGTTTCCAAATACGACTGAAACTCACAGCTCTCATGTTGTGCATCTTTTAGTTGTATGAGGTTGTAAGTCATTCATTCTCATCACTGCATAGTATTCCATTGTGGAAATATTTTACTATTTAGTTATACATTCTGTTACTGATGGGCCTCTAGGTAGTTTCTACTTTGGGGCTATTGTAAACAGTGCTGTTATGAACATTCTGATACATGTCTTTTGTGAACATATGTACACATTTCTGCTAGAAGTGGAACTGCCAAGGCATAAGGTATGTAGGTTTAGGTTTAGTAGACAATGGTTCACATTTTTGCAACGTGGCTGTACCAATTTACACTCCCAACGGCAGTGTGTTTGAGTAGTGGTTCCTCCACATCCTGGTCAACACTTGGTCCTAGAGCAGTTTTAATTTGCTTTTCAGCTATTAGGAGTGAAATTGAGCATCTTTCCCTGTGTTTATGGGGCATTTCACGTTTTTTTTTCTGTGAACTGTCTTCACGATTTGCCCGTTTTTAATTGTTTGGTATTTTGCTTCTGAATTTTTAACAGCTCTTCACATATTAGAGATACTAGCCTGTGCTGGTTATTATCTGTGTGCCACCTCCCAACCAACTGTCTGGATGTATGCCTGGGAGGCTGACCCTGACATATTCCATCACCCTGACTCCCCTGATCGTTGGCTTCTGGTTGGGTGTAGGCAGTGGGGGACACTGGCAGAGGAAGGGAGGGTGGGATGAGAGAGAGGCTGAGTTATTTTCCCCTTCATCTTCCTGGTTCAGCAATGACTGCATGCCCCTTGATAAAGTTCTCATTAGCACTTCCTTCTCAATAGTGCAGCTCCCAGCAGACTCTGATAACAGTATTTCCTCCTCATCTCTTCAGCCCTAGGGGAGCCGAGGACATCCTGATGCTACTTGTCTCTGCGAAGGTCACACGCCTGGTTTGCTCCCTGCTTATAGCTCTGCCTGTAATCCCTTCATTTAAATATCTTTATTTGAGCCATTTGGGAGTGAATTCTCATTCCTGCCAGGATCCTAATTGTCACCTATTGCTTTGTTTGTGACACAAGTTGCAAATATTCTCCCCCCATTTTATCATTTTTTCTTTGACTTTGCTATGGTGATTTTTCACACAAAAAAGTTTTTTCAACTGTGTAGTCAAATTTATCTTTTTTATTATTATTACTTCTGGATATGATGTCATAGGAAAGTTTTTCCCACTTATAAAGGAATTAATCCTTATTTTCTTCCAGAATTTATTTGGGTCTCATTTTTGACATTTAGATCTCTGATCCTTTTGGGGTTTACACTTTACACAAACTCTTGAGCCACCACCTGCGCAAAAACTTTATTGGTTTGGTATATGCTACTTTCTGGGGAGACTCGTAATAACGGTGAAAATTATTATACTATTTTACATTCCTCTTCAGTACATTACAGTTTAAGACAGATTCTAATATAGTAATAATCTTGATAATAAAATAGATGACAATAGCTGAACTTAACTAGAGCTTTAAATAACTAGAGTTTGCTACGTTCCAGGCATTTTACAAGCACTATAGCATTTAATCCTCATCACAGCTCTATGAAATAGGTCCCATTAATAGTATCATACCCATTTTTCAAGGGAGGAAAATAAGGCTGAGGGAGAGTAAAAGGGAGTAATTGCCCAAAGATACTCCATCACCAAGTGCTGGTGATGGAGTTTCAAGCTAGGCAGTCTAACTCCAGAGTTTTCAGGTTTTAAACCACTGCGTGTATGACCACGTTTAACTCTCAGAAAGAATCCGTGAGGTACTTTATTACTATCCCCATAGTGTATTGGAGAAACTGAAGTGAAGAAGCATTACCCGAATTAGCCAAAGTTTGCATTTTGTAAATGGGAGATCTGGGTCTGGCTGGAACCCAGATCTGGGGACTGGGAGACCTGGGTTTTTGACTCCCACCTCTGCCTCCCATACCTGTGTAGACCATCAGAGTCAGGTCCAGCAGAACCCTGCAGATTTAAGGGGGGACAAGCTGAAGAGGGTGGAAGCAGTTAATCCTGGCTGTCTTGAGCAGTTGCCAAAGTCTCCCTGGCCGGAACCTGAAGGCCCCTCACTGCCCTGGGAACCCAGGTTTCCACTCTACTTGTAACCAGAGTGATGATCGATAACATTGTAATATGAAGTTCCTTGGGAAAGCTAATAAACTGTGTGGCAAAAAACCCCCCAAAAAACAAACAAAAAAAACCCACTTTCACTTAGCAACATGGAGAAAATTCATTTGAATGAACTGAGAGACTTCAGTAAGCCTTAAATCAGGGCATTCAAGGGGGACACAGGGTATCCTTAGTAAAAGGGTCCAGAAAACTGGCTTGGAATAGAGCTGGGATATATGTATATTGGGTGTATGTGTATGTATATGTATATTGTGTGTGTGTGTGTGTGTGTATTGCTATGTATCTATGTATATGTATATTGGCATATGTATATACATATAGACGTACAAACGTATCCACATATATTAGGATATATGGATATATTTCATCAGTTTTTAAATATTTTCCACCTTTTAACATCTCTGAAACCATAACATATTTTACCATCGGTGGTATCTTGGATTTGATGAAATACTTTATATTCACACCTGAATAAAAATAGCTACCCTGATAGGTTCCACTTTAAACTCATATCATGAAACTAATGGGCCCTTGAGGCTGACCCACAATCATACACCAGACCATTTGTTCACATACTCTCCTGGATGATATTTTCATGACTTCTTTTCTTAGCCCGCCCCAACTCTCATTCTCAATCTTGGCTTTTTACCTTGCTTCCTTCTTCTTTAAGAAAATTGAATCATTCAGAAGAAAATGTCCACAGACTCTCACCACCACATGCACTACAGCCAGGTCTGGGGACTTCCCACCACTTCCACAGATGACCCACCCCTGCCGCTGCTTAAGCCAACCCCCCCACCTGCGCACTGGATCCCATCCCTCCTGCCACTCAAGGGCATTTCTCCAGCAATTCTCCCCTCTCTCTCCTACATAATTTTTTTCATTCTACCTGATTATTCCTATCAATATAAAACTATGCTCTTTCTGCTCCTATTTAAGAAAGAAAGAGGAAAAAAAACTTCTCTGGACTCCATTTCCCATGCCAGGCAACACTTGATGTCTTTGCTTCAAAACTCCTCAAATGAATTTCTATACTCATCTCATTTCTCTCCTCCCTGTCACTCTTGAACTCACTCCAGTCAGGCTCTGGCCCACACACTCCTCCAAAATGCTCTTGTCAAAGTCAAGTGGCACCCTTATGAAATGCAGAGATGAATTCTCAAGCCTTCTCGTCCTTGACCTGTGTGCAGCTGATCACTCCCTCCTCCCAGACATGCTTCCTCCACTTAGCTTCCAGGACACCTCCCGTCTCAGCCTCCCTGAACAAGTCCTCTTTTTCTCAACCCCTCAGTGTTGCAGTGCTCCAGGGCTCAGTCCTGGGTCCTTTTCCCTTCTCTACCATCACTCACTCCCTTGGTGATACTATCCTCAGTGTTATGGGTTGAATTGTGTCCCCCAAAAGCTATGTTGAAGTCCAGTACCTCAGAATGTGACCTTGTAATTTGGAAATAGGGTTATTGCAGATGTAACCAGTTAAGACAAAGACAAGGTCCTATTGGAGTAGGGTGGGTCCTTAATCCAATATGACCGTCATCCTTTGAAGAAGAGACATAGAAATAGAGAAACATGGGGGAGAGCAACATGTGATGACAGAAGTAGAGATTGAAGTGCTGCAGCTGCAAGCCAAGGAATGCCAAGGAGAGCCAGCAAACCCCCAGAAGCTAGGAAGAGGCAAGGAAGGATTCTCCTCTACAGGTATCAGAGAGGGCATGGCCCTACTGACATTTTGTTCGGGGATGCCTAACTGCTAAAACTGTAAGTCAACAACTATTTTTGGTTTTAAGTCACCCAGTTAGTGGCACTTTATTACAGCAGCCCTAGGGAACTAACACACCCAATCTTGTAGCTGTAAAAACCATCTATATGCTAAAGATTCCCAAATTTATGTCTGTGGCTCACACTTCTTTTCAACTGTTTACTTCCCATCCCCACTTGGAAAACCAACAGACATCTCAATCTCAATGTGTCCAGAATGAATTTCTGACCTCTATCACTTACCTCCACCTCCAGGGTGCTCCATCTCTGTTGATGGCAACTCCATCCTTCCCCCCTGCTCAGGACAATAGCCCTGGAGTCAACCCTGACACTTTTTTTCTTATACCCCACATCCAACAAATAAGGAACTCTTATTACCTCTACTTATGAAATATAGCCAGAATCCAACTCTCTCTCACCTCCTTCACTGATTGCATCCTGGTCCAAGACACCATCATCCTCTGTTCAAATTTCTTCCAATTCCACTCCTAGTAAAATTCAATGTCCTTGCCATGAGCTGTGAGGCCCTAGACGAATCCTCTCTTCTCTCTTACCTATCTGACCCTGTCTCAGACTGTTCCCCTGGCTTGCTCACTCTGCTCCAGCCTCCCCAGGTTACTCGCTGTTCCTTAAAGATGCAAGGCACACTCTTGCCTTAGATTTTTTGCCCTAGCTGATCCATCTGTCTAGAATGTCCTTTCTCAGACATCCTAATGATTCTCTCCCTCACCTTCTTCAGGTCTTAGTTCAGGTATCATATTCTCAATAAACCCTATCCTAATCACCCTATTTAATATCCTCTGCATGCAGATCCTCCTTATCCTGCTCTAATTTTGGTTAGAATGTAAGTCCCTTGAAGGCAGGAATCTTTGTCTGTTTTGCTCACTGATGTATCTCAAGAGTACTTGATATGTGCTCAGCACATACTTGCTGTAGATAAAAACACGTATTAATATGTATATTTGGATATATTTATCAAGTGTTTAACTGCATTTTTGTTTTAAAATTATATATTGAAAATAATGAACTGATACATCCTTTCCATAAAGAATTCAATACAGAAAGTGTATAAAGTAAAAAGTAAAAGTGCCTGTTTCCACTAATCCACATTCAAATGTAATCACTGTTTCTGGTTTGGTGTGTGAAAATTGATAAAGGGAAACCTCACTTAAATAAATTCCGGAGGCCAGAAGGAGGAGCCCTCAGGCAGAATCACTACACCTCAATCACAGGAAGAATTGTCAATTACAGACAGAGGAATCATCAACAGGAAGTCATCATCACCTACAGGTCCCAACAGGGGAAGATGAACATTGTATCTCCTAAGAAATCAACTACCCCAGCAATTCAGCCAATGAGAAATGGTCATTACTCTGAATTCTCACTTTTCTCCAATGGACTGTCATTCAAAACAACCCCTCCCAACTTCCTTTAAAAAAAAAAAAAGATTTATTAATTTATTATTTATTTATTTTTGGCTGCGTTGGGTCTTAGTTGTGGCACGCGGGATTTTCATTGAGGCATGCGGGGTCTTTCATTGCAGCGCGCGGGCTCTTCGTTGTGGTGCACGGGCTTGTGGCATGTGGGTTTTCTCTTCTCTAGTTGAGGCACACGGGCTTATTTGCCGCGGCATGTGGGGTTCCCTGACTGGGGATCAAACCTGCATCCCCTGAATTGTAAGGCGGATTCTTTACCACTGGACCACCAGGGAAGTACCCTCCCCCCCCCCCCCCGCTTTTTTTTCTATAAAATAACGTTCCTCTCCTTGTCTGTTGGACTTCCCTGTGGTTTTTGCTGTGGCTTGCTTGTCCTGAATTGCAATTCTCTGCTATTCCTGAATAAGCCCATTTTTGCTGGTCAAATAACCCACTGTTTCTTTTTTAAGATCAACAGGTATATACTCTTCCAGACTTTTTTTAGTGCACATGCAAACATGCACACAGACACATATATGTTTACGAAAATGAGATCTTACTACTTATATATTTCCTGGAACTTTTAAATTTCCTATATCATGGGCAGCTTCCCATTTCAGCACAGATAAATCTATTTCATTATTTTTGTCTCGTGTATTCTACTGCGTGGATAGCTAAGATATTTTGAAATGATGAAGTCATTGGTCTGTGGAGATGATTATTACCTAAAGTTTAATTCTAGCAAAATGTCATCAATTTTAACTTGAGAACGGAGATATTTGGCAAAGAGATTGTTCCAGTTTACCTTTACCTATAAATAAATTGTCAGAAGAAAAGTCATTTGTAAATAGTATTACCAATGAACAGATAATTTAAGAAAATAAGTACTTTTATATTACCACCTAATAAAGGTCATACTAGAGAAGGCCCATTTATTTTGAAACTATATATTATATATATTAACCAGAGGCCATTCTTTACCATTTACTAAACTAGTTTGGGACTGTAAGGTCAGAGCTGTTTGGATGACCGCATTTGTGCTTCCTTGTTCTACTGTACCCAGAGATAGACACTGCAGATACAGGTCTGACTGAAGCATGGCAAGGCTGCAGAGGCAGCAGGGTGGAACACAGTTCGTATGGTACTTATCCAGTGGCTGGGAAGTCCAAGACCAAGGTGCCGGAAGGTCTTGGGTCTGGTGAGGATCTGCTTTCTGGTGTGCATATGGCTAGCTTTTTGTATCTTCACAAGATGGAAGCCAGAGAGAGAGAAGCAAGATCTCTTGCATCTCTTCTTATACGGGTACTCATCTCATTTATGAGGGCTCCATCCCCATGACCTAATCACCTTGCAAAGGCCCCACATCTGAATGCCATCATATTGGGAATTAGGCTCCAACATGTGAATTTTGGGGAACACAAACATTCAGTCCATTGCATTGTGTGTAAGTGTATGTGTGGGTACACATAAGTACATCTAAGTGCACCCACACACCTGCATTTATTGAACACCTACTATGTGTGGCATTTTCATTTGTTACTTCATTTAATCTTCACAAGGATCTAGTGAGTTAAGTACAAGCATGGTCCCCAGTTTACACATGTGGATACTGAGGCAGAGAAAAGTTACATAAGATGTTCTGGTGGGGGTGGGAGAAAGGACTGATTACAGAAGTGAGGTTCTCACCTTTGAAGTTGACGAACAGAGGCCTCTGTCAACTAGCAGCTCAAAAGTCATAATGGGACTATGAAATAATACAAATAAAGTGCCCAGTAGGGACATCAGAACGTAGTAGGAGCCCAATATATATTTGTCAGATCTGAATATCCGTGTACTCTGTACAGACCATCTTTAGAAAAAGTTGCCTGGGTTTAACCAACAATTTTACACACATAATCCACCATCCTAAAAGCAAAACGTTTCTATAGAAATTTTCAAATGCCCGTATCTCCTGTAATTTTGGACAGATTCTTCTCCCTTCTCTTTTTCCATCCTATACAAGCACACAAACACAGAGCAAATGTTGCAAGGTGAGACTGTTGCAGGTGAGGTCTGCAGCCCATAGAATCATGGATGGCTTCACTCACAGGTTGACACAACCCAGAGTAAAACCCACCCCCAAGAGACCGGCTTGTGGGAACACTTGCTCCCTCTTCCTTTCCTGGTTTTCAGTTTTCTAGAGCTATTTTTTCAGTCATATTGTGTCCATGTCTTCTTTTGTAAGATTCCTCCAACATGTTCTGGAAGCATGCACAATGCAAAGGCAGAAGAGAAAACTGCTTACGTACAAGATATCACAAAAGAAGAAAGAACTGAGCTGGAGGTTTGAAGGCTTGTTCTCCAACTAATGGGTCCCGGCCATGTGCATCACGATCACCTGGGGGTATGTGACAAGATGCAGAATCCTAGAGTGCCTCCCAGACCTGCCATATTAGTTAGTGGAACAATTCTCAAGTCTAACATACCCTTTTAAACAAAGAACAAATATTTGATAACAACATTTTAGTATCCTGAAATGAAATTTATAATAACATAATCTACTTACATATGGAATTTTGAAACTTCAAAATGATACTCTTGATGTTAATAATCATAATGAGTGATTAATTCACATTTCTATCTATAACTTTTCTCACCCAGAGAAAAGCCAAAGGATCTGTAAGACATCTGGCCTCCTGTTTCCTCTCTGAACTCAGATTCTATTTCTCTACCTCTTATTCATGCTTCTCAAGCCACACTTGTCTCACTGTCCCTTTAACAACCTAAGGATGTTGTCTCCTCCGGGCCTTTGCACTGGCTCTTCTCCATGCCCAAAACTCTCTTCCCCAGATGTCTACTTGGCTGACTCCCTCACTTCCTTCAAGTCTTTTCTCAAAAGATACCTTCTCAGGGAAGTTCTCTGTGACTACCCTATTCAAGCCCCATCCCTACTTCTGAGACTTCATCTTCCCTTCTCAGCTTTATTATTTTTCTTAGTACTTATCACTACCTAAAATAGAATATATTTTGCTTTTTTATTGTGTCTTCTCCATCCAAATATCAGCTCCACGAAGGCAGGGATTTCTTTCTTGTTTCCTGGCATATTGTGGGTACTCAGAAAACAGTTGTTGAATGAATGAATGAATAAACAACAAAATTATACTCATTTCAATATGTTAACCCTACTAGATGACACTATAAAGTGGTCAGACACTTGCAGTCATAGATAGCATCACTGTGAACATGACATATAAAAATGCAGACCTGGTCACCTAACTTGTATTGGTAAATCTGATACCTTAAGTGACAGTGATTTTCCAAACTGATGAACAAATCTTGGTGAAGTCTGAACAGATCAAAATACACTCTTCCCTCAGTTTACACAGTAATGGCATTCCTGAACAAACTGGTGTATAACAGAACCATGCAAAACAAAGCAAACAACACCTTTGTGATCAGATTAAGATAGTTTGATTCTAGACTCAGAAAATGGTAAACAGTTTTTTTTGTGGGTCCTTCAAAAGTCACAGCGTTCTTTTTGCCTAGGACAGTCCCACATACTTCAAGATGTCTAGTATCCTTGGCCCCCACCCACTAAATGCCAGGAGTGCCCTCTAATTATCGTGACAACCCCCAAATGTTCCCACAGATTTCCAAAATGTCATATTGAGAACCACTCAGTTCGATGCTTTGTGTTCCAAGTTACAGAGAAATAAACCCATATAAGCTTAAAAAAATATTTGTTGGGTCCTGAAACTGATGGGTCCAGGGGTACATCAACTTCAGGGAAGGCTTCATCCAGGATCAAATACTTCAGCCAGGGCCTAAATTCTCCTATTCTCACAGCCAACACATACCTTTCTGTACTCTGTTTCCTAAGCTTTGGTTCCACCCAGCATTGTCAGCAAAATGTCCTTGAGGCTTCAATCTGACTGGTCTCCACCCCTGAACCAATTATGTGGTTGAGAAGGATGGGAGATGCTGACAATCAGAGTCCAATCCTGGAGCTGGAGGAGAGGTCAATTCTATGTAAACCCCATGGCTGACCCCCAGGGGGAAGCAATGGTTTCCCGAAGGAAATTTAAGGGTACACTGCCTGCAGGAAAGGGAATGGATGCTGAACAGCAAACAGCAGCTACCCACAACTCCTGAAGAGTCATTCTCTCTGGGAATGCAGCCTGAAACTCAGCAGCTTAACAAATTTCCCAAGGGATTCTTTTGATTTTTAAAAGAGCTTTATTGAGACATAATTTACATACCATAAAGTTCATCCATTTAAAATGTAGAATCCACTGTTTTTTAATATATTCACAGTTGTGTAACTATCACATGATCAAATTTTAGAACATTTTCATCATCTCTAAAAGAGACCTTGTACCCCATTATCAATCACTCGCAGACCACTCCACCCCCAGCCCTAGGCAATCACGAATTTTCTTTCTCTCTTTAGATTTACCTATTCAAGATATTTCATATAAATGGAATCATACAGTATGTGGCCTTTTGTGTCTAGCTTCTCTCATTTAACATAATGTTTCCAAGGTCCATTCATGTTGTAGTATGTGTCAGCACTTCCTTCCTTGTTATGGCTGAATAATATTCCATTGAGTAGGCCACATTTTGTCTATCTATTCATCCATTGACAGACATTTAGGTTGTTTCTACCTTTTGGCTATTATGAATAATGCTGCTATGAACATTCATAAACAGATTTTTGTGTGGGTGTATGTTTTTATTTCTCTTGGTTAGATATCTAGAAGTGAAATTACTGGGTCATACGGTAACTTTATGTTTAACATTTTGAGGAACAGTCAAACTGTTTTCTAAAGTGGTTGCATCATTTGACATTCCCACCAACAGTGTACAAGTATTCAAATTTCTCCAAATCTTCCACAATACTTGTTATTGTATTTTTCATTATAGCCATCCTGATGGGTGGAAGGTGGAAGCTTGTTGTTTTGATATGCATTTTCCTAATGGCTAATGATGTCCAGTAGCTTTTCATGTGCTTATTGACCATTTATATATCTTCTTCAGAGAAATGTATGTTCAGATCCTTCACCCATTTAAAAAATGAGTTGTTTACCTTTTTATTATTGAGTTGTAGAAGTTCTTTATATATTCTGGATACATGTCCTTTATCAGATATATGATTTGCAAATAATTTATCCCATTCTGTGGGTTGTCTTTTCATTTTCTTGATGGTGTTCTAGGAAACACTAAAGTTTTAGATTTTTATGAAATCCAACATATCAAATTTCTCTTTAATCACTTGTGCTTTTGGTGTTGTATCTAAGAAACCTCCAAGGGCTCCTTAGGCCTCTGAAGATATACTTTATTTTTATTTTTTCATTAATATATTTTAAATGTTTTATTGCATTTGGCCCTGGTCCTATAATGGTAAATAAAACAGATAGGGTTCCTATTATCATAGAATTTATGTCTACAAGTGGAGGTATACTATAAACGAATACACAGAAAAAAGATATATATATAATAAATTGGAATATATTTTATATTGGGGATCTGAGAGAGAGCAGAGGTTAGAAAATGTCATTTAGATTGGTCAGGGAGGACATTTAAGCTGCGTTGTCAAGGGTAAAAGGAATTCAGTGTGTGAAGAGTGAGGGAATAATATTCTATGTGGAACATGCAATATACTTCCCAGTTTTGCTTTGACTAGTTTTATGTGAACTGCTGTATTGAAAAGATATTTTATATCAACAATGTCTTATCATGTGTAGATTCTTCAACCAGCATTTCGGATTCATTTGGATGAGGCCTCGCATTATCTTAGTTCAGAAGTCTTTGGGGGGTGACCCCAAAGGAAGTGGCTTATGAAACTGATTTGGGAGAAGAAAATTATTATATATCTTTTGTTTAAAAAAATTAATCCTTGCACAAAAGCAATGTCATGTTTTCACACGACTGTCATCTGCAGTATTGATGACATCTATACAGTATCATCTATAGAGTGATATATAGTAAAATAATTAATATTTTTTCTGTGTTTTCTCTGTGTCTGACTGAATACTCCTCACAGCTCAAGACTAGCTTTAGAAGAAGAAAAAAATTTTGAGTGCAATTGAAAAAATGCATTTGTTGGCAACAATTTCTATCCTTGAATGCACAGCAAGTTCTGAGCTTATGAGCTATGGGAAGAAAAGCCTTTGTGATAAATAATATATTTGATAATACGCAGCAGGAGAAAAAAAATGTTTTCAATTGAAGAGTTCAAAATGAAATAGAATAAGTCTGGGAAGGACCTCTCTTGCCTCATGGGTGGATATGGAGATGAAAGAGCCATAACTGTTTTTGATTCTCATTCTCTCATGCCAGTCTATGGCATATATTACCAGACCTTTCTTGAATACCAGCTTTCAAAAGGGTTTAGTTCTCTATGGCATTGGGTGACTTACTTACATTCTCTCATTTCATCTTTTTAACTCTACAGTAGGCAGGTGTGAGTATGCCTATTTTATATATGAATAAGCTGAGATTCAGAAAGTTTAAATAACTCCCCCAGGGTCACAAAGCTTACTTAGCCAGTGTCTGAGTCAATGCAAGTTTAAAAAATAAACAGGGATTTCAGAATAAAAGTCTAAAATATGCTCTAGAACAGCCTGCTTCAAGCTCCTTCAGTCATCTGGCTTGCTGGTGACCTAGACTCTGAGAGGAGTTTCAGTTTCCAGTTTTTGACCAAATAGAGCATCTGTCCCATAGGACTACTAAGGCATCCATTGACTTTTTGTGTCCCCATTATCCCATTTGTCCCTGAAGACAAGCTGGGTGTTTGGCAGGTGCTAGATAGTAAATTATCATTCTAAAGGGTACCTCAGGGTCCTAATAATAATAAGGAAGCAGCTCCCACAGTGCCAATCTGTAGACAAGGGAATAACTAATGCATTTATCAAAGCAGATGGATTTCAGAGGAATTTGAATCCTGCTCTGGGCATAGCATCAGTTTTTGCTGGAGTTCGGTGAACTGGGCTTTATAACTTCTTACCCGATTCTTTTGCTGCCCCATTTCTCTCCCTTCGTTTTTAAAGCAATTCTATTGTTTGCTTCAACTTTTTGTCCCCTTATTGAGGCTGCTCCACAGAAAACGCAGGAGGCTAGGGTTGGTATAGAACGTGGGTAGTGAGGAAGGGGGGAAGAAAAACCAATATGGGAAGGAAGTGTTCTGTCCTCTGAACTGGCAGCACCCTGGTCTGTGTACGGTAATTACTGCTCCCCAGCCTTTTGGCTCAGAGGGAGAGTAGAGTAGCACCGTAGAGATCTGTTTACATCCACCCTCCCACTCCCAGGGGTTGTGGGTTCCTCAAAGGCTGGCTTCGCGGGTTGATTCACTGTGATATTCCCAGGGCGCAGGACACTGCCTGGCACCAGGCAGACGCTCAGGCACGTTGGCTACGTGAATGAAAGGTGAGCAGGAAAGGCAATGCCAGGAGTCCACGGCGAGACTGGAGGAGGAGAACGGGACTGTGCGGAGCCTACGGGAAGAATCCGAAAGTATAAGGGTGATGGAGAGACAAATGGAAAAGGGGACGTCCCAACGGCTGGAACTGGGACGGAGGAACGGGATCGGGGAAGGCCCGAGGAGGGACCACAAAGGTTTACGGGAGAGCAGTGGTGCGAGCCGAGAGGGTAGGAGCGAGACAAAGAGCAGCAGCTGAGGCCGATCGTGGGAAGAAATGGAACAGTGGCCGGGAGGGAGGGCAGACGCGAAGAAAGGGGCGTGAGGGATGGGAAGCGGCGGCGCCCGGGCGGGGAGGAGAGGCGGCGCGCGGGGCTCGGGTGGGGCGGTGCGGGGCGCGGGGGGACTGGGGTGGCCGGCGGGCGGAGGGGCCGGGACGGCGGAGGAGGGGCGGGCGGCGCGGGCGGAGGAGGGGCGCGAGCGCCGCAAAGTTACTTGGCCTGCGCCCGGGCAGGGTCCGCGTGCTGGTGGCGGGGCGGCGGGAGGAGCGAAGCGGGGCTCGGTGGGGTGAAACCCGAAACCTCCGGTCCCCGAGCGCGGCCGGGAGGAAGGAAGCGGCGGCGGCGGCCGAGGCGGGGAGGCGGCCAGGCGGGGCCCTGAGCTGCCGCGGCGTCGGCTCCCGGGTAAGCGCCGGCGGGGGCGGGGGCGCGGGCAAGGGCGGGGAGGGGGGCGCTGGCAGGCTTGGAGCGTGGCCGAGTTCATTGTGCGGGGCGGGAGGGCGCGAGGGCACAGGCCCGGCGGGGTCTCTGCGTCCTCTTACCCCACGCCTCCCCGCCCCCACGGCTCATTGCTTCTCTGCGCGACCCCTTGGAGGTAGGGAACTGTCCTCCTGGGCGCACTCCGCCTTGCTTCGGGAAGCCGGGGCTCTTTGTGGGAAGATCTTGGGGGCGCGCCCCTCCCCTGCGGCCAGGGGCTTCTGAGAGGCCCTTCCCACTAGCCCGCCCCGCTTTTCCGGCGCCGCCCGAAGCCCCATTCTGAGACCCCCGGAAAGGGAAGATCTCCGTTCGGGCCCGCGACCCAGCTGATAGGGATCGTGCCTCCTCGGGCCGAGGGGATTTACGCCCCGCTCCGGGACAGGTGTGCGGGGCAAAGCGGCCTCGACCCTCAGCTGAAATCCATGAGGACCAGGTGAGCTACATCCTTTCTGTCGGGGCTCAGGGCGCTGTCTCTCGAGCAGGGTGGAAGATGCGCCCAGAAGTCGCTCGGCCCACCTTAGCGCCGCCGGGTAGGCGTCCCTGTTCCTCAGGTCTTCGAGAGGGAGATTGGGTTAGCTTTGGGGGCACTTGGCCCGCCTTCTGGGCCAGAGCTTAACTCCTGTGCAACCTTTTGACAAAGGCATGTGGGATGAGAATTGTCTGTTGGTTAACTGGGATGCTCTGGGGCGCTTCAGAAGGGTCTGGTCCCCAGTAACCACACAGTGGTGTGTTGGCATCACTTTATCTCACATCTTTGAGACTATTTTTGTTTTTTATTGTACCTTTCATCTGTTCGGCAAAGTGCTTTCAAGAGCGGGTCATTTGATCCTCCTGCCTGTGAAGGTGGTGTGGTTTTGGAGGGAAAGGACTTCAGCTCCTTGATGTATCCAATTGGGATAATGATAACACCAGGCGAGGGAGGGGGGCTGGGGGGTGGCGGTGGAATGGGCATCGCCGTGCGCCCTCCCCATCCAGCCAGCGCAGATTCCGCCTAGCCTCTTCTTCCCCAGTGACCTGGACCTGGAAATGTGCTTCCGAGAGCTACTGCGTCGGGAAATACTAGGTGGCTTTCCCTCATCATCCCTCTTACTGCGGCCGCCGAGACAGGTTAGGAAAGGCCTTTCCCAGGCCCCCAAAGCAGAGAGAGGAGGTGGGAGGTACCTCAGATCGTACAGACAGGGGTTCTTCATCCAGCTCTCTTTAACTGGGATCCAACCACCCATTTCAGTCACTTCTTCCACAGTGCCCCTCTTTTCCTGTCTTAGTCTCCACTCATTTTATACTTCTCAGATGCTTCCAAGCACTTTTATATGCACTTTAAAATCTCATTCACGTAACAGCCCTGTGAGATGGTGTGAGCTCGTTTTACAGGTGAGGAAACTGAGACTCAAGAGGGAAGTGCCCTGCTCAGTAAGGAAGGAGCCCAGACTGAACTCAGGTCTTTTGACTTGGCAGTGCTTCTCACGTGGGCTCCATCACACAGGTGGCTCCTGGAGCTCAGGATGTTCTTTTGCCCTACTGCTGCAGCGCCGTGATGGGAAGAACAGGAACTTTTCCCAAGGAGGCCTGCTTGGCATTTAGAAACTAAGTCCAAGCCTCAGGTAGTCAAATCATGCTCTTGGTGTTGCAGCCCTGTGCAGCGGGGGTCAGGAACGAGGCCTGGCCGCGTGATCAGCGGGGCGGCGTTCGTTGTTTGAGTTCTGTGGAGGACCGAATGGGCTGAGCTGGAACTGATCTAAACGTCAGCCAAAGGAGGTACAGTTCTGTGATGTAAACTCTGCGGCTGGGGCCCGTCAGGAAGCCTGCGTGCAGGAGGAGGGCTGTGCTGGGGGGCTGTGTGTAGAGCATGCCTTCCCATAAAGAGACAGGAGCAGGTGGGCCAAGGTTCCAGCACACTGCTTGATCTGAATTTGGGGGGAAGCTGCAAACTTTCATGGAAGAAAGCTTCATGTTTGTAAAGTTGGCAACTAATTCAAAACATTTTTCGAAATGTGCCAGGCAACCAAATTAGGTGTTCGGTATGGTTGTGACCTGCAGACTGCCAGCTTGCAACCTTAGGAAGTACTTGCTGTCCTTCTGAGATACAATAAAGCATGACTGGAGGGGAGACGTGGTGTCTTCTTGCTGTTTTGCTTGGAGAGCAAGAAACATCAACCAAGTTGGAGATAGCGCTCTGTGCTACCTGGAGTTTGGAAGAAGGATTGACCTGATGACTCAGTACTTCATTCATTCAGCCAGTACTAATCTCATCTGTGAGTCTAGTCCTATACCAAGAGAGTGCTCACACTAGTTGTTTTCTCTTTTGCTGGCCAGTTTATGTGCACAGCAGGGCAGAGGATGGCATTCATGGCAGATATGATCAGGGAACGATGGGAGCATAAAGGAAGGAGTTTTCAGTGTGGCCAGAGGTAAAACCTGGAGGTGCATTTGATTTGGGTTTGTGTTTGATTTATACTCAAGTAACAGGTAAGACCACACCGTATTAAGAGCACAGTCTGAAGTCAGCTAGCCTGCACCCAGCCCTGCCACTTACAAACCTGTGACCTTGATAAATAATGGAAAGCATGCCAGGAATGTAGTAATTTTTCAAAAGTATAGCTATTATAAAAGATTTTTAAAATATAAAAATATATAGGAAAATAAAGTTCCCTCTACCTCACCTCAACTCCCTCTCTCCATCTGAAAGGTAACCACTGTACATGTATTATTTTCTAGGTCTTTTTCAATGCAGAAATAAATGCTCACCAAGTCTGGAAATACAGGTGAATATGAATATATAATATATAGTTTATTGATGTTATATTGTAAAACATGATAAAAATATTATTTGCATTTCCAACTTTAGGACCAACCTTAGTATATTGGATATACCTTTAAAGATACATAAACGGGGATCATATATAATTATATGATCTGTGACTTACTTTTTTGATTTAACAGTAAGACTTGGATGTCTTCCAATATCAATATCATAGATACGTCATTCTTTTTAATGGCTACATAGTATTTCATAGTACAGATTCACTGTAACTCATTTAAACATTCTCCTACTGAGGGACTTTTAGATTGTTTCCAACTTCATCTATTATAAACAATTCTATAGTGAACATCCTTGTACATAAGTCTCTGTGTACTTGTAGAGTATTTCTGGATAAAAGTTACTCTTAGAAGTGGAGTTGGTGGGTCAAAGGGAATGTATATTTGAAACATTTATTTAAGCAGAATTCCCTGTGTGTATTGGGATCTGGAGACTGTGCAGAAAAAGAGATTGAATTTGTTTAATTACTTAGGTTTACTTGTTTGGAGATAGGTAGTATGCATAAAGAATGACATTCAAAGGCTATAAAAGGTAACACCTCCCTCCTACCCTAGCCCTCTATTTCCCTTTTTGGGTACAACTAATTTTGCCAGTTCTTGTCTATTCTTCTAGAGACAGTCCATGAATCTGTAGGCCAATTAAATGTACCTTCTGTTTTCTTCCTCTAAAAAAATAAATATGGTAGTATGCTAAATACCCCATTCTGCTTATGGAATTTAAAAAATTTAACCTATATCTTGGAGACCATTCAATATCAAATTTATGTGCACCTTAAGCGCTGATAGATTCTTCCAGGTCTACCCTTAAAACAACAACAACAACAAAAAAAAAAGCTTACTGAATTTACACTCCCTCAAATTGCCCAACAAATCCTTTAACAGTTTTTCCATTGAATTGTTGGTGATTTCATCAAATTTTGAGGCTTTTTCTAAATTTTGGATTTTAATCCTTTTCTTGTTAATAAATCAAATATCTTGCCTTTTTTGTCTTCCCAGCTTTGCTTATTGTACCTTTGATTGTGCAGAAGTGTTTAATTTTTATGTGGTTAAATCTATAAGACTTTTCTCTATGGCTTCAAGTTTTCTGTTTTATTTAGGAAGTCCTCTTCTATCTCAAAATTAAATTTTCCTAAATTTTCTCTTTCCTCTCCATTCCTACTTTGCTTTTTTCATCCAAAAATATTTAAAATTATATCTTTTACTTTTCTTCAGTTTCCCTCCTTTCTGACACTGGGGAGGTCAAGGTTTGAATTTGCCGGTGAGCCTCTTTAGCCAGTGTAGCATGTTTATTTCCTTCCATTTTTACAGTGACTTTTTCCACCAAGTCTTAAGGATGAGCTCTTCTCCAGGTGGGAGAATAGAGAGAGAAAGGGCATTCTGGACAATGGAACCATTGTCAGGTACAAAGTCATGGAACTGGAGAACAGCAGTGCATACTTGGAGAACTGTGATTTATTCAGTATAGCTGAAGTGGAGAGTCCTGTAAAAGAATAGATTCTGCAGATGCCAAAGAATGATATGGCATGACTAGGTTTGTGTAGGGGATGATCAGTCTTGTAGCAGTGGGGAGGACAAATTGGAGTGAGGGTGAGATCAAAGACAAGAAGATGAGACAGAAACATCTGATTGTCATTCGGGGGAAAGATGGTGAGGCTCTGAGCTGGGGTAGTGACAGTGAGGACGAAGTTTTGAGTTAGGATTTAGTGGTGCACGAGATGTCTGTGATAGGGAATGGAACCCACCGACATTTATTGCTCTACATACATTACCTCACTGAATCCTAGCAATTCTGTATGAAAATCCAAAGCTCAGGTATGTCCATTACTCTACTCAAGGTCACACAGAAAGTGTCATTCATGGCCTTAGCCCCATCAGGATTATCTGACAAGAGTGGTCTAGGATGTCCTAGGTTCTGTCTTGAGTGATTTGGGTGGGTGGTGATTTTTTTTCTAGGGTAGAGAAAAACATGAAGAATAGCATATTGAGATGATAGAAGCAGAGATGATGAATTCCATTTTGCACGTTATATCTGAGGTGCCTGGGTGTGACATATGGGGGAAAACGTCTACTAGGTGGGTGGATATGAATCTGGAGCCCCCAAGAGTTGTCTAGGCTATAGATGGAGATTTTGGAGTCATCATTGTTTCAGTGAGTTCGGAGAGGGAGCACACAGAGAGATGAGGTATCAAATAGGACTCTTCTTCTGCAAGTGGTAGAAAATCCAGTTCAAATTGGCGTAAGCAAGAAGGAAAGTTATTGGCTCTTATCACTAAAAAGCTCAAGAGTGTATTTGGCTTCAGGCAGGGGTTCAGGGTTCAAATGATTCATCAGGACTTGTTTTCTTACCTCCCCTTGTCTCATGCTCTCCTGAGGGCGTGATGGCTAGGCGAAGCTGCAGGTTCAGATCCAATGGACGGGGGAAGCTGTCTTTCTCCCAGTTATCCCAGCAACAGTCCTGTTACGCCTCATAAACTGATTTGGTCAGAGGGACTTGGAATGTGCTCTTGACCAGGTGTCGATGGTGTGTCACATCCATGAAGGCACATGAGCTCAGAGGAGGAAAAGGATGACTCTTCAGAGGAAACTCAGGGGCAACTACAGAGCAAGGGGAAGAGAAGGAAGGGAAATAAACAGTTAATTTCCTCTGCAGATGAGAGGAAGAAGTAGTGCCCTAGATGGCATCTTGGGAAACAGTAACACTTAGAGGACAGGATGATTCCAGGTAGGTATAAGGCTGCTAGGGAACAAAGCGGGGAGAGGCAGGAGAGAGCCGGGTCAGGGGAGCCAAGGGAAGAGGGAGTCTCAGGAAAAAATGAAAGTTGTCAAAGGTGTCAGATGCTGGAGAGACCCCAAGGAAGGACCCATTGGATTCGGCTAGGAGATCATTGGTGACCTTGCCCTCAGCAAAGGTAGTCATTTATTTTAGACTTGGCTGGGACTACTTTCTAGAGGGTTCATATTCCTACATGTGTTCTGCATTCCCCACCCAGGCCTGGGGATGGCCAGGTAAGGGCAGAGGTGTCATGATGACAGTCAGGAAACTGGGGTTTGTCAGTAATTAGGTATGTGACTATGTGTAACTCACTTCACCTCTTTGGACCTTCAAGTTTCATCATCTGTAAAATAACGCAATTAGAAGGAGTTACTTCTAAGGCCTCGTTTAGCTCTCAAATGTTGGGGATTAATGAACTTGATCTCTTCTCACCATCTCTATTACCACATCCCTGGTCCAAGCCTTCATCTTTCACCTGGGCTGTAGCAGCAGCCTCCTGATTGGTGTCTCTGTCTCCGTCTCCATGCTTGATCCCTGCAGTTCCTTCTTCACCCAGGAGCAGAGTAACCCTTCTAACATGAGTCAGATGCATCACTCCGGGGGCCTCCGATCCCATGTGGACTCTAATCCACCCTCCTCACCGCGGCCCACAGCATCCTGCATAATCCAGCCGCTGACCGTCTCCATGTCTGCCGTTCTCCTCTTCCCTCACTCCTCTCCAGCTTCATTGCTATTCCTTGGACATGCCAAAGTCACTCTGGCTCAGGGCCTTTGCGAGGGCTCTTCCCCTGGCCTGAAATTCCCTTGCATCATTTTTGGTCTCAAATGTCAGCTCCTTGGAGAGACTTTGCTGACTCCTCACTCCCAGCCCACCCACCCATTCCCCCCACCTCTTTACCCTGTTTTACTTATCTTCATAGCACCCACCACTCTCTGGAATTATTTTACCTATTTATTGTCTATTTTTTTAGATTTTAATTTATTTTATCAGGTTATTTCTTTCTTTTCATATTTTTTCCAGATTGATTGACATACAGTTGACATACAGCACTGTACAACTTTAAGGTGTACAGCATAATGATTTGACTTACATGCATCATGAAATAATTATCACAGTAAGTTTAGTGAACATACATCATCTCATATGATTCAAAATAAATAGGAAAAAAATGTTTTTCTTTGTGATGAGAACTCTTAGGATTTACTCTCAACAATTTTCATATGGCTGTGTTCATTATATTTATTATGTTGGACATTACATCCCTAGTATTAATCTTATAACCACAAGTTGCTACTGTTTATTATTTATTTGTTTGCTGTCTGTGTCCCCTGCACCCTGAACGTAAGCTCCAGGAGAGGAGAGATTTTGGCGTCTTGTTCAGTGCCGTGTCCCAGCTGCAAAGTGGAGCTTGGGACCAAATAGGTATTCGTTAAACATTTTTGGGGGTAGCTGAGTGAGGAATGAGAAGGGGGAAGTAAACAGTGTCCAGGAACGAGTGGCAATGGGGTCAGGGAGGGAGGGGACATCCCCTGTTCTTCAGGGCTGTAGATGATGGCATCTGTCTCAGACATGGTCATCAGAAAAAAATGTATTCAGAAGGAATACCACTTTAAGCCATTTAAAAATATTATTCTCAATTTTAACAATATGAGCTTAATTAGTTTGCTGGGCTCTATGAGGATAATGAGTAAAACAAATAATTAAGGGTAAAACCAATTAGCATAGTAATCATTGTTTATCTTGTGATAGAAGTAATCATCTCAGTCTTAAGTCTCAGCATAGCTTCTGTCTCTTGTCTCCTTGGAGCATCTATGTGAATTTGTTTATAGAGGGAGTTGTTTTATTTTTCTTGATCTGTTTATTAAGGATAAATAGCAAAACATAGAATGAACTCAATTACTCCTATAGAACAGGATTTCTCAACCTCAGCACCACTGACATATTGGGCTGCGTAATTCTTTGCTGGGGGTGAGCGAGAGGCTGCCCTGTGCATTATGGGACGTTTAGCAGCATCCTTGGCCTTAGATGCCAGTAGCATCCCCTGAGATGTGACAACCAAAGATGTCTCCAGAAATTGCCAGATGTCCCTTGAGGTGGGAGTGGGGACAAAACCGCCCCTCCTTGAGAACCACTGATGTAGAATATTGGGGGAGTGACTGAGTCTGATTGTTATCTAGAGTCTTCTGATTGGACATTTTCAGACCCTCCCAGCCATCCTGATTCCCTCTTTAGCTTTAAAAAATGAGATTTGCTCTTTCAGGGTAGGGGTTGTGGGCATGGAAGGTCAGTTCCCCTCATCTCAGATGGAGGTAAATTAAAATTGCACGTTTCTCAGTCAGCTGGTCACGTTTCTCAGTCAGCGAGCACCTGCCTTACTGGTTACCGAGCAGCACAGTTCTGAGCTGAGCGCTTTTCTGCGGTGATCGAGCTCTCAGGCCCTGAGCCCCCGAGTGGAATCAGAGATGCTTCCATTTTGCAGTCTCTTGCAATGCAGCTTTTCTCTCCTCTGTTTTTTTTTTTTTTTTTTTTTTTTTTTTGCGGTACGCGGGCCTCTCACTGCTGTGGCCTCTCCCGTTGCGGAGCACAGGCTCCGGACGCGCAGGCTCAGCGGCCATGGCTCACGGGCCCAGCCGCTCCGCGGCATGTGGGATCCTCCCGGACCGGGGCATGAACCCGTGTCCCCTGCATCGGCAGGCGGACTCTCAACCAGTGCGCCACCAGGGAGGCCCCTCTCCTCTGTTTTATCCACTTAAGTGGTCAAATGAAACCTCTTGGGGAAAAGAGAATTGAGTTTTCTTTCCATGTCTTAAATAACTTTCTTAAACAGTTTTTGAGTTTATCTCCCGACAGCCACTCCACTAGCTGCTTTCACGTGTTACTTCATGTATTCCCCTTGATAATTATGTGAAGTAGGTTCATTCCACTCTCTTGTTCCTCTCGGAGAAATTGAGGCTCAGAGAGGTTAGGACATACACAGTCACGTGCAATTCAAACCTAGGTTCAGTCCAGATTCCGAAAAACATGTTCTTTCTATTGACTATCAGATCAAAGTAGGTATTGATGAGTAGGGGGAATGTAAAATATTTATTTTCTCCCACATGCAAAGTGCTGTTGGGAATTCAAAGGGGAAACTGAGGAAGAATTTATAATCCATCTGCAGGGGAAAGCATCCTCACCTAAAATAAAAACTTGCGTTAAGACATGCGTGTCTGAAAAGATAATATAAAAGAAGAACTAGATATAAGGTGTGGTCAGGGTCATTGTGGGGATGGAATGTTCCAGAAAGGCTTCTTGAGACTTTTGCTCTTACGGTAGATGTAAGGACCTGCAGCCAGATGTTATTCATATAAGTGTCAACAAGGGGGTAGGTGGCCTGGGCTTATGATAGTGGTCTCCAAGCTCTGCCAGGCTATGTGGGTCCACCTGCCCTTTCAGTATCACTTCAGTTGGAGAAAAGAAAATGCTTAATTACAGAAAGCTGCTGTGAATCAATAACAACGTAAAAAATGAATTCAAATTTTATTGACCACAACAGCATATATAGACATTTGAAGAATAATAGTTGACATATGTGTGAGACATCGTTTATCTGGTCTACAAACAGTAACTGCCAACTGGAGTTTGGGAATGCCTGGCTTAGAGGATGTGTGACAGGCTAGTTTATAGAGGAAATAAAAATGAGAGGGAAGCAAGGTAGCTGAGAAATAGTAATACTCTACCTTGTTATGCACGCCTGTGCAAATATCTTCTGCAAATATAGCTATAGTCTCTTCTTCAAAATTCATATTTCTTAGACTTAGCCTTTTGGAAAATTCTAATGTCAATCCTTCAGTATATAACATATTTGTCTGCACTTACATATCTGTCTTTCTGGTGGTATAAAATCCAATAGGACTCGACAATCTTGCTTTTAAATTCGCAGTTTTCCTCTTACCACTTAACAAAATATTAAAGTTAAATGGAGAGCTCTGAGCTGTTTCAAGGGTCGTTGTTTTTCTGGAAAATGCCACAGTTACTCACTTGAGCCATATAAATACAGTTAGCATGTCACTTATCTGGCAGAGTGCTGAGAAGTAGAAAAGCAGCCCTCCCAAAGGTGCAGGAGGAGATGACATCTGTATGACAGAAGCCATACCTGGAGAACTTTGCACTGAAGCCCCCCCTCAGGGTATCAGCCCCTACTTTACACAGACCTTTCCTTAGCTTGGCAAGGAAAACTACAGGTAATTATACTCTGTATAGGGAAAAGGACCACCAAAGGTTGAAACAAGTTGCAGAGAAAGTTTCAAAAAGAAACAATATGCAAGGCACACTTGGTACAATAGGAAATAACATTACCCTTATCCAACTTGAGGGAATCACTGTGTTTCAAATCATGAAAGTCTCACAGTGATAACCTACCAGCTGAGTGGGAAGCTGAACAGTCTTCTCTAAGATTTTAAATGAAAGCAATTACATTAGCACTGATCTGTAAGGTCAAAATTTCATTTATCTTGGCATGTAAATGACCTTGAGTCATCATGAAAATCGTTACGTTTTGTATACTTTGTTTTAAAATATAGGGAAATGTATGATGGATTTTCATGAATTTTGCCTAAAGGCTTGAAACAAAAAGTTTTGATGTTTTAAGGTGATAAAGCCCCACCAATGTATAAAACTTGCCTATCCAGAATGAGGCATTTCGAAGGATTAGCTTGGGTTTTAGTGCAGTTTTGGAGGGGAAGTTGTTACTGGAGGCCCTCTCTTTTTCTTTTTCTTTTTCTTTTTGAATTGAAGTGTAGTTGATTTACAATATTGTGTTAGTTTCAGATGTACAGCAGAGTGATTCAGTTATACATATATCAATATATGTATATTCAAATTCTTTTCCATTATAGATTATTACAAGATATTGAATATAGTTCCCTATGCTATACAGTAAATCTTTGCTGTTTATTTTATATAGAGTGGGGCGTACTTGTTAATCCCATACTCCTAATTTATCCCTCCCCTCCTCTTTCCCCTTTGGTAACCATAAGTTTGTTTTCTATATCTGTGAGTCTGGTTTATAAATAAGTTCATTTGTATTGTTTTTTTTTAGATTCCACATGTAAGTAATATATAATAGTTGTCTTTTTCTGTCTGGCTTACTTCGCTCATATGATCATCTCTAGGTCCATCCATGTTGCTGCAAATGGCAACGTTTCATTCTTTTTTATGGAGACCCTCTCTTTCTAATGATTAGAATCTTTGATTGTATATAGAGTTATCATGGAAAAGGGTGGACAAGTTAGGGTTATGGGGTTGTTTGCACCTTAGGGTCAAGGGGAATGCAACAGGGGTAGATGGGAGAAGGGGATGGGTGGATAAATGGAGACCCTATAGCACCAATCCGTACCAGCAATTTTTTTTTGCACCATCATATTTATGCACAGCACAGTTTGCCTTCCTCAGCATCTCTTCTCACCTTTGACCTAAGTGTCAAGTTAGGATAGCTTTCACAGCATGTAAAGGAAACCCTACTCCAAGGACTTAGCCAGTAAGGGGTTGACTAGCCGTGGCTGGGCACAGTGGCTTTACAACTCAGTAGGTGATTTGGGCTGCTGTAGTCTTTCTGCTCTGCATTGCATGGGATATCCAGCCACATGGTCAAAAGATGGCTGCTTCACCTTCAAGCACTGGGTTTGAGTTCTAGTCAGTAGAAAGGGAGAGGGAAAAGGGCAAAAGCCAAAGCTTGAGTCTGTGTCTTTTTGTCAGGAAATGGATAGCTTCCCACCACCTTGTAGACTTCTGTTGACTGGAACTGGATCTAATGGCCACGCAAGCTCTGTGCAAGTGAGTTTATTTTTGTAGGTGCGTTGGATGTCCCACATCAAGTCAGGGTTCTGTTGATAAGGGAAAGGGGAGAATGGATATTGACTGGATAATGAATAGTTTAATAGTTTATTAGTTTAATAGTTTGCTACATCTGCAAAAATAATTCTCTGAAGGCAAGAAATGCCTAGTGTGCCAAGATGTTCAGTGTCCCATTTTTTATACATATATTCATTTATTTATCACAAATATTGGGCTCCTACTGTTTGCCAGGCACTGTTCTAAATGCTGACCCCAAAATTTACAGGCCAAAAATTTCTCAATTTCAAGGAGCCTACGGTCCGGTGAAAGGGAAAGACATTAACAAGATAAATAAGTACACACATATGCACTAAAGAGAAAAAGTAAAAAAGGGAATGGGGCCATGAAGTATGGGGTATGAAATGTCAGGTAGTGTGAACTGGGAAGGCTTTGCTGCAAAGGTGATATAAATTAAGGCCTAAAGGAAATGAGAGAGCAACCTACAAAGATATGTGAGGTGAAGCCATTCTAGGCATAGGAAACAGCAAGTGCAAAGGCCCTGAGGTAGACACATGCTTGATGTGTCTGAGAAATAGTGAGGAGGCCAGTGTCATCAGAATGGCAGTAAAAAAGGTAATTTTTATTGTAAGTTGGACCAGTAATGGAGAGCCAGATCATGTAGGAAGCTGCAGGGCTTATTCTGAGTGACATGAGAATCCTTTTGGGGTTTTGAGTGAAGCAGTGACTTGTTCATGTGTTTTGACCTCTGTTTTAACCAGCTCACTCTGGTTGATGCGTTGAGGAGGGGGGCAATGGCAGACGCAGGTAGACTAGTGAGAAAGCTATTCTTATAACCCAGAGAAGACATAATGTAACCTGGACCACAGTGATGGTAGCAGAGATAGTAAGGCATAGTTGAATTCTAGACACATTTCAAAAGCAGAGCCAGTAGATTTGCTAATGGACCAGATAGGAGATGTGAGAGGAGTCAGGAGTGACTCCAAAGTTAGGGTCTGAGCCACTGGAAGGATGGGGGTACTGTAACATGAGATGAAGAGATATGGGAAGAGCATGTTTGAGAGGCAAAGGACTTGAAGTATGGTTTTGGACATGTTAGGCTTGTGGTGCCCATGCCATCCAAGTGGAGATGTTGAGTAGCCAGTTGGGAGCTGCAGGGAACGGCATTGGCTTCTCTGCTTGAGCACGGCCTCCTAACCAGACCCTTGGTCCAGTTGCCCCGTGAAGCACCACAGCCCCTTCTGGCATCAGCGCCAGGTGGACTTAGAACAGCCTAGGGCAGGTCTGACCTGGTCCAACCCAGCTTTGCCTTTGGGATTTGCTGGGATCCCAGTTCCAGGCAGGCTGGCCATGGGCCAGTGTCTGTGGAGGTGGAGGCTTTTCTGAGCCTGCCCTGGGAAAGCTGGCATTTCTGCTCTTCTCCAACCCAGGGGAGTAGCGTGGTCCAGGCTGGGTGTCCAGTGGCTGGCAAAGGAAAGATGGCTGCCTCGCGTGCAGCTGGGAAAGCTATTTCTGTAGTGAGATCCTGCCCGACCTTCAGGCTGCTAAGGCCTCCCCAGAGAGCTGTGGTCAGCCCGCCACTGCTTTCTCTCCCTTTCCCTAAAGAGCTTTTCTGCTGGGGCTTAAGACTCTCCCCTGAGTGAGTTGTCTTCATCATGACTTCAGCCGGTATTTTGTGGATTTTCTGGGAGGCCGAAGTGGACCCTCCCCATCCGTGTTCACCGGGAAACACAAGGGCAATGATGGCCGCTTTCAGTGTTGCTGGGGGAGGCCTGGGAGAGAGGCCAGTGGCCCTTTGAAAAAAAGGCAACAGACAGTCCATGGCTCAGAGTCCAGCTTGGCTTAGTACTGAGTGTTCCTCACATTCTACGACAAAAACTGCACCAGAGAAGTTTGATGAACAAAAAGTTGAGTTTTGCTTTACCATGTCGTCTGGGGACAGTGCAGCACGATGAATCATTTTACTCAGTGGGTTTACCTTGGAAGTCACTGCCGGACTAGTCCCTAGTGAGGAATAATCCAGGGCAGACGCAACCTGTGTTTCCTTATCCGATGCAGGAAAAGGTTACTCTACGTGTCGTCTGAGGTTCTTCTCTTCTTCATCAGCGGGTGAGATGCCATGAAGTCAGCTGACTTCCTTCATTTCATGACTCTCCAAACCCTGTGGGGAGAGAAGTTAAAGAGAAGGTACCCTGGTATATTTTTCCAACTTTTTTTTATTGCTGTAAAATATACCTAACATAAAATTTACCACCTGAGCCATTTTTAAGCGCACAGTTCAGTGGTATTAATACACTTACATGGTGCAATCATTACCACCATGCGTCTCCAGAATTCTTTTCACCTTGTGAAACTAAACCCATTAAACAGCTCCCCCTGTCCCCCTCCCACCAGGCCCTGAAAACCACCATTCAACTTTCCATCTCTATGATTTTGACTACTTGTAAGTACCTCATTTAAGTAGAATCATACAATATTTGTCTTTTTGTGGCTGGCTTATTTCACTTTCACATAATGTCCTCAAAGTTCATCCATGTTGTAGCATATGTCAGAATTTCCTTCCTTTTTAAGGCTGAATAATATTCTTTTATGTGGATATACCATATTTTGCTTATCAGTTCATCAGTCAATGCACCCTTGGGTGGCTTTCATGTTTTAGCTACTGTGAATAATGCCACTATGAACATGGTGTACAAATAGCTCTTTGAGATCTTGTCAATTATTTTGGGTATATAACCAGAAGCGGAATTGCTGGATCATATTATAGTTCTATGTTTAATTTTTTGAGAAACTGCTGTACGGTTTCCACAATGGCTATACTGTTTTTACATTCCCACCAACAGTGTACAAGGGTACCAGTTTCTCTACATCTTCACCAACACTTATTATTTTCTGGGTTTTGGTTTTGGACAGTAGCCATCCTAATGAGTGTGAGGTGGTATCTCATTGTAGTTTTGATTTCCCTTTCCTAATCATCATTGATGTTGGGCATCTTTTCATGTGCTTATTGGCCATTTGTGTATCTTTTTTGGATGTGAGTTGTTTTTTGTTGTTGTTGTTGTTGTTGAATTTTAGGAGTTCTCAATATATTCTGAACACTAATTTCTAGTCATATATATGATTGGCAAATATTTCCTCTCAATCTGTGGGTTGCTTTTCTACTCTGTTCATGGTATCTTTTGATGCACAAATTTAAAACATTTTCATGAAGTCCATTTTGTCAGTTTTTTCTTTTGTGCCTGTGCCTTTGGTGTCATATCCAAGAAATCATTGCCAAATCCAATGTTCTGACTTGTTATATTTTTTGTATTGCTTTAAAGCCTCACCGCCTGTACACACTTATTTCTTTCTTTCTCTCTTCAATCAAGTTATTAGACCAATAGATCAGTAACACACTTTAGACTTCGTAAATCTTTATTCACTCATTCCACAAACAGGGAGAGTACTCCGACTAGAGAATAGGCAGAAGCCAGAACAAATTGGAAATGGAAGCACGTAAGCACAGCTGGCTGGAGGGGAACGTACATGAAGGGGCTGGTGGGTGAGAAGTCTGGAATTTAGATGAGGCCACACCATGTCGAACCTTATCTGCTGTGGTGAGTAGATGGATTGAAGGTAGTCTCACAGTCATAGGACCAAGTTGGAGAGCTACTACCTAATGCTCTGTTGAACTGGGCACTTAACCTTTCTGAGCCTCTGTGTCCCCATTTTATTCATTTAACAAACACTTATGTGGTACCAAACTCTATTCTAAGCACTGTATAAATATTAACTCATTGATTTTGTCCACCAACCCTATGAGGTACTTACTCCTGAGCAAGGAGTATTACCTCCATTTGACAGAGTGGGGAGCTGATGCCCAGAGAGGTTAGGTAACATGTCAAGGTCACAGAGGCCAGTAAGTAGTGGAGCTGGGATTTGAACCCAGGCTCTCTAGTTCCAGAGTGCATGCTCTTAACCACATGTTGTATTGCTTTTCTGAAACAGGGAGAAGAGTGATTTCTTCCTCTAAAAGTTATTCAGAAGATGAAGTGAAACAATGTATGTAAAAGTACATTGTATGTTGCACACTGTTTTGCCAATACTGATTATAATTAGTTAATAATAATTAAACAACACTTTGGAAATGGGTAAGATTCTCAAGGACATAGGGAGAAAGGAATGGATCAAGGACTGAGCCTTGGGAAATGCTTTTGCTGAGAGCAAGAGCTTGGTTTTGGAAAGACATTTGACAGAGTCATGGCTGACGCCCTTGTGGACAGGGTCATGGTCAGTGAAGAGCCCCGGCCTCCAGACTTTCAGTCCCTGATGAAGGAAGTTTTGGAGGTTGGTAATGTTGATAATGTACATACAGAAGGGACCAAAGCCAGGTCTCTCCCACTGGCAAACCAAGAATTCAGACAAGGACCATAAGGCCACTAGGGTTCTGATTGTAGCTTCTTTTCCGTCTTCTGGTGCATGTTCCCAAACAGACCAGGGCTTGGACCAGCTTTACAGGTGAAGTGAAAGGTCTCAAACCAGGAAGTTACTAGGTTTATGGTGCCCTTGTGGGGACAAGAGCAAAGCACTGTACGTTGTAACAGACCCTGGACTGGCTGGGTGGGCACATCCCTCTGGAGTTGCAGAGGCTGAGTCACTGCACCCACCATCTTTGGAACAACTTTCATGTGTGTGCCAGAGAAGGATGGAGGGAATGCAGGGAAGGAGACCGGGGATTCTGTGATCTCTTTCCGGCTCTCAGCGAGTTGTGTGGTCTGGTTTCTGGGTGGGATGGGGGATTCACTGTCTCTCACAGTTACCTTAGTGCAAATCAAATGGTTATTTGAACCTTCCTCCCAACTCCACCCCCTCAACTGCTCCAGCTGGTGACTGATGTGTATAAAATGCTTTGAGGTGCTGAGATGAAGAGCCCTGAGAATATGGCCAACATAGCATCACAGTGACCTCACCTGAACTTATTTGAAGTGGTGTTTTAGGAACACTTCCTCACCTGGAGAGTTGTTTATTTGAGCAAATTAACGTACCTACCTGTTGGCATGTGATTTCTTTAGAAGAGGGCATCTGGTGGTGCCAACTTTTAGGGTACTCAGCTGGGAGGCCGCAGAGGAGGAAGTGAGCCACTACCCTGATTGGGTATATTTAAGGATATGATAAGAGAACCTTACACTAAAAAAAATAATTTGCTCTGGAGAAGACTTTTTTTTTTTTTTTTTTTTTTTGCGGTACGCGGGCGTCTCACTGTTGTGGCCTCTCCCGTTGCGGAGCACAGGCTCCGGATGCGCAGGCTCAGTGGCCACGGCTCACGGGCCCAGCTGCTCCGCGGCATGTGGGATCCTCCCGGACCGGGGCACGAACCCGCGTCCCCTACATCAGCAGGTGGACTCTCAACCACTGCGCCACCAGGGAAGCCCTGGAGAAGACTTTTGAAGAGGTCAGGTATGTCTTGTTGTGTCCAGCGCCCTTGTTAGGTGCCAAGAGTCCTACATCCTCTGACCAGCATGGTCTCCCAACACAAACCCAAGCCTGGGCCTGCTGTCTGTGGACTCTCAGGCCGCCCCTTTGATGGCCCCATTTGTAATGGGCATTGTGTGGGTGAGTGAGGCCTCCTTTTCCTTGCAGTGGCTTATTGACTGGGTCACGGACCTCCTGATCCCCAAGAGACTACATATACTCTGGGGGGTGAAAAGCTTCTCTATGCTTCCATATGAAGGAACTCCACCGTACTAGGGTCCATGGTTCCATGGCGTGGTCCGTGGCTAGAAGAAAAGGATAAGAAAGTCTTGAGCAGGAGGCTGAGGAAGGCAGGGCTGTGCCTGAGGAGTCGGCCTAATCCTGAGAAAGGGAAGGTTCCTGGTACCAGTGTCCAAAGAGGTGGGGTCTTGATGTGTTGTATGCAGATCATGGTGTATCAGAGTATCAGTCAGGATTCTTTAAGTTGCAAGTGACAGAAACCCTGCCAAATGAGCATAAGTGAGGGAGAAAATTCACCGGCTCATATAACTGAGGAGAACAAGAAAATTCAGAATCACACATTATTTCATCAGCATTTGTGAGCGGATTCATTGCATGTTCTCCTTGCCCCCTTCTTTTTCTCTCTTGCTCTCTTTCCCTGTTTCTCCCTCTCTCTCTTATTCTCTCACCTTTATTTGCCTGTAAGCACTTTCCATGTAGTGTCCCAAGATGGACAGCTGCTGCAGCCCCAGGCTCATGGTATCAGCCTACCAACCCCATGGTAGGCTAGTCTGTCCTCTGGCTGTTCCAGCCAATGTCCTGGGTCATGTGACCATGGCCTAAGACTACGAGAAGGGTCCTTTCCCAAAGTAAAATCAGGGTGAACGCTTCAAATAGAAGCCATAGTATGAAGTGAAGGCTCACTGTGTGCCAGACGCTGTTTTAGGCACTTGATACAAATAAACACACTGTTCTTTTTTACAGGAGCTGGGCTTCAAACCCAGGCCGACTTCAGAGTCTATACACTTAACCACCATGCCACACAACCTCTGACAAGTATAGGGTAACAGCAATATGAGCAGGAAAAAAGTCCACTATAGGTCAATGAAAATCAGAGTTCTAGGTAAAAATATGAGGTGTGACTAGAACATATCCAAATTTATACAATTAAATAAGGGAAAGCGAGGGCATCCATCTTTATATTGTAGTAATTCTGTTTTTGCAAAGCAAGGCATTTCTAGAATTATTTCTTGGGAATTAGCATGCAGGCCAGTTTATAAAACACAATAGATACCTGTCTCAATATTCTACAGTGTTGCCTTGTTTGTTAACCCAAAATGATATTGATCACTCCCTCGAGTGACAAGATGTGGCTTTGAATGACTTGAAGCTGTTGACAGTAGGTCTGATCCAGCAGACCTGTCACCGTCTGTGGGAATATTCAGGAGAACTGAAGGCAATTCCCAAAGAGGACTGACTGACACTTGGAGCCATGACAGTAAAGACAAGGACACGCACGTCCTTGGTGACCTTCCCTGGTGACCTGAATGAGAGGGCTGGCTCTCTTTCCCAGGAATAATTTCTGATACATTTATTCAAACCTCAGTCACGTTCCAGTGGTGTCAAGTGAGTTATTTGGTCATGGCAGGACGTGGGGAGTGTGGGAGTCTGAAACACCTTCGTGTCTGGCAGCAGTACTGGCCAGGAGAGTGGTACTGTGAGTCACACTTGAATTTGCTTCCATTCAACGGGCCCTGGGTAAGCTGGCCGCCTGCCAGGAAGCCTTCCCTGGCTGGGACATTCCACATCCTCTCTCTTGTTAAAGTACACCCCTGGGGAATTTGCTGGGGCTTGTGCCTTTCCCTCTCCAGGCCTCCTGGCAGAGGCTGGGGCTTTGGATTTCCCTGGGTGGTCAGCTCTTTGACCATGTTCCCCGCGCCTCCTGGAGAGCGTTGTAGCCGAGGACCTCAAGGATGGCACGCGGCCCTGGGCTCTCTGATTCTGGCGTTCACTGGTGTCCCTGCTAATAGGGCCACTAGGGAGCCACCAGGTCAAGTAATACTTTATTCCCCACCCCACCCCCCGCTGCCCCGTCTTTTGGATTGAAAGGTTTGCATCCTATTTTTATTCTTTTAGCGGCTACCTTTATCATGTTAACACTCATATTCAACTTAACAATGACCAAGTTTTGAAGGCTAGTCATTCATCAACAAATAATTATTGAGTTACCTACTGTGTGCCAGGCACTTGTCCAGGTGCTGGGAAAACAGCCATAACCAAGTCTGCCCTGAGTACAAACTAACTTGGAATATTTTTACTCCAGTCATACCTCTAAGAGCTTCCATTTTGCTTAGTGTTTTAATTTCATCTTGTTTCCAAAGCTCCCAAGTTAGCTATTTTTATAAAATTTGTTGTCGATGTTTAACGTTTAAAATTTAATTTTTTACAGTTCTGATTTTAGATTCATCCATAGATTTACCATTTTCTTTTCCTTATTTCTGGATTCAGTTTCCTTCATGAATTCTACCTTTAAGGGGATCCTTCATTAAGGAGTGATTAGTAAACATTGAGTCTCTGCTTGCCTCAAAAGTAGATTGTGCCCTCTCTTGGATGGTATTATAGGACTTTAAGGCAAGAGTTCTTTTCCTTAGCACTTCCAAGAGATTATTCCACTGTTTTCTTCAAAAGAAGAGTCTGCTGTTTATCTAATTGTTACTTCTTTATAGGAAAATTTGATTTTACCATTTTCTCTTTATCTTAGTGTTTGTCGTTTTTCGTTCTGATGCACCTTGGTATAGACTTTTTCTGACTTATCCTTAAAACTTGATATGCTTTTTTGTTCTAAGGACTCATGTGTTTCTTTAATTCTAGAAAATGTTCAATTATACCTCTAAATAATGCATCAACCTTAATGTAGGCAGTATAGTAGGTCCACCCTAATGTAAGTTGGATGCTTTTGCCTCAAGTAACAGACACCTAACTGAAAATAGCTTTAAAAATAATTTTTACAAATGTATTACTTTGCATAACCAGAAGCCAGGATGAAGGTGACTTCCAGATTTGTTGATTCAGCAGCTCAAGGATCCAGGCTTTCTTCTTTGCCACGCTCAGCATGTTGGCCTAGCACCTCTAATGATCCCAAGGTGGCTGCCACAGCTCTGTGCTCTCTTGGCCATTAGGAAAAGATTTTCCTTCTAGTGCCTTTGTGAGATCAAAGCAGCTTTTCCCAGAAATCCACTGACTTCTCCTCCTGACTAATATGCCAGAATTCCAAGGAGAAAGGCAACACAATGATTTGTTTAGCCCACTCAAGACTCTGAGAACCAGGGATTCGAGCAGCCTTCTCTGAGTCACTGGAGGAGGATTGGACACCAAAACAAAGTCAGAGGTCTGCCAGTAAGGGAAAAAAACCCGACACTGGTTGCTGGATAGGCACCCAACAGTATCTGCTACCCTTTCTCTCTAATCTCTCCTGATGCCACTTCTTTTGAACATATGTTGAATCTTCTTAACCTGCTCTTCATGTATATTGACTTTTATTTCATATTTTCATTTTCTTAATCTTTTTTTGTTACATTCTGGGTAACTTCCTCAGAGCTGTTTTCCAGTTCACCATCTTTGTCTTTAGCCAAATCTGCTGTTCTGCATACCCATTGAGTTTTACATTTTGTTAGCTAAAATTTTAATTCTAGGATTTCTATTTGGTTCTTTTTCACAATTGCTTATTATTTTTTTTCATGATGTCTTATTCTTTCATTATGGTTTCTACCTCTTTTCCTTTTAAAGCTTTTAATTGTATTTATATTATGGTCTCTTTTATATTTTTCTATTAATTCACGTTCTGGGCATGTCAATTCTCCTGGTTTTTGTTTTGTGGATTCTCCCTCATGGCAAATGCTGTGCACTCACTTTCATTAAATGTTTGTTTTGTGAGTGTGGAAATTCACTACAGAGCCATTTTGTGTTTACTTTGGCCAGCATTAATTTTTGCATGCATTTATTAGCTTGGATTTCTGCACCACACAGAATTTATAAACTTGGTACCCTCATCAGCATGGCACATGTCTCAATGTTTGATTTCTCATGGAAAAAAAACTTTAGTGCTCCACCCAGAGCTTCAGGTAAATGACTGTTTTTGCCACTTCCCTTTGCCAGGAAGAGGAGTTTTTCTGATTCTTTTTCATGGAGGAGGCAGCCCTTCTAGAACCCACTCTTTAGGCAGGATATTGGTTCCAGTTCTCTGCCTTGTGGAACCCAAAGTCATCCTCCCACATAAAAAACCTCAGCCCTAGGGGTCTTGAACTAGGTCTAATACCCTTTTGGCCACAGTTGTGAGATTACAACTCTGGCTTTAAGTTTTCTCTCTGTTTCTCTTACCTATGGATTTCCCTTTCTTTGTCCAAGGTTGGCTTTTTTTTTTTTTTTTTTTTAATTTTGGGTCATATCTAACCCAGCCTTTTTATGAATTTGGAGTAGGAAAGGCGTTCCCATCAGCTGAGTTCACCACGTTCCCAGAAAAGATTCCCATAATAAGTGAGAAACACTGCTTTGCTTGGGTAAAGTAATTATACCTTATAAAGTACTTCCTGTTCACTGTCTCATTTGCCTTTTTGCTTTATTTAAAAATTTTTTCTTTTATTTGTGTTTATTTTATTGATGTATAATTGCTGTACAATATTATATACGTTAGAGGTGTCCAAAATAGTGATTCATGGTTTTAAAGGTTGTACTCCATTTATAGTTATTATAAAATATTGGCTATATTCCCCGTGTTGTACAGTATATCCTTGTAGCTAATTTTATACCTAATAGTTTGTACCTCTTAATTCCATAGCCTTATATTGCCCTGCTCCTCTCCATCCCCATGGTAACCACTAGTTCTCTATATCTGAGTTGAGCTTCTTTTTCATTATATTCATTAATTTGTTTTAATTTTTAGATTCCACATATAAGTGATAACATATAGTATCTGTCTTTCTCTGACTTATTTCACTTAGTGTAATAAAAGTAAGGTTTTTTTTACATTCTTTTTTTTTTTTTTTTTTTTAGATGTTGGGGGGTAGGAATTTTTTATTAATTAATTAATTTATTTTTGCTGTGTTGGGTCTTCGTTTCTGTGCGAGGGCTTTCTCTAGTTGTGGCAAGTGGGGGCCACTCTTCATCGCGGTGCGCGGGCCTCTCACTGTCGCAGCCTCTCTTGTTGCGGAGCACAGGCTCCAGACGCGCAGGCTCAGTAGTTGTGGCTCAAGGGCCTAGTCACTCCGTGGCATGTGGGATCTTCCCAGACCAGGGCTTGAACCCGTGTCCCCTGCATTAGCAGGCAGACTCTCAACCACTGCGCCACCAGAGAAGCCCCATTCTTTTTTTTTTATTGTGGTAAAAGTCACATAATATAAAACATACTGTTTTAACCATATTTAACTGTACTGTGTTTTTATGAAAGGCATGGTTTGTCCTCACTCCCAGGGAGCAAACAGTCCACTGGGGATAAAGAGGAGCGTGCTGGTGATTACAAGACATATTAGGGCAACACTGTGCTTTGCTCGGAAAAAGTAATTATACCTTATAAAGTACTTTCTGTTCATTCTCTCATTTGCCTTCTATATTATATTTTTAATTTCTTAATTTTCTGACTGCATTCTGGGAAATTTCCTTGAACCTGTTTCTTTTTTTTTTTTTTTTTTTTTGCGGTACACGGGCCTCTCACTGTTGTGGCCTCTCCCGCTGCGGAGCACAGGCTCCGGACGCGCAGGCTCAGTGGCCGTGGCTCACGGGCCCAGCCGCTCCACGGCATGTGGGATCTTACCGGACCGGGGCACGAACCCGTGTCCCCTGCATCGGCAGGAGGACTCTCAACCACTGTGCCACCAGGGAAGCCCCGAACCTGTTTTTATATTTATATTTGAAGAGTGAGTTCATACTGATGCCTGCAATAACCAAGCTAACACCACAGGGTTCTTCTTCACCTTTCTCTATTCTATAATTCGTATCTCCTTTCTCCCATGATTAGACATGTGTTTCCCAACAGAAGCATGTATACTCAGTTGCTGTACACTCAAAAGAATTGTAAACTTAAAACACCATTAACAACATCTAACCTACTAAGTAAACTTAGTTGTTCTCTTGTCTTTACAATACGTACCATTAAGAGTTTACAGTCAAAATATCATATTTAAAAGCTACTTGACTTAATTCTTTTCTCTGTATGATTATGTTATCAATCTAATATATACTTAGCCTTATTTTTTTTCAGTTTGCAATCAATTTTATCTCTACTTTTTGCATCCATTTTTATTTAACTTTTTTAGTATGTAAAATATTTACTTGGTTCAAAAGGCAAAACTGTAAAAACATACTGAGAGAAGTCTACTTCCATCTGTATCTTTGTTTCTGGTTATCTTTCCTATTTTTCTTTTTGTATAAGTAAGCATATATTTATGTATATTTTATGGGCAAATGTATTTTTATTTCCCCCTTTTTCTCACATATTTTCTTTTTATAACACCTACTGCCTCAATGAATAAAATAACCGTGGGCATCTGTTACTTAATATTACGAACTTATGTCTTCAGGATAAATATCTAGAAATGGAATTGCTGGATCAAAGGCTCTGTGCCTGTGTAGCTTGGTTAGGTATTGCCAAATCCCCCTCCCTAGGGCTGTTACATTTTGCGTTCCCATGTGGAGCGTTGGAGAATGCCTGCTTCCTCACAGCCGCACCGGCAGTGACTGTTGCCAAGCTTTTGAATCTTTAGTGGCCTGAAAGGAAAGAAATGGTACCTCAGTGTAGTTTTAAAGTGCATTCCTCTTATTTTGAAGAAATGGGGCATCTTTTCATGTGTTTAAGTACAATTGGTATATCTTTTTCTGTGAACTCTGTCTTTTTTTTCTAGTTTTATTGAGATATAATTGAGACATAACATTGTATAATTTCAGATGTACAGCATGATGATTTGATATACGTGTATATTGCAAAAAGATTACCACTATAAATTTAGTTAACAGCCGTCATCTCATATAGTTACAATTTTTTAAAATGTCTTTTACTCACTTTTCTCTTTTTCTCTTTATTTTTAAGTTAGAATGATTAGTCCTTCTGTGATATAAGTTTTAAATATTTTCTCCCATTTTGTCATTTGTCTAATGACTCAGAATTTGTTTTCTTTACCACACTGTTATCACTTAGGCAGTTAAGTATAACATGCTTATGTAGGACTTTATTTTGAGTCACCAGTTAATAATTTACTTATAAGAGTGAACAAAATTCAGAACTCAAAACATAAAAGCAAAACCCAGAAATAAGCTTACAAAGACACAGACATAGAAGGCATAATTCTAAAGTATATTTACTGCACAAAGCTAGAGTACCTAACGTATCGCATAACTGAATCAAAATTCAGAATATTTTAGCAGCCTGGAAATACGGGTCAAAAGGCACAAAGTAAAATTTAGTAGACATAATGTTTTGTATTTAGGCTTAAACACACTAATGCCATAAATTTAAGCCTGGGGACACCTGCCTTCACAGAAACTCAAATGTGTGTAAACTTGGGGTTTTAACTGACCACACATTTATGTAAGTCCAGCAGGGTAATATGGTTGCCAAAAGAAAATGCACTCCTAGAGTGAATAGTATCAGAAGATTATCCTGATCATGGAGAAAATTGCCCCTTTATGTACTTACTAGACCATGTCCAGAACGGTATGTTCAGTTTTGGGGTCCACAAAACAAGAGGGTCGTTGACATCCGTGAGCAAGTCCAAAGCAGGGAGTCTGAGTCAGTAAAGAGTCTAGACGTCGCGTCAGGAACCTGGGAGTTTTAATCTGGAGAAAAGAAAAGAAAGCAAGTAATCTGTGAAGTATTTGAAGGCTGTCAAGGGGAGGAGGGATTAGAATTATTTGATGTTACTCAAGCTCGCAGCATCTGTGGTTGTGACCTACGAGTGCACCTGTTGGTAAAGGGAGACTTTCTAACTGGCCTTTAGGGCTGCTGGGAAGAGGAAGAGCTGCCTTCCTCACCTGCCAGCTCCCTGTGGCCAAAGGTGCCAGGTCTGGACAGAGGTGCAGGTCAGGCGGGCGCTGCAGGGAAGGCTCTGCTGCTGTGTGTAGGCAGTCTAGGCACCAGGGTTCTTGCTTTCTGGCTCGGGGAAAGCAATCTTTCCTTCCTTTCCGGTGTATTCTCTTTGCTGGGAACAAGAGCAGGTGGGGAAAGTGATCTGTGGGATTTTTTTGGCTGATTCAAGTAGATGAAAATTTTGGAGAGACATTCGTCTGTAGGATTGAATGTTAAAATGTGTCAACCTAGGGCCTCCCTGGTGGCGCAGTGGTTGAGAGTCCGCCTGCCGATGCAGGGGATACGGGTTCGTGCCCCGGTCTGGGAGGATCCCATATGCCACGGAGCGGCTGGGCCCGTGAGCCATGGCCACTGGGCCTGCGCATCCGGAGCCTGTGCTCCGCAATGGGAGAGGCCACAACAGTGAGAGGCCTGCATACCGCAAAAAGAAAAAAAAAAAAAATGTGTCAACCTTGAGTTTTCAGCAAGATCCGGAGCCAGCGTCCCAAGAGCAGGGACTGACCCTTGTTAAGAACGGTGTTTGTGGGCAAAGACCTCAAACTGTGTCTCCTCTTACCCATTTATCATTAGTGTCGGCTCCTTGCCCTCCCTCACCATGGCTGATGAGAGCAGTAGTGATGCCTCAGTATGAACTGTACTTGTTTAAACCCTGCTTAGGGATTTCAGAATGATTCCTATGATAACCTTATTGTCCAACTTTAATGGGCACATGAATCAACTGGGGACGGCATTAACGTGCAGGTTCTGATTCAGCAGCTCAGAGGTGGGCATGAGATTCTGCATCTCTAGTAAGTGCCGGGTGATACTGATGCTGCTGATTCAGGGTCCACCCTGCACTGCAGGAGTCAAAAGCAGCAGTCCGCCTAGACCAGGTGGACTGAATCAGAATCACCTGCCCTGTGGTTGTCTAAAATGCAGACTGCTAGGCTGTACCTCTGTTCTCTGGGACCAGACATCTCTAGGGATGGAGCCCAAGAATCAGCTCTTTGAGCAGGTACTGCAGGTGATTCTTAGGCACATTAAAGGTTTTTGAACCACTGGTCCTGGGGAGAATGGATAGGGTGGTTTAGACTCAGAGGGGTGGGAGTGGACTTCCCTGGTGGCTCAGTGGTTAAGAATCCACCTGCCAATGCAGGGGACACGGGTCCGAGCCCTGGTCTGGGAAGATCCTACATGCCGCGGAGCAACTAAGCCAGTGCGCCACAACTACTGAACCTGTGCTCTGGAGCCCGTGAGCCACAACTACTGAAGCCCGTGGGCCACAACTACTGAAGCCCGTGTGCCTAGAGCCCGTGCTCCACAACAAGAGAGGCCCCTGCTCGCTGCAACTAGAGAAAGCCCACATGCAGCAACGAAGACCCAACGCAGCCAAAAGTTAAATAAATAAATAGATAGATAGATAGATAGATAGATAGATAGATAGGGGGAACACATCGTTCACAGGGACACAGTGAGTCGCATAGAAAGTTGGTTGTAGAAATCTGGCCACTTCTGTAGAGCTTGCGTGGGGACGACTGGCCGGGTGACCTGGGGCCTCTGCAGCTCTTCTGTAAAGTGCATGTACTATGGATTGATGCCTGCTCTCCTGTCTCTGGGTCTTGTCTTCCCAGTCGTCCAGCATGCTCTGCCCACCCCCCGCTGAGGCGTGCTGACCATGAGCCTCAACTCCTCCCTCGGCCACAGGAAGGAGCTGAGTAACCTCACCGAGGAGGACGGCGACCAAGGGGGCGGCGGCGTCACCGAGTTTGTCGCCATTGTCGTCATCACCATTTTCGTCTGCCTGGGCAACCTGGTGATCGTGGTCACCTTGTACAGGAAGTCCTACCTCCTCACCCTCAGCAACAAGTTCGTCTTCAGCCTGACCCTGTCCAACTTCCTGCTGTCCGTGCTGGTGCTGCCTTTCGTGGCGACCAGCTCCATTCGGAGGGAATGGATCTTCGGTGTGGTCTGGTGCAACTTCTCGGCCCTCCTCTACCTGCTCATCAGCTCGGCCAGCATGCTCACCCTCGGGGTCATCGCCGTCGACCGGTAAGCTTGCGTCACGCTCAGAGAATGGAAGGGTTTAAGAGTGTGGGCAAAGGGGGGACCTGAGAGATCATGTGGGCTGTGCCTTCCAAGCTGCCTCGGTTCCCCGGGAGGGTGTCGGGTCTGTGCTGGGGAGGGTGAGAAAGCAGAGTTCTGCCTCTTCTCCTATCCCCTCAACCAGAGCGCCTCTGATTTTATCTGGTCTAGCTTGCATGTAGTTGGGGACTTCCCTGGTGGTCCAGTGGTTAAGACTGTGCGCTTCCACTGCAGGGGACGAGGGTTCGATCCCTGGTCAGGGAACTAAGATGCCACATTCTGTGCAGCATGGCCAAAAAAAAATGAGAAAAACAAATTAGAAAAAAAAGTTCTATTAACTTCTGCTTCTCAGTGGATAGGTGAGAAACAGAAGCTGAGGAAGGTGACGTGGCAGAGGAGGTATCAGATCCAGGTCAGATCCAGGTCTTGCCCAAAGTGCTGCCTGCTCTCTGTTGCTTTGGGTTGGGCCAGAGCTGGACCAGGGCAGCCCAAAGAGGAAATACTCTCTACCCCCCACAGTGCAAGGGCCTGAACGTCAGCTCAGTCCCGGATGGAAGGAGAGCAGGGGAAGGGAAGACAACGCAGGGAGTAAAGATGGTGGCACCTGGGAGAGACAGTGTGTGCTTCAAAACGTCTGGGCTGTCCCTTCTTGTGGCATAGCTGGCTCTAACAGCAAAGAATAGCACTGCTGATGCCCCTCAGCTCTATCTAGAAGGTTCTTCCAGATTCCTGCGTTAGGCTGTCAGATTTAGTTGTGAAAGTCCTGCAGGCTTTGACAGCGAGTTTCCGAGCCCTGGAGTCTTCTTTATTAGGATTTTGCCAATGGTCACTTCATTCATGCCAGGCAAGGGTTCAACTGTACAAGGGCAGAGGGGGGAGATTCAGATTCTATGTGATTTATAGAATTGGGGAAGGAGTCAGGGAAAACACAGAGGGGTTCCCCAGGGCTGTCGTCACTGGGTGACACACGTCCCCTGGCTCCCTTGGGATCGTCCATTTTTTGAGCCGATGAGTGGTGGCTGGATGGTCCACCCAAGGTGCAGGCCTCCACTAGGGCCAAGGCCAGAATCCTTTTGGCCCTCTGCAGCTGAGGGGGGTTAGAGTGAAGGAAGCCACTGGTCAGAGCTAATCAGGTGGCTTCTCCAAATATCTTCTTTCCCCCCAACAAAAGAAAATAATACCAAAAATAGAAAGAGTACAATAAGAAATATCCATAATCCTACCAATCAGAAGCAATCACTGTTTACATTTTTTTAGTATACTTGCCTCCTGGGATTTTTGGCCACATGCAGTAAATTTAGAAAATAGGCTCAAGGAACATGTGGTTTTGTGACCTGCTTTTTCACTTAACAAGTGATTGTGAGCATTTTTCCCACTTGCAGATATCCCTGGAGAACATGATTTTTAATGGTTACATGGTATTCCGTCCTCTGGATGGACTGTAGTTTATTTTTACAGTCCCCTGTTAGCTTACTATTTTATATAGCACTTTGATGAAGATGTATGTTTGTGGAATTGTGTTTGCAGTCACAGTAAACACACTTTCAAGATCTTTTTTTTTTTTTTTTTTGCGGTACGTAGGCCTCTCACTGTTGTGGCCTCTCCCGTTGAGGAGCGCAGGCTCAGCGGCCATGGCTCACGGGCCCAGCCGCTCCACGGCATGTGGGATCCTCCTGGACCGGGGCACAAACCTGTGTCCCCTGCATTGGCAGGCGGACTCTCAACCACTGCGCCACCAGGGAAGCCCCTCAAGATTCTTGATGTGTAAAAGGCAGGCTCTCCTTCAGAAGCTTGTACAGGTTATTACTTCAGCAGCCATTCATCAGCATCCTATCAAGACTGATAATAAGCGCTGCAGACATAACTGGAAGTGTGTTGGCAGTAGGATGGGATGGGGAATCATTACTTTTGGGATATCCCGTCCTGGGTCCTGTGGAAGGTGGAGTGGGGGCCAACGCTCAGGAACAGAGTGGGGAAGTCGGCTTTTAGGTGCCTCTCAAAGAACTGTGTATACATGGATGCTCAGTAAGTAGAGGCAGCTCTCGGAGGCTGTATACTGTTTACTTGGATCTGAGGTCTAGGTAAGCGAGAGTGAGATTTCTCACCAGCAAGCATGACCGATTCTCAAATCATGCCATCAGAATGCATCAAACGAGAGAGCATTTGCCTCTTTCGATGCCTCGCTCTTTCACGCTGGGAATATTTGCAGGGTGTCTACTCTGTGAAAGGCCCTGTGCTCAGTCCTCGGATGGTAGGATACAGCATGAGCAGGACGCAGCCCTTGCCCACCAGGAGTTCACAGTTTCATGACAGAGGCTGAACCGTGGGTGCTGATATGAACACAAAGCAGAATTAAGCTCTATAACAGCTCGCGTGGCTGCTTCTGGTGGCAGGGCCTGCAACGCTCTGGGGAAAAGGTGGCATTTGAGCTAAGTCCTAACAGTGAATAGGATTGCAGGGGCCCTTCCGAATGAAGAAGCCGCCTCCATTTATTCATTTGATAAACAGTTATGGAGCACCTAACGTACGCCTGGCAAGGTGATTGGTGCTGGGAATGCGCAGCTGAAGGAGATGAACAGACACGCTGAGGAATTCACAGTGCTGGGGGGATAGACACGTGGCCGGGTAATTTTAGGACCATGTGATGTGTACGTAGAGCCAGCGCGTTCAGGGTGCTGTGAGAACGCAGAGGAGGGAGCGAGGCCGGACGTGGTGAACAAGCATGGCGCGTGGGACACAGCTGGAGGCCAGGGGAAACAGCTGGTCATGGAAGAGGTGACGCCCGTGAACAAATTGGCGTCACAGGTCATCTCACTAGAGGTTTAATCCAGGCACCCCAGACCCCGCAGCCTGTGCCAGGGTCACCCAGTGACAGAGCCGTGAGTCGGGAAAGGGCTTCTGCCTCTCCCTGAAATGACAACAATGGTTGTCTCTGGAAAATAGATCATTTCCTCCTGCAAGTGTAGCAAGGTGGATTTGGCCATCACAGTGCTTTGCCCGGATCTTTGACTATAATATATAGACTGCTGTAAAATTTGGTGTCTTCAAATATTTTCATGGCAGGTGCGATTAATTTTTTTTTATTATTGGTCATTCGTGCGGCTAAAAATACAAATGGACTGGACCAGCGAATGGGTCATGTTCATATAAATGATCACCATCTGACCAGGATTTCAAACACCCCTTCCCCTGTCCCCATTAATTTTAGGGAATTAAATTTACTTGATGTTAGTGATTTTGAAGGTTACATATTTGCCTTCTATGTTGGAAACCTAAAGATGCAGCTGTGTGTATGTGTCTGTGTGTGTGTGAGAGAGAGAGAGAGAGAGAGAGAGAATGAGAAAGAGAGGGAGAAACAGAGAGAGGTGGGGGGGGTGGGGAGGAAGGAAGGGAGAGTGAGAGGGAGGGAAACAGGCAGTAGTAAAAGATAAGTGAGGAGAGAAGAATAAGAGAATGGGGGTGGAAGAAAGAGATGGGAACCTCGTTAAGGAAGTCGAAGAAAACAAGGGCGGGGGCATGATCTCTACTGGAATGTGTTACGTGCTAGTCACCTGCCGGGCACTGCACCATGCCGTTAACAAATGTTTATCCCAGCTAATCCTCACAACGACCCTATCAGTCCTCATTTTTTTTTTTTTACATCTTTATTGGAGTATAATTGCTTTACAATGGTGTGTTAGTTTCTGCCTTATAACAAAGTGAATCAGTTATACATATACATATGTTCCCATATCCCTTCCCTCTTGTGTCTCCCTCCCTCTCACCCCCCCTATCCCACCCCTCTAGGTGGTCACAGAGCACCGAGCTGATCTCCCTGTGCTATGCGGCTGCTTTCCACTAGCTATCTACCTTACGTTTGGTAGTGTATATATGTCCATGCCACTCTCTCACTTCGTCCCAGCTTACCCTTCCCCCTCCCCATGTCCTCAAGTCCATTCTCTAGTAGGTCTGTGTCTTTATTCCTGTCTTACCCCTAGGTTCCTCATGACATTTTTTTCCCTTAAATTCCATATATATGTGTTAGCATACGGTATTTGTCTTTCTCTTTCTGACTTACTTCACTGTATGACAGACTCTAGGTCCATCCACCTCATTACAAATAGCTCAATTTGCAGATGAGCCTAGCAAGGTTTTGCAGACTCACCCAAGTCCACATGGCTGGTAAGTAACTCGCCCAGTTTCTGAGATGCTAAAGGCTGTGCTCTTAACCATTACGCAATATACGAAGTCAATTGTCAGTCAAATCCGACAACCAGTTCCTTTAGCTTAGGGTTTCTCGACCTTAGCACAATTGACCTATTGAACCGGCTAATTCTTTGTTGTGACGAGCTGCCCTGTGTAGGATGTTGAGTGGCATCCCTGGCCTCTACTCACTAAATGACAACAGCACCTCCCAGTTGTGACAACCCAAAATGTCTCCAGACGTTGCCACACGGCCCCAGTTAAGAACGCTACCTAAAGAAATCTGGCAGACTGGTTGGCAGATGAGCCAAAAGAGTCCGTGCTGTAGCCCCGTGAAGAGAGAGCAAAGGCAGAGCATAAAAAGAATAGCTGGCTGGAGTGAAATTCACCATCGAGATGTCAGTGTCCTAAAGCAGCCATGTGGAAACAGGTCCAGGTGGGGAACATCATTCGACCCGGGAAGATTTGCACTCTGAGTCCAACGTGGTCACCTCTGGGTTAGCCTTGAAGCTGCCAGTGCTTCAGGTCCTGTTAAGACATTTCTAATGTTTTCATTCCACACCAGCGTGGATTGAAACTCCAGCTCTAAAAATAGTATTTTCAATGAAAGTAGCTAGCACTATGGGATGGTGAGTTATAGTGCAGACAGCTCATGTTTCAACGTTAAGTTAACGTGTTCACTCCAAGGTAGCTGTAGTTGGCTTATATTTTGTTCACGTTTTTAGTGAAGTCATCTTATTAAAAAACAGGGGTTGTTATCTAAGTGGGTGATCTCGTGGCGGGAGAGCTAAGCATTGGAGCCCCTATGGGCATTACCACTTTGAAGTTACAGGTGACATCACAGTAGGCTCTTTGGGACCAAGGGTGGTGCTTGGGCTGGTGTCTAAAAAGGAGTTGTTGGAGAAAAGATCGAGAGCTTCAGAAGACAGCTAAGCGTACGGAAAACAAAAGAAAAGCCCTCCGTTTTGGCCTGTATTAACCTGCAGGGAATAGTGAGTTGCTTTTGTTCTATATTTTCCTTTGAACCTGCAACTAGGCCTAAATGAGGCTTAAGTTTAAAAAATGAAGTTTCAAATCTATGAAACCCATCAAAAAAATTCTTTTTGTGGACAGATGTTGGCATGTTTATATCTTGATAAAGGTATAGATTTGAGCATTGCAATGTATATCCATTTAGCCAAAAGAACCCTAAAACCAAAGCAACCCCTGGACGGTGCGGATATATACAGGCAGCACGCTCTGGCCTCTGGGGGGCTCTTCTGATGGTAGGAGACTGACCTCTCAGGAGCCAGCACCAACCCTGTGCCCGGACGTCCCACTGGGTCTCCGGACTCAGTTGGGACAAATCACTGTTACATCCCTCAGGAATTGCTGGTGCCCAGAACCTCACAGTGAGCAACATAAATACCACTGGTTACAATAAAGAAGTTTTGCCATTAGAATAATAATACTAACCGGTGTTGAGAGTAGCCAGAAGGCTATGTTGCAGAGGACAGCTGATTCGTCGTAATGACTTTTTTTTTTTTTTTTGCGGTACGCGGGCCTCTCACTGTTGTGGCCTCTCCCGTTGCGGAGCACAGGCTCCGGACGTGCAGGCTCAGCGGCCATGGCTCACGGGCCCAGCCGCTCCGTGGCATGTGGGATCCTCCCGGACCGGGGCACGAACCCGTGTCCCCTGCATTGGCAGGTGGACTCTCAACGACTGCGCCACCAGGGAAGCCCCGTCGTAATGATTTTGATGACTGGTTGAACGTGGCTGGTCAGAGGAGACGGGGACAGCTCATGTCCCCCAGGCCTGGCCTACCTACCTGTACACTCGCTCCTGAAGTGCTGCCTGAGGTCAGAAGGCCTGCACGAGTTTTAAATGGGCAGAGGAAAGTAGAAATATCCGCCTTGTCACATTTCATTTGCCAGATGATGTCACACAGGTCAGTGCCTCAGCTGGTCACCTGGCAAGGGAAGGGGATACCACCAGCATGGCCTGATTCATCCCCTGGTGCTTAGAAGGGCCCAGCGTCCCCTGTGGTCACAGCAGTTTTGCAGGAGCAAGACAGGGATTCTGTCTTCAGGAGGAAGGGGGAAGGGTCAGTGCACAATGTCCCAGCTCTGCCCCCGCTGCCATCTAAAGGGAGGCCCCATCCAGCCCTTTCCCCCGACTCGAGCCCAGTCTGTCCTTGGAGCAGATCTATGCCAGACGTTCTGTGATTCCCATCTTCCTGGTGAAGGAACTGAAGCTCTGAGAGGTTAGATCAGCTACCCAAGGTCACACAGCTAGTGGACAGCAGAGTCGCCATCTGAAGCCAGGGATCGCCAACTCCAAAGGCATGCCTCTTTCACAGGGCTGCACGGCCTTTGCAAGATGCGAACCCGGATGTCAGCAGAAGACAGGAATTGCTTTACCCCAGGCTCCGTGCAGGGGTTCTGTAATCCATACCATAATCACGGTGGTTTCCTCTCATCAGGCTCCACGCTCAGAAACACTCCTTCCAGGCTAGACCTTGGTGGGGCCTCGAGGCTTGAGACCAGCAGTCCCCGTCTTGCCTCTGATTTGGAAGGCCCTTCATACAGGGGCCCCTCCGTGAGAGTTTGCCCCAGGCAGCAGGTGGTAATTCAGGCCATGACCCCTGTCCCTGAGCTCTAGTGCCCAGGGGTGACCCAGGAAGGTCCTGGTGGAGCAGGTGGCTTCACAGGTGGTGTGTGAGGCTCATAGCCATAGTCGTCTCCTAAGGTCCCGCCTGTAGCAGGCAGCCTCAGTGTGGTCACCCCTGCCCCGCCACACGTTGCCCTCCTGCAGAAGACCCATCATTAAAGAACATTTCCTTTGGATAAAATGTCCGGGTGGGGAGGCTGGTGGTTTACTTTCAACCCCATGGTCTAAATCCTCCCACCCACTGCAGTTAAAGGGTCAGAGCTCAGCTGGCTGGCAGGGCTCGGCACGCCCCGGCCCCCTGGCTCCTTTTCTCCCCGCGCACCATCACCCCGCGCCTGCCTGGTTGGGCTACAGGCAGCTTCCTCGTTGAGCTGGTGTTCAGGTACATCTTTGCGTCTCGCCAAGGCTGGCGTTCTGCCTCAGCTGTTCCTGGGCCAGTGCCCCTGATCTTTCAAGGCCTGAGTTTGTGTGCCATCTGGTCCAGGAAGTCCGCCCTGACCCTGCAGTCTGGATCCGAGGCCCCGTTGATATGAATCAGTAGCTCTCCAGGCCTCTCTCCTTCTTCACAGAGCTGAGGGGTTAGGAGCCACCCCTGGTCTGTGGACTCCGGAACAGGACGGTTTGCAGGGAATTGCTGGTGTGTGTGGGCTGGGGACTGTAGAGTCAGGTTGCCTGGGGTTTTATCTTGTTTCCTCCCCTTCCTTATCTAGAGCAGATTATTTATCCTTTATTTGCTGTTAAGATGCGGATAATGATAATGCCAGTCACTCTAAAGACTTCTTGTGGGGATTAAATATAGCCCTTTCTGCTCCAGAGCCTCGTACTCTGCTTATGTGTCTGTCTCCCCCTGCACCTCTTTACCTGTATTTCCGGTGCATAGCACAGTGCTTGGCATGTGGCAGGCCTTCCGTAAACGTTCACTGAATGAATGTACCCCATAATCCTTAGATGTTCTTCTGGTTTCTGAGGACCCTCTGAAAACAGATCTAAAAGGATTACTGTCAGAAACACAGAAGTGATCTGGCTTGATGCATGATCCCTTAGAACTCCTGTAGATGCCTGAAGACTAGCCACACCCCTAAATATGAGTGGGCTCTGGAAACAGGGCCGCCTGAGCTCTGTTCTTCCTGGCGTCCAGCCGTTCTCCGATGAAGAGTTCTGCGGAGCTGTGTGACATGGCCAGTCTGTGACTCGTCTGGGGAGGGTTGAGAGAAGGTGCTACTTTTAGAAGCATTCACCCCACGGCAGTGTGGAATGAGAGAAGTCCAGCAGAGCTCGCTACCTAGGAAAGCAGTGGGTGCCCCTCCTGGTGTGTCTTCTCTATTTTCACTCCTCTGCCTCACCGGCCTCCATTCTTTTTCTAGCTACTACGCTGTCCTGTACCCCATGGTGTACCCCATGAAGATCACAGGCAACCGAGCCGTGGTGGCGCTTGCCTACATCTGGCTTCACTCTCTCATCGGCTGCCTGCCACCTCTATTTGGTTGGTCATCGGTGGAGTTTGACGAGTTCAAGTGGATGTGTGTGGCCGCGTGGCACCGGGAGCCTGGCTATACCGCCTTCTGGCAGATCTGGTGTGCCCTGTTCCCCTTCGTGGTCATGCTGGTGTGCTATGGCTTCATCTTCCGCGTGGCCAGGGTCAAGGCACGCAAGGTGCACTGTGGCACCGTGGTCCTTGGGGAGGAGGACGCGCACAGGAGCGGGAGGAAGAACTCCAGCACCTCCACCTCTTCCTCGGGCAGTAGGAAGAACGCCTTTCAGGGCGTGGTCTATTCGGCCAACCAGTGCAAAGCGCTCATCACCATCCTGGTGGTCCTTGGTGCCTTCATGGTCACTTGGGGCCCCTACATGGTCGTCATCACCTCTGAGGCCCTCTGGGGGAAGAACTATGTCTCCCCAACCCTGGAGACCTGGGCCACTTGGCTGTCCTTTACCAGTGCCATCTGCCACCCCCTGATCTACGGACTCTGGAACAAGACGGTTCGCAAGGAACTACTGGGCATGTGCTTTGGGGATCGGTATTACCGGGAACCGTTTGTGCAGCGGCAGAGGACTTCCAGGCTCTTCAGCATTTCCAACAGGATCACAGGTAACTTGGGAACTTGTCAGGAAAGGGATGCCCACCCTCAGGCGGGTGGAGCCTGTGGTCCTACAGGCGCTCGGGCAGGTTGATGGGCGAGGTCTCAGACTGACTGCTGCTTCAGGGCTTAAAACACAGGTTTCCTCTGGGGAAGGAACATCCCAGAGTGTCCACTGTGATTCCCAAGCAGATTTCCTGATCTTGGCAGTTGAAGGCAGGGTACACCAGAGTTCAGAAATCCGTGTTCTGGGACCACAGCCGTGGCCTGCTGGCCTGGAGAGTATATCGATAGATCTATCTAGAGAAAAAAGAACCCAAGCATTGGACCAGGCTACCTTCACCTTTCAGTGTTCCTTGAAGGCAGGGTCCTCTTTAAAGCACTTCCTCCCCTCCTCAGTTCTCCTCCTGGACATACTCCGTCTTGGGCCTTTCCTCACGGGTCAGTGGTTTCCTTGTATTGTCCCTAATAATTCAGGACGTGTTGATGGCGGACCTCCACTCTCTCATTGAAATGTCACTATCTGGTGTGTGTACAGCTGCTCCTCCATTTGGTAATTGATTTCGGAACTAACAGTTTCTGGAGGTGATCCCATCCCCTTTGATGAGATCCAGAGGAATTACTCTAGTGGGGGATAGATTTTTTTTTAAAACCTTTTTCTTTTGAGATAATTTTAGACTCAGTGAAGAGTTGAGAAAACAGTACAGAGAATACCCATCCACCCAGCTTCTCCTAGTGCTAACATCTTGCCTAACCGTAGCACAGCTATCAAACCTAAGACATTAACAAACCTAAGTGCTATTAACCGTAGCACAGCTGTCAAACCTAAGACATCGCCAGGGGTGCAGCGCTATTAACAACTACAGACTTGACTCAGATTTCACCCATTTTCCCAATGATGTCCTTTTTCTGTTCCAGGATCCAGTTCGGGATCCCACGTTGTATTCAGTTGTCACATCTCCTTTGTCTTCTTCAGTCTTTGACAAGTCTTTTTTTTTTGCCTTGTCTTCCATGACTTGACACTTTTTGTAGAGTCCTGGTCGGGGATTTTGTAGAAGGCCCCTCAATTTGCATGTAGCTCATGTGTTCTCAGGGTCACAATGAGGTAATACCTTTTAGGCAGGCAAGGCTGGGCGGGTGATGTGCTCTTCCTAATGAGCATGCCAGGGGTACGTATGTCAGTAGGTCTTCTTACTCGCTAGTTTTTTACCCTGATCTCTCGGTTGATGTCTTAGCTTGGGCTGCCACAACAAACTACCGTAGACTGCATGGCTTAAACCCCAGACATTCATTTTTTCACAGTTCAGGAGGCTGGAAGTCTGAGGTCAGGGTGGCAACATGGTTGGGTTCTGGTGAGGACCCTCTTCCAGGCTGTCCTTTTGCTGTGTCCTCCCATGGCGGAGGGTTGGGGAGAGGGACAGGAGAGAGAAAGCTCTCCGGTCTCTTCTCATAAGCACCCCACCCTCGTGACCTCTTCTGAACCTCAGTACCTTCCCAAGGACCCACCTCTGAATCCCATCACATTGGGGGATAGGGCTCCAGTGTATGAATTTGGTGGAGAGTACTCTCAGTCCCTACAGTTAAGGTGGCGTCTGCCGGGTTTCCCCACTGTAAATTCACTGTTTTTTCCATTGTCATTAATAAGTACAACATAGGAGATATTTTGAGGCTCCCACTGTTTGTAGCATGCACTGGGGGATCTTGCCCCTGCAGTTATGACCGTGTTGTTTGAGGGAGACTGTCATCTGGACAGGCTGTTGGAAGAGAGACTCTGAGGGCACTTATCAGACCATATTCAAGGAAAGCGCCAGTTCAGACTGCAGTTCTAGTCTCTTGCCAGATGACTTTGGGCAAACTCATGCTGCTCGAGATAATTTTTCCTCCTCAGGAAACAGGTCGTCCACCTACCCTCTCAAGAGAGTGGAAAGAAATAACAACTCTTAATTATCATGAATATTCAGTGGTAGTGATGATAGGAGTCTTTCCCATGTGGCAATTAAACCAGTGTCACTGATTTATCTCAGGGACTGATGGAGTGTTCCTTCTTGAGAAAGGAAGGAATTCTGGGACTTTTTATTTCGACTATAGGAGAAAAAAAATCTCTCAGGACCCCAGTATTTTAATTCCTGAAATGCCCACCCCCTGCCACTGGCAAGACCATGATTCCAAGTGTGACTTGTGAGCCAGGAAGAGTACATTCAGGGTTTGGTTTCATTTCACGGATTAACTTATTTGTTCAGATTTTGTAAAATCACTTACCTTCTAGGCAAAAAAAAAAAAAAAAAAATTAAATGTTTTCGATTCCAATGAAGTTAAGAATGAGGAAGGGAAAAAAATGAGGAAGGAGAATGGAGGAGGAGAGGGTAGATAGAACAGAAAGAAACATCTGCTTTGGGGGCCAAGATTTTCCATGCAAGCCACTTGAGATTATCCTGGAAGAGTGTGTGGGGCTGTGAGAACAGGCGGAAAACACCCGCTGTGGTTGGGTCGGCAAGTCCAAGGCGGTGAGCAGTCTCCTCACTGAGGGAAAAGCAGTCTTGTGGGATGTGTCTGGGCTGAAGAGCATGTGGGATGATGGGTTCTGAGGTGCTGACCTTCCCCTTGAATGGGAGCCGGGGGCATCCCTGCTGTGTCTTCCCGGGACGTCCTGACTTCAGGAGGTGGGCAACAGCATCAGCAGGAGTCTTGGAAAGAGAGCAGAATGCAGTGCCCACCCCAGCTCCGCGCTCCACTCCAGCCACGCCAGCAATGCCCACGGCCTTTCTGGTCAGGAGGGAGAACTCTGCCCTCCACCTCGCACCCCTGGTAAGAAGGATGGTAGGATTTGTTCCAAAGCAAGAAAAGGCTCGGAGGCCCTGTCTCGGTTTTGTTCCTCTCCGTCTGCATAGGCATCTGCAAAGTTTTCACCAAAGGATTCAGTACATAGAATTATAAACTTTCCTCACAGTGCTTGTGAGCGCGGGTGCAGGGAAGTGGCATTCCACAGACACCTGGAGCTTTCCTGCTGACTCTGGGAGGCCAGGAGTTTTACCCATGCAGTCCTGTTTATTTCATACATAGATTTCAGCCATAAACCATGGATTTGGGTTTTCTCATTCTCTTAGCCCCAAACTGAAGAAGTGCAGCAGCTTGGGTTTTCCCTGGGTGCCAGCTGTCCCCGGGCCACCACAGTACGTTCTGCTTGTGAGGTCTCATTAGCAGATTCCCATGGGGCTCCCCTAGGAATTGAGATCTCTGGCCTCCCTGGGGTTTGGCAGGCAGGGCCACTTCATGGTGGGTAGGTCAACCCTGGAGTGGACATTGATTCTAGTGCTGAAAGGTGACCTAAATGCTTATGTTTGGTCTTGGGAGGCCAGACTACAAATCCGAAGCTGACAGGTGGCTACAGGTGGTCGAAGCAGAGAAGGGGCCTTCAGGAGAAAGGGCCACAGGCTTCTTCAACAGCTCTGCCATTTGCCAACCCAGTTGGGGTGGACAGCCCAGACATCAGCCCAACCCAGGCTTCGCGGGAGGCCTGCGCATGGTGGGAGGGCAGCCTCTCCAAATGCTGCACTCGTGTGATGCTTTGAAGCTCCTGGAACTGGGAATAGAGCCTTCCCAGCTGTCTTCTGCAGAGAAGGACGCTGACTCCCATTTGCTCAGAGGAAATGCCCCACCTCAGGGCCCTTGTGAGGTCTGGGCTGGAGGGAAGGAAGGAGACCCTGGGGCCTTTGAATTTTCCTGCTTTGCTTTACCAAGTTCCCTTCCTGGTGCCACCTAGAGGTCTTCTGGTTACTTCAGAGTGCCAGTGTCACCCCAGAATTGCACTCTGTTCTTTTAGCCTCTCAAAGGCACTCAGGACTCTTCTGGCCACTCCAGGCTTCTGATCTGATCCCCGTGCCTGTCGTTTTGTGCCTTCTTTCTTTCTTTCTTTTTAAAAAAAAATTTTGTGTAAGGGGTTGGATTGGGCCCAGTCCAGTAGATGTGTTGTTGTTTCACGTGAAAAAACTCAGGGTAACTGAGTGTACTCCCCAGTGGTAAAATGCTGGATAAACACAGAATAGAGAGTTGCCGCCTGGTTGCCCTGTTTCCACATCTCTTAGCCGAGGCACACTGGTCTGGCTCCAGTGATTTCTCCCACTGGTAGAGACCAGGACTCGTGCCTCGCTTTCACTGCAGCCTCAGAGATGGTGTCCAGAGCCCACTGTGGCCTCGGCCGTCCCGGTTGGCAGTGGATGTTCCCCCAGCGGCCCACCCCTCCGCAAGCTGGGCTTCCAGCTGAGACCTAGTCATATTCTGAGGCCAAGACCCTGGAGGTGGGCGATCATGTTTGGGGTCTTCTCTGGCCCCAGACCTCCACACCAAGCCCCAGGAGAGGGGAAGGCTCCTTGCAGAAGCGCTTTCCCCACAGATCATGACAGGGGCTTCTGAGAGCAGCGTGCTCTGACTGCACGGGTTCACCCCCCATCATTTCCTCCATGGCTCTGAAGGAGAAAGGACAGCATGTGTGTCATGTCACTTTGTCCCCTCAGAAGAATTAGGATGAAGGTACAGGCTGGAGGTGTCTCCTGTCTGTAGGTTTGCTGTGTGGGGGAGAACGCTGGTGGTCCTTCGTGGCAGGTAGGTAGGTCTTCCTTGTGAGATCGGAGGAGTTTGACTTTTCTGTGCTTTTTTTTTTAATTGCTAAGAGTGCCTTTTTTGTTAACTCCATGGTCTTTATGGGCTCCAGCTCTTTTGTTCATGGGTTCATTATTTTCTCCGTTTTCTAAGGGCACCCAGTTAGAATCCTGTTTGTTTTCTTAAGCTCCCTGCATTGTCTCCTGAGCCATCCTTTTTTCCTCCCTTCTCTCCTTCCTCCCTTCCTTTTTGATTCCCCTATCCCTGCTAGTGCCTTTCCTTAAGTATCCGGTGATCTCCGCTGTCCCTCACGGTTAGTAAGTCGGCCCAGGAAAGCCGGCAGGAAGCCCTGGGCGGTGGTGGGACTGGGCCGTCTCACGGGGCGCCCACCTCTTGGGGTCTGCGGGGCTTTTCTCTCTGGCTGGCTGGATTTCCCTGGGGACGGGGCCTCTGGTCTCCTGCCCAGGTTAGGTGAGGCCGTGGGGCGGGGCCCCCACTGGTCACTATGTAGCCTCTCATTGTTCCCTCGGCTTTTGCCACGTTGCCATGTGCCTGGTGTCGCTAAGGCCAGAGTCCCCCAGTTCACTCTGTCCGCTCTCCTGCCAACATGGGGAATAGGAGCCTGGACCCCGAACTGGGAACAGCAGTGGAGGGGACCCACTGCTTCCTGTCGAGCCTTTCCATCAAGCCCCACCTGCCTGCAGAGACTCTGGGCATCCAGTTCCTGAGCTTCTGGGGGCCTCCTTCCAGGCCTCCGCCTCTGCCAGCCTCAGCTCTGTCCTGGGCCAGTTTCACTGCCCACTTCCCACCTTCCAACTTACAAACGTCCTCTTCATTTGGGGGTTTCGGCGTCTTCAAAAAACATCCCCCTTTTGGTATTCAGGTGGGATCTCAGGCGTTAAACACGCACCCGTGTTTAACTGGAAGGTCTTCTCCCAGGCCTGTTCACCTCGTTTTCTCTCCCACCTGCCTTGTTGGTGTTTGACGTTTGTCACGAGCGCTTCCCCTCTGGGGGGACCCAGTGAATCCTGTCACCGACTCCCCGGGATTGGAACAAGGGGCGAAGTGAAGGGCGGGCAGCCCCGAGCTTCGTGTCCTCAGGGCTTTGCGAGGGGGGACAGGGCGGCCGGGGCGCCGGGGCGAGGCCCCTGGGGACTGGGCGGGCCGTGGATTGTGCAGTCAGTGCCGACCTTGCCTTGCAGACCTGGGCCTGTCCCCACACCTCACGGCACTCATGGCAGGCGGGCAGCCCCTGGGGAACAGCAGCAGCACGGGGGACACCGGCTTCAGCTGCTCTCAGGACTCAGGTAAGCCCCTCACCTGTCGCGTTTCCCCAGGGCCTGCCGGGTGGGAGCTGGTGGGGAGAGGGATGTCTCCCAGGGTGTGGAGGGGCAAGAGTCACGGCTCTTCAGCATCTCTGTGCCCCGGTTTCCTCCTCCCTACACTGGGGATCTCGGCTCCTGTTCTCTCTGCCATTCAGGGTTGTTGTAAGATTCAAATTAAGTGAAAGCCTTTGAAAAGTTAAAATGCTAAATGATTGTCCGTTGTTACTCGAATTATAATAAGCATCGTCCAGTGCAGGCTCCGGCGTCCACCTGCTTGGTTTTCAGTCTCAAATTGACTTTTAAGAGCTGTGTTATCTCAGACCAGCTCCTCAGTCTCTTTCTAAACCTTCGAGTTTCTCCATTTGTGAGCTGGGGCAGCCGTCCCTCAATCAAGGGCAGTTCCAGCCAGGTCGGGTACCTTGTCACCATCATTAGATGCCCTTCGACCTGCCTGTGGGGAACTCGGTCTCCCCAAAGAAACACATCTCCACCGGCATTCCTCAGACCCTCCCTGTAGCTGCTGCCCAGGGGATGGTGCCGGCCCAGGACTCCTCCCCGCAGCGGCAGGCTCTGTGATGTCACAGTCTGCTGCCAGCCGCTCTGGGGACCGAAGTGCCACACCCCGTGCTTGCCAGCTCATGACTGGATGAGAGGCTCGTGGGCAGAGGCCTACGTCCCTAGCGGACTTCACAACACGGTGGTTAAGCACACAGCTTCCCAAATCGGACAGATCTCGGATCACAGGCAGGATATTTAGTCCCTCAGCATCCTTCCATGTCTACAAAATGGGGATCGAAATTCTCTCTACCTCATAGAGTTGCTGGGAGGATTTCGAGTTGAGACGTGTGAAGATGTGACACGTTGCCTGGCGCACAACAGGTGCCTCATCAATGGAAGTCATCACTCATGAGGGTGGTGTCCCTACGTCAGTCATTCATGGAGCTGACGAAGCACCCCATCCCGGGGCTGCCGTCTGTCCATGTTCTGGGATGAAGGGAGGGTGCTAAATCCTGGACCTCGACGGCAGGCTGTCTGTGGGCATTTCCCTCCCTGCTCTTCCATGTCTCCTGCCGGCACCTTTGGAAAACTCCTCTCTGCCTTGACCTGTGTGTTTCTTGGCCTGAGCCTGTGTCCCGGAATTCCGGGGGGACCGGCTGTGGGCAGGGACCCAGACCAGGCCTCCTGTTGTGGAGCATTTCCCCGCAGGCAGAACATTCCCTGAGGATGTTCTCCCACTGGCAGCCCCGAGGCTTGAGCCACTGGTAACACCCTCCCTTGTAGGCCTGAGTCCATGCTGTGACTTGAAGGACAAGAGGGTCTCTGTCTCTCTCCCTCTTCTCAGACAGCCAGCAGGAATCCAGAGGCAGAGTGACATTCATTCATTTAACAGATATTTACTTGCCAAGCCCTTGCTTTGAGCAGACACTGCGCTGGGTTCTGGAGATGTAGTGGTAAACTGCCCTCGTGGGGCTTTCCGTCTGGTGGGCAAGACGGCCATCCCATGTGCTTTCAATGGGTGAATTGTGTGGGTTGCTAATTATACCTCAATAATTCTGCTTTTAATAAGGGTTATAAGGGTGATGAGAGCTATGGAAGGGGAAGCCAAGTGCTGTGAGGACACGTAACGGAGTTGTATGTGCCCCCCGTTGGGGAGAACTTGGCGGGGCGGAGGGTGGCGTTAGAAAAGCTTCTCTGAGGAAGTGATGTTAAAACCTTAAGAGGGAATAGGAGGTGACCAGGCAAAAAGGAGTAAGGGGACAGTGTCGTAGGCCAGCGGTCCCCAACCTTTTGGGCACCAGGGACCAGTCTCGTGGAAGACAATTTTTCCATGAACGGGGGAGGGCGTGGTTCAGGCAGTGATGCCAGCGATGGGGGAGCCGCAGGTGAAGCTTCGCTCGTGTGCCCGCCATTCACCTCCTGCTGTGCGGCCCGGTTCCTAACAGGCCGCAGCCCAGCACCGATCCGCGGCCTAGGGCTTGGGAAGCCCTGTTGTAGGCAGAAGAAAGAGCATGGGCTTCGGGGTCACCCAGACCGGAGTGTGAGCTTCAGCCCCGCTGTTTATTAGCCGTGTCCTCACGAGTGATGACTTCCATTGATGAGGCACCTGTTGTGCGCCAGGCAACGTGTCACATCTTCACACGTCTCAACTCAGAATCCTCCCAGCAACGCTATGAGGTAGAGAGAATTACGATCCCCATTTTGTAGACATGGAAGGATGCTGAGGGACTAAATATCCTGCCTGTGATCCTAGATATGTCCGATTTGGGAAGCTGTGTGCTTAACCACCATGTTGTGAAGTCCGCTAGAGGAATACACCTTTTCAGGTTGTTCTGCAAAAACACACTAGGGGGGCTTCCCTGGTGGCGCAGTGGTTGAGAGTCCGCCTGCTGATGCAGGGGACACGGGTTCGTGCCCCGGTCCGGGAGGATCCCACGTGCCGCGGAGCGGCTGGGCCCATGAGCCATGGCCGCTGAGCCTGCGCGTCCGGAGCCTGTGCTCTGCAACGGGAGAGGCCACAGCAGTGAGAGGCCCGCGTACCGCAAAAACAAAACAAAACAAAACAAACAAAACATATGAGGAGCTCCCAGCTCCCCCTTTCTTCTTAATTTCCTAAGCACCAAGGCCTTGAAGGACTGATAGCTCGAGACTAAGACAGAACCAGACTGGTCCCAGCACCTGCCCCAGTGTGGGGTCCGGGTCCTGCTCAGCCCTCCTGCCGTTCCCCACCCTGGTCCCCCCCTGCCCCCGCCTGCCCGCCTGCCCAGCTCTCTCTCACAGGACTTCCTTCCTTTCTGCCTTTTCCCCACTTTTTGGGGGGCATATTTCTCAATCCCTTTTTGGCCCCCAAAGAAGTTTACATGTTCAGGTTTGAAATGTTTATTTAGCACAGCATACTTTAACTCAAATGATAGAAATTCAAACTGTAAGAAGAATCGCTCTGAACACCAAGCCCCTTTCACAGGGCCCCCTCGTCCGCTCAGCCCGACTGCGCTTCCCCACTCCAAGTCTGGCAGACTCATCACGTGTGAGTCCGCTCGCTGTGGCCGGTAACCCGTCCGCCTGGATAACGCTGCTGTATTCTTGGTGTGTCTGAAGCAGCCCCAGTGGCTGGCTGCAAACTGCCTGAAATAGGACGAGAGACAGTGTGTGTCCTGGGCAAATGATGCAGGGCACTTGGTTGCACCCGACTGTGGGTTTGAATAAATGAAAGGGGAGAGAGGGATGCCAGGGGTGTGAGCGAGGGCGAGAAAGGTGGCGAGCAGGACTTGGCGTTGCCTGTTGTAGGCGCACAATCTGCCCTTGGTCTTAGGAACGGATGTCATGCTGCTCGAAGACTTCACGTCGGATGACCACCCTCCCTCCCACACTTGCCCACCCAAGAGGAGGAGCTCAGTGACGTTCGAAGATGAAGTGGAACAAATCAAAGGTTGGTTTCTGTGACTGATGTCTTCAGGGAAACGGGGGAAAGGAAAGGATCTTAGGCAAGTTCCTTGGCCCAGCCTGCTCCCATCCCCGGCGCACCAGGGCTCCCACCTTGGCCCAGCCCCATGTCGCTCCCGACCTGCCAGTCTCACTTGAGTCCTTAGGCTTCCAACTCTCAGAGCAAGCAGCATCTAAGGCTGGGCAAGCAGTGGCCTACGTAGACAGACAGACAGACAGACAGATACACACACACACACACAGTTCCCATCTCCTCCCTCAGGAAGTTGCCCGACTGGATACAACAGTTTCTGAGCCCTCCATGGTTTCTTTCCTTTATGGATGATGTGTGGTTATGAATCTGAACCTGCCTTCTTTGAGCCTCAGCTTCCTCATGTGGAAAATGGAAGTAATTGCCCAATGAATACGCCGACTTCACCGGAGGCAAAGGCCGCCGTCTTGATTGGCCTGTTGCCTCTGAAGCTGATGGGGGCGCTGGGATCCTGTGAGAGGAATGAGTTCTGCTATAATCCAGTCCCTAGGTTTTTCTGCTCCAGTTTTTCTGAATTCAACCCTCAGCACTCTCGGTGCCTCTGGAACTTGGGGTCTAGTTTCCCATCCAGATATGCTGATTAGAAGAGTGACAAAGGAGCCATCCAGGCTGCCCACAGATGGAAGAAGCTCTTTTCTTCTGAATCCCACCTGGTGGTGAGGACAGCCACCGACATGGCCGGATGTGGATGTGGTGGAAGAGTCCAGGGACTTTAAGATATAAATTCTTCAGAAATGCTGAGTACCAGAATAAATATGGGCCGGGTCAGAGTTTTAGGTTCATAATTTGTCCTATCTCTTCTACCACCCCCTCCCTGATTCCAGATGAATGGAGGGGTGGTCATGGACGTCAAGGAGGCAGATATCAGCTGGTCTGCTTTACGGGCAAAGTGGATTCAAGAATGGAGCTTGGATTAGCAGCTTCATGGGCTTTATAATATGTTACTCCCGTGTTAAAAAAAATGGATTGAAGCCCTCCGCAATCCACCCAGCCCACATAGGGCCAAGCCTGCCCCATCCAGCCTACGTGTTGGGGGATGGCAGTTCCAAAGGTGCCTTCTCTGCACGCAGGGCAGGGGGCAGGCACGTGTGTAAGACCATGTCAGCCCTCCCGGGAGTGAGTGGCAGGGCAGAGGTCCTCCCCTCTTTCCCTCCTGGAGCGTGGGGTGGAAGTTGCCTACTCCTTCCTCCTTCCCTCCCTCCCTCCCTCCCTCTCTCTCTCCCTCCCTCACTCCCTCCTTCCCTCCCTCCCTCCTTCCTTCCCTCCTTCCCTCCCTCTCTCCCTCTCTCCCTCCCTCCCTCCCTCCTTCCCTCCCTCCCTCTCTCTCTCTCTCCCTCCCTCCTCCCTCCTTCCCTCCCTCCCTCCCTCCTTCCTTCCTTCCCTCCTTCCCTCCCTCTCTCCCTCCCTCCCTCCCTCCCTCCTCCCTCCTTCCCTCCCTCCCTCCCTCCTTCCTTCCCTCCCTCCCTCCCTCCCTCCCTCCTTCCTTCCTTCCCTCCTTCCCTCTCTCTCTCTCCCTCCCTCTCCCTCCCTCCTTCCCTCCCTCTCTCCCTCCCTCCCTCCTTCCCTCCCTCTCTCCCCTCCCTCCTTCCCTCCCTCCCTCCCTCTCTCCCTCCCTCCCTCCTTCCCTCCCTCCCTTCCTCCCTTCCTTCCTCCCTCCTGTGCACTTTAGGTGTCAGGAGTCCTAATCCTGTGGGAAGGGGCACCCGAACCTTTAATGTCCTTCCAGTCCTGAGGTTCTCCATGGCTTTGGGGAATCTCTGAGCGAGGGTGGAGAGGACGGAGACCACATTCAGGTTTGTGGAAGTTTAGAGCCGAAGCTATTCTACACTCCGGAGAGCTGAAAGACCAGAGAACTCTTTCAAAGATGTAAAAATTTGAATGTCATTAATAGAAAGTATTTATCAAGCCTTTTCTATGAGCCAGACCTAGGCTAAAGCACCTTAGGAAGAGCTGTCTAATTATCACGGGAACCCGATGATGTAGGGGGTGTGCTATGATCTTCTCTTTACAGATGAGGAAACTGACATCAGATTAAATTACTTCTAAGATTTCCCAGATAGTCAGTAGGGGAGTCAAGGATTGTCACCTTACGGACTGTGACTCCAGAACCCACACCCTTCACCTCAGTTTGCCTCCCCTCCCAGGGGCAGTGAAGCAAGAGCAGGCCTATCCCGGGACAGCCCTGGTCCTGGTCCCTCGCTAACCTTTTTTCCTGCCTTCCCTCTCAGAAGCTGCCAAGAACCCTATTCTTCACGTGAAAGCCGAAGTGCACAAGTCCTTGGACAGTTACGCAGCCAGCTTGGCCAAAGCCATAGAGGCTGAAGCCAAAGTCAACTTATTTGGGGAGGAGGCGTTGCCTGGGGTCTTGCTTGCAGCACGGACTGTTCCCGGGGTTGGCTTTGGGAGCCGCCGAGGCAGCAGAACTCTCGCGAGTCAGAGGCTGCAGCTGCAGAGCATCGAAGAGGGGAACGTTTTAGCCGCGGAGCAGACGTGAGGGCGGATGCCTGTTACCATCTGTGCCGGGGCCCGGGAGCAACACTGGTGTGCAGCCATCAGAAAAAACACTGAAAACAGTGTCTGTAAGTGACTTCCGTGTCTCTGTGAGACCACACGTGGGCTTCCTTGCGGTCCCAGTGATGGGACCAGAGGCATCTAGAACACAAAGCAAAGCCGACGGAGGTGTGGCTGAGACTTTGTGGGAGGTGGGCCGTAGAGGGGAACTAGAGACCACGGCTTAGAAGGAGACCGCCGCGTGGGTCACTTCCTCCTCTGCACAACCTGTGCCCTGGGGCTCCAGCCACGCACTGTCCCGGAGGCCTCAGGAGGCTAGCCCTTCCCAGTGCCCTTCGGAGGATGGCGCTTCTTCTGGGTGGTTGATGTGGACCCTGCGAGGCTGTCCGTTTTACACTAAATGGTCCCCAGAGGAGAGCCCAGGAGCCGAGCTCCCCAGATCTAGGTGCTGCGCCCTGGGGTCCTGGTTATGACCTTGCCTCTGGTGGCTGGTGCTAGTAGGGACAGCTCACGGGCCGCTGGGCCGACGCACCAGGCCTGGGGCTGCTGTGGCTGAGGACGGGGCCACCTCCCTGGTGACTGAGTCTTTGCTATTCCGTAAGAAGGGAGAAACCACTGTAAAAGACAGGTGGAAGGAGCAGATACCAGATGTTTCATTTCTAGAATTAAAAAAAACAAAAAAATCCATTTGGTTAGGATGAAACCACGATGTTACTGAGCCTGAACGGGCCATGGGGCCGAGCGCTGCTGGGAACTAGAGATACTGTTATCGTTGGAGGGAATCCCCTTCACATAGGAAGACCTCATGGAATAGACTCTGCTTGTGATGTTTGATGGACTGTTTCGATTAGCTGGCCTCCAGGGAACACTCCCGTAGGCAGCAGCTACTGTTTCCCCGCCCTGAGCAGTGTAAGACGAGACACACTTGAAGAAACGCTGGACCTGGCGTCAGCAACCTGCGTGCAGGCCCGGCTCTGCCGTACCTTCCTCATGTCATTGGGACTCCCTGTCACCTCTAGGCCATCTGGAAAATAAGATAAGGGAGTGAGGAGTTGGATTGAATGGTGTCCAGGATCATGTCTAACTCTGATCTTTGATGTTCTCTGAATTTGTAAGTTAGAAAAAAAAAAAAGTGACCCACGGACCAACATTTGCACAGCTTTTGAGTGTGGCTTCTAATGGGCATGTGAAGCACTGCAAGCCCGGGTGCGTGGGCTGATCCGATGTGTCTAGAGCACAGTTCTGACAGGATGCCAGCCGGCAAGACACATAAATGGGGGCAGAGGGCACCTCCTCAGAGGCGGAAGTGGGCCACGCACTGTGACTTGTATGTTAGGTCTCCCTCCCTTGGAGTTGGGTTGGCAGTTGAACGTGCGGGCTTGGAGCGGTGGCTGTGGTGACGTGAACCACCTGGGCCTGCCCTTCAGCTTGGGTGATTAGACCAGCCCAGTGCAGGCCTTTCCCCGCCTGCAGAATTCCTGGGGGTCAGCAGAGGGTACTTTCTGAGGAGATCTACCTGCGTCTGCTAGGAGGCAGCCATCCCAGAAAGGGAATCACTTCTGTGGCGTTCCACTGGGGTCTAGCTAGCTCTCAGTGAGGCAGTGTCTCTTTGCTGTGTGGCAGAGACCCAGTGGTTGGCTGGTCCCCTGGTCTGCAGTTTACAGAAGACTTCCTGAGACCTGGGGGCTGCTACCTTCCCGGTGATCAAACTCATCAGCAACTCCTGTGGGTCCGCTGGGTGCCAGCCACTGGTCTGCGTTCTGGACGGGAGTGGGAAGAACCCTCGGGTCCTGCTGATGAGACGTGCACATCAGTCAGTCTCTGCTGTCACTGCTGGGTGGCATTCCTAAACCTGAGGGCATTTTATGTTTTCTGCATGTATTTTTTCCTAGCACTTGTCCTTGTCTAGTTTCTAAAGGGACCGTACTCCTGAGCTTCTAGTACGCACCAAGGTGGAACAGGGCAGGGACCTTTACCTCTAGGTTGGAATAGCCCAGGATGCCACCCCTCCCCCACCCCTTAGGGCATTTTGAGTGCCGCAAAGTGACTTGCAACCCAGGGGCTGGAGAGTGCTTCCCCTGGACTGTACTTAGCTCAGCTCTAGGGAGAGAGTCCTGAGACACACCCCCCCCCCAAGTCCTCACTGGCTGATCCCATACTAGCTCAGATATACTAGGATTTAATCTAAGCCAATCTAGCAATACTGCACTTCCTGAAAGCATTCTGTGCGTTTCCTCTCTTCTACTGAAGTCCATTTATTTATTCTGCTACCAGACACTGCACATCCAGCGTGTGCAAGGCACCAAGCTAGGCTCTGTGAGTAGTAACACTAAAGCGTTTTCACTCTAATATAGGGAGAGACCTGGGAGAGACTGAGGCTAATAAATTGCAAAGTCCATTAGTGATTGTAGAAAGAACTGTGGGCTCCAGAGGGAGGTGACTAATTCCAGTTAGGAGTTAGGGGTAGCGCCATGTAGGAGGTGACTGTTTGAGCTAAGCCTTGGAGGATGTCTGGCAGCTGGAACCATATTTTGCATATTCATGAATTCAGATTTTCCTTGATTCAGCCTGAGCGCGAGGAAGGAGAGTGAAAGGAGGTGGAGGGGGGAGGGGGCGAGGACGTCATCCCCACACACGCTGAGGTTTCTGAGAGGATTTTTGAGGACCCCTGTCCTTAGTGCAGACGGTCAGAACCCCAACTGCCCCCACTGAACCCAGGCCCGTTAGCTTTATTCTGCTGTGCAGCAGCAGCCTGAGGACTTCCTGAGGGGGCCACGTGGACAGTGGCAGGTGGGACACTTGGCCACTTGTTCACGTAAAAACCTCAGTCCTGCATCTTCTGGTTTTGACAGGACCACGTTTAGGACTCTTGCCCATCTCTGCTTCTTTCATAGAGATTGCCACTTGACCGGGTCCCCCCCCCCCATTGCTATACCTCAGATACCAGGTTTGGGGGCTAGTGTGACCCAGAAGGCACTGGAGTCCCACGCCACCGAGCACACAGCTCAATCCCTAGCCTTTTCCCAGGCCAGACGCACCAAGACTGGAGTTCAGGGCCTTCGACACTAGGTGGCAGCAGTGTGGCTGTGATGCCGCTGGCAGTTCCCCACCGGGAAGAGCTAAGGATAAAGCTGAAGGCTCGTTTGCTTGTGGCTTCGAGCACTTACTCTGAGCTCCTGGTCTCCACTGCAGTCCTCGGCCTTTAAAGGACCACCCAGCTAGCTTGCTTACAAGTGTGACCCCATTCGGGGTTGCAGGTACTGCCAACGCTCAGCTGTGTGATCTTAAGCAAATCACTGCCGTAGAAACGGGGTTGAGGAATGTAAGACAAGGGCCATCTGGTGCTAATGTTCTTTGATTCTCATTTAAGGAGCTGCTGTGTAGTCTCTGAGTGAACGGCAAGTGTTTGCAATAGGCCAAGGTAGTTTGGGGTGGACAGGAGAGGGGGGAAAAGCGCTTTGATACAGTGAGAGACTTTACTGTTTAGATTTAACTAGATAAGTATTTTGTCTATCCTGATAGTGGGTCCCTGAAATACTTGCAGATTAGAGACGGGTCTACGGATGGACCGCAGGATATACTCACGACAAGGGTTCAGCCTTGAGCCCCAGACGTCTCCGGTCTGGAAGGAACTGTGGAGGTGCTGTGGCTACCAAAGGATGAGGCAGGGAGCTAGCACATAATGAGTGCCTACTGTGTGCCTGACCTGTTAAGACATCTGAGTGCCTGTCATGTGCTAGGCATTGGTTGGGCACTTCCAAATGCTTTATCTCACTGCAAATATGATATAGTGGGGATAGTGCAGGCTTTGGTATGGGATGTTCTGGGTTCGGATTCCACACTGCCGCTTGTTAGTAAGGTGTCCTTGGGCTAATTACTCAATCTTTCTGTATTGCAGTTTCCTCATCTATAAAATGAAGTTTGTATTCTGTTTCTATGTGGGGACACAGAATCCAGGGGGGCCTCTGATTATGTGGATTAGAGCATCCAGCACAGTGCCTGGGCCATAGTTGATGCTGAACCCCTGCTGTTTCTTCTCCACTCTGCAGGTGGGTGTAGTATTCTTGCTTTACAGGGCTCTCGGTGACAAGAAGTGAGACTCTTAAAAAGATAACTGTTATCCTAGATAAGAGGTGTTGAAGGTTGTTGCCGTAGGAATCGTCACGTCTGCTGTACAGCATGAAGGGATGTGGTGAGAAAGGAGAAGACGTGGTGAGAAAGGAAAGGCTAAGTGGCACTTGGGATTCAGGAGATCTGAAGGGGTGAAACTGAGCTTTTCTGTTACTGGCTATTGAAGATGGTAGAGCCCCAGGCTGCTGTGGCATCTGGAATCAAAGCACAAGCTCAGCTTTGAGCTCCCTTACAGCCCAGAAGGGATGCTCGCCCTGAGATGTGACCTGGAGTCTCAGGGCAGCCCCATCCTGCAGTGACAGTGACTGCTTGGCCTTGGCTTTTGGGTTCAGACTCTCTGAGTCTCCGAGCCCCTGAGGGAGGAGGCAGCGCAGGGGCAGGAGTCCATGCTGCCACCCACAGTGTACACAGAACCCCAGGTGAATTCCGTGCGAGAGTGAAGGGAAATCACACTTTTCACCCTGAGGCAAAGGAAGACAGCCGTATGTGACTACAAGAGCTGGCAGAGCCGGACCGTCCTTCTGGGCTGGGGAGGGGCACACACAGAATCCAAGGAGGCCTAGGGAGGTGAAGGGAATTGTCCAAGGTCTCAAAGGGGATTAAGCCAGGGTCGGGGCTGAAACGCCAGGTCTTGGCCATGTGACTGAGAGAAGGAAAGAGCCAGCTTTGCAGCTCGAGGAGGAGGAGGGATAGTTAACAGTCAGCATGATTAGAAGGCCAGTCGGGCTTTACTGGGTAGGTAGGACTACTGTAAACCAAGGAGTTTGCGAGACTGGAATATCTGCTTGCCAGACCTATAAAAAACTGCAGGTACCAAGAGCACGGTTCTGCTCACTGTTATTTTTAGGAGAACAAAGTACGCAAAGCTGTGTTCATTTCCCTCAGAAAGCATTTTCCTGAGCAGTATTAACAGCTTAAGAATTAAAAGCCCCTTCTGTTTCTCCTTTTGACACCACCATTTTGAAGTATCACTAATCATTGGTGAGTCTGACCCTCCCAAAGGAAAAGACAGCCCTAGGGAGGATCACAGGCCTGAGCAGGCGGCGCCACACTGGGAGTGCAGGGAACAGCCTGTCTGGCTGGAAATAGGTCTGTCAGTCAGTGATGTGGACATGCTTAAGGGACAGAGCCCTGTGCTGTGTTCTGATAATGGACCCCTGGATGCAAAGGTGGTTAAAAACCAACCTTCAAGATAAAGACAAGCTGATCCTAAAATACAGTTCACTTGAAGTTTCTGGATGCTTATTTTTAAGATTTAAAAATGCTTAGGATTATTATAAACCAATACTTATCAAAAAGTAAAAGTGTACTTAGAATAGTTTTGTTTACCTGATTAAGTATCTGGTTTTTGGTCTGTGTAGGGCTGTGCAAATTGTGAACTTGTGCTTGAGCTTGTGGACTGTGGACTTTTTTGGGTGTCTCCCCCTTTACCCCCACCCCTGTTTTCCACAGACATGTCTCTGTCTCCAGCCTCCCTTCCCATGGGCTAAAGAGAGGAAGGAGACTGAGCAGGAAGGGGCCAACTGTTGCACAGTCCATACCACAGTCGCCTGGGTACATCTATCCATGTGTTTTTTCATGAATTCCCGCAAGACAATTAGCTTCATGGAATATTGTTAAATGGCCTGGAAGTGACCAAGAAAGAGACAACAAACAAACACTGTTAACCCAGAGTTCTAAAGGAGGTTTAATGAAGAGCTGTGCTGTCTCTCGATATGTCCATCCCATAACCAAAGTCAAAGGGCAGGTGGTAGATTATCAGAGACTTGGAACAGCCTCAAGGCACAGAGCCCACCACCTTTGTCTGACCCTACACCGGCCACCACGAAAGCCGCATTCCTTTTCTAAGTGGGTGAGCCCTGGGGTCCAGTGTCTCCCCTGCAACAAACACTGGATCATGGACACGGCCAGGACTCATGAACTCTGTGCCTCTGTAGAATGTCTTCTCTCCTAGCTGCCTCCTTGACTGCTTGTCTGGCCCGCCCTGCTCCTTTATAACATACAACACCAAAACTACAAAATCGCTAAAGGTAGGGGGCCTGATTCCTTGGACAAATACCACTTTGTAATGTTTGGGTTTAAAAAAGAAAAACAGTTTTAGAGCAGTTTTAGGTTCCCAGCAACCCTGAGCACAAAGTTCAGAATCCCCGAACTCCCACCTGCCCAGCCTCCTCCACTATCCACATCCTGCGCCAGCGTGAACAGACGCTGTTGATTTTCTCCCGGTGTTCTTCCCGCCAGAGTTCCCCCTTGACCCCACTGAGTACTCCAGTCCAGGCTGTCGGTTTCCCAGCACTTCTCTGTAGCATAATCCCTCTTACTGTCATATTACGTAGTGTCATATTATGCGCCGCAGTAGTCTTTTCAGTTATGCTGTAAACCCTTCAACCTCTCATGGGGTCCTAACACAGCCCCTGGGACATAGGTGGTGCAAATATGTCTACCTCTACCTGAGGGAGGAGGAAACAGAAGCCCAAAGAAGTCACATGGCTTGAGCAGATCACGTAACTATTTGGGTACCAGAAACTGAGACCTGGCACTTTTTGGAAATCACGCATTTGCCCTGTTTGGCTAAACTTCTAACTAACTCCTTTCTTTCCCTTTGACCATTTAGCATATTCCTAATATGGAGACATATGTGTCCTGCCCAGGCTAAGAGCTAGATGTTGAAGTCCAACTGAAGTTACCGAGCCAACTAGAGTTATTTTTCCTCTATCCAGAAAGCCAACCTCTCTTCTCTCAGCAGCAGGTGTCCTTGGGCTTGCAGCCATCTTCCGGGGAGGAGCCATCCCTGGTCTCCACACGGGAGAGGGATGCTTTGCCCGGCCACACCTGTGAGTCTGTTCATGGCCCAACGAGAGTGAGCAGCATGACAGTTTAGGAGACAGGAGAGAGGATGACTGAAGGGTTAAGTCTGCAGGAGCAGCTTCAAGTCGTAACCGGTAAGACACAGACCTGGGTGTAGATGGCTTAAGTGGAGTGAAGGTGAACACCAGAGAGGAGGAAGACCAGGAATTAGAAGACTGGATGGTCAACACTTTCAGTTGAAATCTAGAAGTTGGAGAAAGGAAGGCCAGAAGCCAGAGCTCTCGGAACGGGCTTGTGCTAATATGGTGTGTGAGTATCCATGATGCTCTGGGATTGCTCATAGCCTAAGCCCTGTACTCAGGTAATGAGGGACCACTAATCATGAGAGATGATGATTGGGGGTGCAGATAAAGTACTTTGGAAGGAGAAGTGAAATAAAAGCTCTTCTATGTGATTCTGTCACACAGAAGTCAAAACTGAAAAGGTTATTTAATCCAGAAAAGAACAGAGAAAGGCAACCTTATGTTACAAGAAAAGATTTGGAAAACGTGGGTCAAGGTATCAAGGCATTAAATAGTCAAAGTCAGGATATCTTAAAACAACCAACTTCTTTAATTAGAAAGCAACAAACATGCAAATGGCAAGTGTAGAAATTTATTGGAACCAATATTTTCACTATAATGAAAATTACTCTTCAACACTGATCCAAGCTCCCACATTTGAAGGTTAGGGAAAATATTGCACTTTGCATTTTCTAGCACTCCTCATACATGGCAAAAAGTTTTTAAAACATCTCGCTAGTTTTGTTTTACACACACTCCCAAATTCATGCACACAATCATTCCAAACCAATGTTAGGTTATCCCCCCAAAAGGGAAAAACTCCAAAAAACCACAACCTTAAAATTGCACTGAAGCTCTGTAAAGAAAAAAATATAAATGTCTTATACAAATTTCAGAACATCTAAGTGCTTGCCAATAAGAGTTGATTATTCCTCATCCTCATTTTCATTCTCCTGACCAGAGCCTTCTGATCTGTCACTCTCCAACCGGTCTGGAAAACACAGATATGAGACAAAAAGAAATACCTTTATTATTACAATTAAGATAATTTTCAATGCCTTTTATTTAAAACGGATTAAAATGTATATAATTCAGAACATCATCATATAAAAATCAGTTCACAGCTGTGTGTAGAAAAGTTATTTTTGCCCCTAGAGACAAAGAGTAAAGGAAACAGCACTCTCAACGTTGAATATTCATGTAATTCCGAAGATATAAAAAGTACAAAGAAAAAGCCCTAAAGATCTTGATCTACTGTGGTCTACTGCAATGATTTCAAACTGTGTTCCTGGGAGTCTGGGAGCCCTAGGAGGTGTATCAGGTGTCACCGAGGGGAGTGAGAGGCAAGCCGTGCGAGAGAATTTGGTGATCATTCTTGAGGATCTGTGTATTTGTTTATAAAAATATTTCTTAAATACCTGCTATTTTCCAGGATACAGTGGTGACCCAAACAGTCACAGTCTCTGTCCTCAAGGAGCTTATCTAGACTGAACACTCAAGGGAGTGTACAATTACAACCCGGCGAGTGAGCACGGCACGTCCTCTCAAGTTCCATGATTTACACTTGCTGTTCCTCTGCTTGGGACACCTTCACCCAGTTCTTAGCTATAATGGTTCTGCTTACTCATCTCGATACAACTATTATTCCCTGTGTGAAACTTTCCCCAGACTTTTTCAAATACCCAACCTGCAGAATTATGAACTCCTTCCTTCACATTCCAGAATATTTTATATGTGTCGTATAATAATTACAGTAATAGTTTGTTGGCCTATCTTCTTACAGACTAGACTGTGAGCTCCTGGGAAGGCGGCAGTTATTTCTTTTATGTCCTAAGGGTCTAGTACAAGAGGTTCAATGAAGGTTTATCAAATAAATGAACATAAGTTTTACTAAGATAAGATATATTACATTAGGGTATGTAAAGAAGGCAACAGTACCGAATAACTACCACCACTAGCATGGGACCCTTTCTATCACAGAAAGATTTCTCCAGGGTAAGCTGGGGGAAAAAAGGCTTAGACACAGGGGAAACAGTTCAGTCCCACTGTCAACACCAAGAGAAAACTGAATCCTGAGATTTTATTATCTACAGAGGCTTAAACACTCCCATTGGATTCTAAGTCAACAACACCAGTATACAGAAGGGATTGTATGTTTAATTGTCCAAGTGAATTAGATTAAATCCCCTCTACGCCAACTCCATTTTAATGCCAAACTAATGAGATAATGTATGTGTGTATGATTTGTAACCTGAGTTATACAAATTTTAGTTATTATTATATAATAAGTGTTCAATACACATTTGTAAAATAAATGAACAAAATAAGATGATGATAGACCTTCACAGGTCACTAAGGAATCTAAACACAGTGGAAGACTTTCTGATCAATAAAAGGCTCTCTAAGGGATGTTAGTATAAAGGAGATTACACTATTTTTATTGTGTGATATACTTCCATGAGAGAAAAAACATGAAGTTGCTATTCTGCTTAACTAGAGTATCATGAATAGGATACAACGACTACATTCAACAAACCTATTCTGTCATATTAGTGGAGCATGAGGCAGCACTGTCAGCCTATTTCAAAATGTGTAGGGTGACCCAAATTCTTTTTGGTTGTCGCACTTACGAATGAAGATGGGGAAATGGAAGGGAAGGAGGAAATGTCACAGCCTTCAAATCAAGGAGTTTACAGCAGACATTAGAATTCTGCAGAGTCCAAAGCAAGCGATAAGAAGTCGAGTGAGGGCCCACAGAGTCTCTTATATAGGTCACACAGTAACTGACAGTGGCTTCTGGCATGAGGAAGAGGGCGGAACAGTTGTTTGTCTCTCAAATCCTTCTCACTTAACTGCTGCCGAGTCATGTCTCTCAGAATATAAACCCAATTTCTAAGAATAAATTAAATGAAATCTTTCTGTCCACAAAGTGCTACTGAGGTAGTAAAACTGCTAAGCAGTTCAACACTTTCACAAATCTCTGGTTGGAGATCTGAGAACACTGTGTTCTTTTAAATGAAAGCTAGAAATAATCACTTCTATATCCACTGTTTTCAAAAGTTGGCAACACCAAATTGCTCCTGTAAGTAAGGTTTACATTTGTGGAAAGGTTCCTGTAATTCTGTTAGAAATATTTCTTCAAGAAATTATTTTTGATCGGAAAAGGTAAGATATGAAGAGATACTAAGTTTGCTGGGGTGTGGGGAGGGGACAAGGGAGATATGAAAAAATACCCCAAGGAAACCTGTGTTCCAACAAAACAGAGTCAATACAAGACTCATCGTTAGCTAGAGATTTGGTACTAGAAGTTCATTCATTCGTTCACCCATTCATTCACAAAACACTATTATATGCTAGGCACTGTTCTAGAAGCTAGCTATCCATCTGTGAATAAGACAAACTAGGTCTCTGGTCTTAATGAGCTCACTTTCTAGAGGAGAAAAACAGAAAATAAGAAATGTATTTTTCTCCTTTAATCTGTGTAGCAAGACAAAAATAAAGAAATGAAGTTAGAATAAGTACTTGATGAAACAGGCAATGACCAGAGAGTAACTGAATGAGAAGGAGGGTGTGAGAAGGCACGTGAAACAACTTCACACTGGGCGACTAGGGAAGACTTTTCTAAGGAGGTAACACTGGAGCTGAGACCTCAATTGTATGTTCAATTATTAGTGAAGCTGGGGGATGAAGTTGCCTAAAAAGCAGAGGAAACAGCCAGTGAAAAGGTCCTAAATATGCTAACAAGCTTGATGAATCTGAGGAGGAGGAAAGTAGCCATCTATGGCTGAAATGTAGTGGGCGAGGAGAAAACGGGAATGTGTCGACTCAGTGGCTGGCAGGTCTAGGTCATGTAGATCAGCGTATGAAGTCTGGGTTTTATTTTAAGAGCAGCTGGGGAGTCCCTGAGAATTTTTAAGCAAGGGTGACATAACCTAATGTATATTTTTAAAAAGTGGGTCAGCAAACTATGGCCCCTGGGCAAATCCTCCCACAGCCTATTTCTGTAAATAAAGTTTTATTAAAGCAGAGCCATGCCCTTGATCTACACATTATCTATGGCTGCTTTTGCACCACAATGTCAGAAATGAGTAGCTGCAACAGAAACCACATGGCCCACAAAGCCTATTTACTATCTGGCCGTTTAAAGAAAAAGTTTACTGACCCACGTTTTATTTTTATTTTTGGCTGTGTTGGGTCTTCGTTGCTGTGTGCGGGCTTTCTCTAGTTGCAGTGAGTGGGTTTCTCATTGCGGTGGCTGCTTGTTGCGGAGCACAGGCTCTAGGCTTGCGGGCTTTGGTAGCACGTGGGCTCAGCAGTTGCAGCGCATGGGCTGTAGGGTGTGTGGGCTTCAGTAGTTGTGGCTTGCGGGCTCTAGAGCGCAGGCTTAGTAGTTGTGGCGCACAGGCTTAGTTGCTCCGCGGCATGTGGGATCTTCCCGGACCAGGGCTCGAACCCATGTTCCTTGCACTGGCAGGCAGATTCTTAACCACTGCGCCACCAGGGAAGTCCCTGACCTGTGTTTTAAAAAGCTCCCTCTGTGCTGTGGAAATCAGATTGTATGAAGGCGAGAGCAGAAACAGGGAGACCAAGGTAGATGAATACGGATAATATTCTGGAGTAAAGCTACCATAATTGATGGAGTGAATCTGTGTATGACTGGGTAAGTGCCTGTGAGCTCAATATGATGTTACGCTCTATAGATCCATCGTGGAGAACACTATGGCTATCTAGATGTACATGTACCAAGGTCCAGATGTATAAAGGGATGCTTCAGGGTTTTATAAATCATGTTAACATATTTGGACTCTATCCTAAGAGCACGAGGAGGCCCAGGAGAATTTTAAGGAGGGGAGTAAATTGATCAGATTTTTAGAAAAGATTTTAGAAAAGATTAGAATGGTTCACACACCATCTCTCCAAAGCCTGTCAAAACTTCTAGGAATCTCAGAACTGCCTTTCTCTCTCAAGAAGTTGCCTAGACTAAAAGTCTTTAGTACAGCATTCATGAGAATAATTTTGGTTGCTTTTTTAAAATGCAGGAGCTCAAACCCTATTCAGATGAAATGAATGAGAATCTTTAATGGATAGGAACCAGGTATTTGTAGTTTTAAAAAGGGGGTTTAAAGTGCACTCTTCATTAAAAAGCACAGCTTAAGCAGGATGGAGCTGATTTCCCAGGAAGCCTTGTGGAGTAATGGAAAGGCTGAAGCATTCTGTGGCTAGATTGTGCTTCCATGACCAAAGTCTATTACTAACTCTCCTTGAATACACAGGCATTGTTGTACTTGGAATACAGGACAATGAAGGGAAGGAGAGGAAAGGAGTAGTTGACTCATCAAATGACTAGACATCTTAAGGATAAAAGCAGCAGAAATACAAACTCTTGGGTACCTTTTTCTATCTAGTCTTTTACCTAAGAGAAACAAGAGGGTGAGTTAAGTTGAATAAACCTTGATTGCTGACAAAAAGAAATAGAAGAAAGGGAAACTTTATATTATAAAACATCTAATTCTAAAATCAAAGAAGGATGGTAACAACTATTAACAAACCATTGACACATTAGCACCTATTTAAAACAGATTCTTGGACTTCTCTGGTGGCGCAGTGGTTAAGAATCCGCCTGCCGATGCAGGGTTCGAGCCCTGGTCCGGGAAGATACCACATGCTGAGGAACAACTAAGCCCGTGCGCCGCAGCTACTGAGCCTGCAGTCTGCAAGCCACGACTACTGAGCCCGCGTGCTGCAACTACTGAAGCCCACACGCCTAGAGCTCGTGCTCCGCAACAAAGAGAAGCCACCGTAATGAGAAGCCCGTGCACTGCGATGAAGACCCGATGCAGCCAAAAATAAATAAATAAATAAATTTATTAGAAAAAATAAAACAGATTCTTGCACAAATGAAAAGAGAATTAGTTTCCTATAGGAAAACTCAGGAAGAACCATTCACCAGATGAACTCTTCATAAGAACAAGCAAATTTTAGTTGTCATAATCAGCAAATGTTTTTCTTGTTCTATAAAATGCTGCCTCCTCAAATCTGAAATCCAAGTGAATTTTAAAGGTTACTGATTGTTACTGAAGAAAATAGATCAAAAGATGTTAACAGTGATTAGAAGTACTACAATAATATTTTGTTGGACTACCAACATTTTCTGTTTACATTTTAGGTTTATTTTTTGTTTTGACTATTTGAAATGTTCACTCTTTCCTTGTAATAGTTAATATTTACAATTTGAGGGTTATTTTCTCTCCAGCTCTTTTAATTACAGACATAAGGGGCTTCTTTCAATTCTTCAGATGTACTACAGTCTCTCTCCTCCAGGACTTAGACAAATGCTACATACTCTTTATTTTGCCTGGAATACTTAGCTCTCCCTTCCCCACCCTCTGAGAAAGTGATACATAATCTACTGCTTATATAGACCTGAAGGTCTGAAATGGAAGTTATCCTAACAAAGAGTGAGGATGGGAGGGGACATCATGATTATAAAGACCTTTGAGTTGGGAAAGACTTTGATGTACCCCAAAATTCAGAGAGGGCCAGAGTGGATACAGAAGGAAAGAATGCACTAGAAAAGCAGTTTGAGATCAGGTCATCCAGAGGACTGCATGTCTTATCCATGACTTGAACGTGTTCCCGAAAGTGAAATTTGTAGGTAAAAGGGGAATGAGTGCTTGGAAGCTAGTTTCAAATTCAGGTTTTACCATTTATCAGTTATGTGACCTGGGGTGAGTTATTACAAATAATCTACTTTGTAAAGGGCTGCAGCTAACTGAGGATAAATCTGTGAAATGATTGGTATATTGCCTGATACATTACAGGTATTCCGTAAATGGTGGTGGTGGTTATTATTAAATAATACCCAACATATGAAGAAATTTGTGATATCAGTGAAGAGTGATAAACACTTTGTTTATAATGGATACTGGATATTTTCTACTGTTATGAACACAGGTTATTCCATTCCTTCTTGGATATTAGTTGTAATATACACAATTTTGTATCTGTGGCACTGAACCTCACAGTTTACCATCTAAAACAAAAAAAATACTGAAAAAAACATACTGAGCTATCTGTTTCAACCTCTGTAGTAATACGTTAACATTTATTTTTGTCTGGGCTGTGGCTGATTTTGACCAAACCTACCATTAAAGGGTACTTACTATAACGTATCTTAAGGTTTATGGTATGATCTTCCACTCTGAGAAGAAAAGCACAGCTGATAAAAGTTTTCAAGTGACTTCATCTTTTCACTTTGACACTTTTCAATAAAGTTGGCTCATGGGGATATAAATTACTGTACTAAGGTCAAGAATTCATAGAACTCCTCGTTCAAAAGTTAAGCTGCCTTCCATGTACCTGTTCCCTCTGAGAGGACTTAATGTCAGCAAGAAATAAACTTCTCTTGTGTTAAAAAAAAAAAGTTAAGCTGCCTTGATTTTGTAATTTAAGGAAATTTTTACTTTACTTTTTACTTTTACTTTTTACTTCACTTCACTTCACTTTATTGGCTGTGCTGCATGGCACGCAGGATCTTATCCTTACCAACCAATCGAACCCATGCCCCCTGCAGTGGAAGCTCGGAGTCCTAACCAACGGACCACCAGGGAAGTCCCTTTTTCTTAAAAATAAATCCCTTTAAAGTAGATCTTAAATAATAATGTTTTTCAAATATAATAATGATTTTAATAGTACACTGACAGTTCTTACCAGCTCGAATATGATTCAGTGAAGCCAACATCCTCAACATGAAAGAGGCTGGAACTGTAATGGTATTTCTAGTCTCTTCCAGCATGAGTTCATTTCGAGTTATAACCTATGAGGCAAGTTAAATAACCATGTCAAAGATCACAGGGTAACTGTACCTTTTCCTTAGAGATTAGGAGAACAGTAAAAAATTAGCAGGAATTATTTCATTCTTCATATGTATCTATATTATGTCTACATTTCCACCTTAAGGCTACTCAGTGCCAAATAATTACTTTAACTTGCATTCGACAGAGTAAGATCAGAGAACACTACTCTTTCAACTGGCAGAAAGACAAAGGTCAAACCTTGAGGCTACTTAAAACATTCAAGAGTTCAATTTATTTTTACTTATAATTTGTTTTCCAGAGCAGTCTACTTTGTGTCTGCTTATTATTTTCCCATCTAGTAGAACTGATACTTCTAGTGACAGAGTAGTGTTAAATTGTTATCCCTGGGTCACTTGGGTCCCTCAAGAAAAATGTTACCTTGACTGAAGCAAAGTAATCTTGAAAAATAAACCTTCGGATAAGAGTTACCAATGAATTGTGTCTTAAGTACCAAGAATTGGACTAAATGAACATCCATGAACACCTAGGGAGCTAATGTATAATCACAGGCAAAGGAAAAAAGAGAGGAAAAGCGAAGGTCATGGCAAAGGAAAAACAGGAAGAAAGAAAGGAAAGCATGAGAGGAAGAAGAAGATGCTAACCTGGTCAGCAGTCCCCCAGTGGCATTACAATACGTTTTCAACTCATGGGGGTGCCCGACAGGGCCCTTCACAACCATGCCCCAACCTAGCTTTTTAGTCCAACTGAGCTGCTTTCATATGTGTCCTCTAGGTTTCAGCACACTGGTGGTTCATTTACCTTACAGTAACTTGAAACACGCTGATCCTTCTGTCTCAAATGTTCCGTTGATCCTTGTATGCCTGGTAAACTCAGTCCAATTCTTATTTCCTCTGTGAAGACCTTCCCATCCCATCTATTCCATTTGGAAGCACGGCTGTTCCTTTCTACAGGCTTCCAAAACACTATGTGTACATCTCTGACACTGAGCACACTATATTCTAGCTGTTTATATGTCTGTTTTTTCCACTAGTCTTTTAAGTTCTGAAGGAAGGGTTTATCTTTGTAAATTCAGCACTGTGCCTGACATACACCATGTGTCTTCTATATGTCTATTAAACGAGTAAAAGTATATGTGGGAATTTCACTGTGAACTGTCAACCTTGGTCTAGAGAACTAGTTTTCCAACTCATTAATATTTTTAGCAATGAACTCTTATTTTATTGTTTTAAGAGGGGGTAGTATTAACCTTAGTTGCACTCCCCTCTTCACAGAAGTTCAACAGTTAGCTAGCAGCGGATTAATGCAGTGGATCCTTATTTTCATAAGAAATCTTATATGGAAACCCAAAAATGAAAACCCTCATTGCAGTTGGGAAGGAAATGCCCAGGGTTTAGCTTTCATATCATCCATCTTCCTGCTTCCAATCCTGTAAAAAACCTAGAGCTTCAGAGAACTCAGTTTGAAAACTAGTGATATAACAGTAGCTTCAGAAGCTGAGGAAATCTTAAAATATAATCATAAAGGAAAAGAGTCTCCAATCGTTTGTTCTGCTACCTATTTGGCTATGATTATGGAGAACAGCTATAGTAAAACTATTTTCTTAAAAGGACATAGTGGTTTTTTTTTAATGATTCTTCATTGCAATAAGCACAAATAGTCAACCTATTTTTCTTAAACAACAATATACTATATCTGTTACTACCAATAATCAATATTCTACTTATCCAAATAATATTCCAATTTTTACCTCTCTAGTATTGTGGGCATGTTTTATTCTTGACTTTTCTTTTTCTTAAAATTTGACCTCATTAAATGAATTAACTTGTTTTATGTTACCAACTAATAACAAAATGAGCTGCTTTGATTCTTCTTAAAACAGCAGTTCAGGAACAAAGTGACATATGTTCTATAATAAGTATAATAAAAATCTTACTTCATCAGCAAGTTTTCGGTTAAAAATCCTTGATTCTTCTAGTGGTGACCAGATCTTTATGTCATAATCTATGCCAGACGAGGCTAGAACTAGAAATAAAATGTTCACATTAATATAAAGCTTAGAAATATGCCATTAATTCATGTAAATTTATAATGTATATATGCATGTATGTTTATGTTCAGCAAAATTGAGTTAGAATGGAAATTGTACTGATACATTTAATTGTTAACTGAGAATATTATTTTGAAGATTTCCTAAAAGTTACTCTAGAACACAATTTTAAGACTGTCTTGAAATCACTCAAATTTTTTTCTTATTTACTGCTCTTTTATGAGAAACACGGGCAATTTCAAATGGAAGGCAAGAACAAGCCAATGCTCCTTTGTTCTGGTAAATTAATTCAGACATGTGAAGACTAAAAGGCTTGGAGGTTCAATTTGGTTAAGTAGTGAAAAGTTCAATCAGCCAAACCTCTTACAGCTGATAAAACTTAGAAGCACTCTTAGGAGTATAAACTCTTTAACCTATTTCCCCATATGTTCTGCCAAAAGCAGGTTATAAGTGTTTTTTGTTTTAAACCACAAATAGCAATACTTGACCCTAGTGGCTGCCTACTAGGATAATTTGGATTATTTTTATATTAACAACTAGGAAAAAGTTGAAGCTGATTAATCATACTAATGATTTCTAGCCCTTGCCTTATAAAAGGTCATCTTACTTGGGTCGAACGGGTGTGGCTGCAGGCAGTTTACCACGTGATTATCAGCTTCCAGAAGCATTAAATGCTCAGCAGTGTGACGATCCCAGATGAAGATATGGCCACAGTCAGAACCACTCATTACAAAGTTAGCACCCCAGAAATTGGCTTCTTTTATCTAAGGGTTAAAAAAAAGGAAATGATAAGAGAATTCAAATCAAAGTTATTAAAAAAGATTTATTCTATTCTCAAGTTAAAACAATTAATTAGCTCAGAAAATAAAAAATTGAAGAGAGCCTTTGTCTTCTAGTATATTGAAATCATGATAGAGATTTATCAGCAGGGATAAAGTGGCAGTAAGTAATGAAAAGTCCCCCATGAAGACAGGGATTTGTTTTGTTCAATGCTATATTTATAGTGCCTGAAACAGTACCTGGCACACAGTAGGTGCTGAGTTAATAACTTATTAACTGAGTTAATAACAATATGTTATGAATATATAAATGAATGAATGGGATTTCTGCATTTTGAACAGTATAATGGAAACATATATATATATGTTACTGAACTTTCCAAAAACGGTTCCATTTTAGCTTTTACAAGATAATAACAACTCATAGAAAAAAATGAATTGTTCCCTCCTGTATCTTGCTTTATGCCAAAAGAACAAAAAGTACCAATCTTTTTATTAGCTGTTAGAAGCTCTCACAATCAAGAAGGAAAGATATAAATACGTATTTACTTTTATGAAGCCATGAGACAAAGGATGTGTTAGAACGGTTATGATGGAAGTTTTCAGCAGATGCACATGAATGAACCATCAAAAACCTTTGTACTTCATATCAGAATTTTCGAAATCATTTTATGTACAGCTGCTACTTTGCTATTTTTGGCAAAGCAAAGGAGGGGAGCCAATTTTGTTGTTACTTGGAATTACATTAGTTTTATATTTACTAGTCTTTTTTTTTCCATTCCTGTCCCTAATTATTTTCATCCAAAATTTTAACTGGCAAAATGCAAGAAATATAAATTGGTTACTTCTATTAATAATAAGTGTGCTTTCCAGAATGATTAAATTATTACTACCAATGATATCTATAGAGACAGCTAATTATTTCCCCATCCCAAAGTTACTTTTTGCCTTGACTCTAAAGAAAGCAGATTAAAACTGATTCTGTAGATACTTTTTGATAACTCAATGAATATATGAGAACACTTTCTAGATATGAATGGTTTGGAGTAACAGTTATGTTAATCATCTCACAAGATTCTCTTAGTAAACAGTTAATATTGCATTGGGTATATAGACTTCTGGGTTATAAAAACTTGAAAAGATCTTAGAGATGATCTGGTCTATTCTTATTTCATAGATGAGGAAATTAAAGTCTAGAAAGACAAGGTGACTAAAACAAATTTTTACTTGTCAATCTTTAAAAGAGTTATGATTAATCTGACTATATTTTGCAAGGAACCTGGATTTCATGTATCCAAATCTTTCTCTCCAAAGCCAAAAAAGGGTACTAATATGAACTAAAAAAATCTACTAGGAAAGTAGACAACAAGTATGAGAGAGCAAAAAAGAAGCAGTGGGGACTTCCCTGGTGGCGCAGTGGTTGAGAGTCTGCCTGCTGATGCAGGGGACACGGGTTCATGCCCCGGTCCGGGAAGATCCCACATGCCACGGAGCGGCTGGGCCCGTGAGCCATAGCTGCTGAGCCTGCGCGTCCGGAGCCTGTGCTCCACAATGGGAGAGGCCACAGCGGTGAGAGGCCCGCGTACCGCAAAAAAAAAAAAAAAAAAAAAAAAAAAGAAGCAATGGTTACTTGTACAAGCTAAAATTTTTTAAATTCTATGATAGTTCCTCAGTAGGGTAGAGTTTTCATGATGGTCTTTCACAATATATTATAGGATGAAAAGAACTATATTAGGGTAAAGAGATAACTGTGAAGGTGCACTAATATATTGGAATCACACTGGCATATATGAAAATAATCATTATGGAAAAGAATTCGTATTATGAAATTGCAGTTCTTCCAAAGAATGTCATGAGTATATGGTACCATTGTCCTGGAGTTGCGATGGCCCTTATAAACCATCTTTACTAGTGGCCTTCTAATGTTCAAGGTATCCAATTCCTCCATTTCTTTTCTTTCTTTTCTCCGCCTGAAGAACTCCTGAATTCGGGCAACAGCAGAGCGTCTATGAATTACATATTATAAGAAAAAACAGAAATAAGTAAAAAACATTCACAGGCCACTATAGAATGAAAATGAGCAATATTAAAATATGGTAAAGTCTAGAAGACATTTAAACTAAATATTATGTCAATAAGGCATCCCCAACCAAAAGCATAAAGAGGCAGACACAACAGTGAGACTACATCAGACTAGTTGAGTTACTAAAACAAAATGTTTTAGTTAAGAGATCACTTAGAAATTTGGTACTGGTTGAGAGAGTAAAGGAAATAGCATGCGGCACACTTTTTAAACGGCTGTTTTATAAAAACATAATACAAAATTAATATGCAATTTACTACAAATAAAACAAAACCTATTCAATATTATTTGTCCTCTCCATATTAGGAAATGTAAAGGCATAAAGAGAAACCAGAAGAAGAAACTAAGGTTAACATATAATTTCAGTGGATAAACTTATGTTTTGAGATTTTGTTTAAAGATGTTTGTTCTCAGCAAAGAACAGACTAGTCAAGAAAAACAATATTAATATACATGAATAAAACAAGGGCCTTCAAATAGAATCTATTCTATATGAACTCCATATTAGAGTGCAGATTTGGAGCTAATGAGGATGATTTTACTCTCCTAAGAACTGAGTTGGTCACAAAACTAGAGAATAGTTTTTTTTATTAGAAGGAACTTTTCCTAACACATGTTACTGAATAACTTTGTTAGTTTGAACTTCTTATTTAAAACATTATATTTTGCCATATAATAGACCAAAAATCCAAAATATATAAAGTGTCTACAAATCAGTATGAAAAATGAACACTATAATAGAAAAAAAGTAAAGAACATGAATAGGGAAATTATAGAAGAAAGAGACTTAAAAAATATACAGAAGGATGCCCAGCCTCACTAATATTAAGATAAAAATAAAAACAAATTGATCTTTTTGTATGTCTATCAGATTAAAAAATTTTTTACATCTATCAGAGTGGCAAGAATACAGGAAAATAGGCACTACTGGTAGGAGTTTGAAAGTTTTATATATAAAAAAGTGCACCCTTTTGTTGTAAACTTTTGACTGAAGTAGAACACATATTCAGGAAGGTATAAAATCATAAATGTGTATCTCAATACATTTTTGCAAAATAGCCCCATGTAACCAGTATGAGAGATAGAGAATAAATAGAATTCCAGGACAGATAGAGAATAAATAGAATTCCAGAAGTCTCTCTATCCTCCATTCCCATTATACGCTCCCCTTACCGGAAACCACTATTCTGACTTCTAACATGATGGATTAATTTTGCCTGTTTGTGAACATTAACTAAATGGAATCATACAAAATATATTTTGTGTCTAGCTTCTTTACCTCAATATTACATTTGTAAGATTCATCCATGTTGTTGAATTTAGCTATAGTTCATTCATCTTCTTTGCTGTAGAGTACTACTTTGTATAAATACATTATAATTTACTTTTTCCATTCAACTGTTGGTGAACATTGGGTTGTTTACAGGTTTTGATTACTGAAATAGTGCTTTAGCGAACATATGTACATATTTCTGTTGCGTATATATCCAGGAATGGAACTGCTGGACCACAGTATGTGCATATGGTCAGCTTTAACAGATACTCCCAAACAATTTTCCAAAGTGGTTACAGCAATTTATAATTCCACTGGCAATATGTTAGTGTTCCAGTACAATATATTTTTGAGGAGAAATTAAATAATATCCATTAAAATTTAAAACATATATTTGCTTTGATGTAGCAATTTCATCTTTTAAAAATGTATGCTGTAGAAAAACGAATATGCAAATATATATATACACACAATATATACAGACACACACACACACACACATATATTCACTGAGTACTTTGAGAAACAATGGAAATAATCTTAATGTCTTATACACAGAAAGGATAGGTTAAATAAATATGGTACATCCATACATTGGAATACTTATGCCACCATTAAAAATAATAAGAAAGATCCATAAGCAAGAACATGAAAAATGTCAGCATTATCCTACTGAATCTACAACATAGTTAAAAAATAATTCATAGGGGAAAAATGTATATATATACATAGAAAGAGTCTAGAAAACCAGACACTAAATTGTTAATAACACTTTCTAAAACAATTACATAACAATTCTGTAGTCTTATAATAAAAGGTATTTTCTTTTTCATAAAATGGTATCATAAATTCTATAGGAATATTTAAAAAGTGTTTAAAAAACTTTATCCTATGCTATATATATGTTAAAAAAAAAAGGGTCCGAAATTTTAAGTTAGATATCGTTAGAAACTACCACACAGAAAGCTGACATGTTTAGTTTACTCTGATTATCTCTTCCTGATTGGGAAGTGATAAATGGGAAGGGCTGAGAGTTCAAATGTTCTCAAAAGAAACACAATTAATATGACTGAAACTCTCTTTTTTCTAAAGTGGAAGAGAAAAGGACACTCAATCAGTTAAAAATATGTGATTAACAAGAAACCAATAAAGAAAAAACTCTTGCTAAGAAAGAGTATCTAGAAACTAACACAACATTGTAAATCAACTATACTTCTATAAAATAAATTTTAAAAAAAGAGTATCAGGTAGTAGAGGAAATAGAAATAATCCTGCTGATAAACTGAAGGCCTTGGGAGCTATAAATGGAAAAAGAAACTATATGATAAATTAAGAATTAGACAAAAGCTCAAATCATTTAAAACAAGGTATGTGGGCAAAATTAAAGTTGAATGAGTAATGAGATGATAGTAATTAAGAATTGATGGTACCAAATCATAAGTGTTCATTTCACTTAAAAGTTTGTTGTAGAATATGGTCTAATTTACTGCTTAATGTTTGTTTGGCTTAACAATCCTGATAAAGAATAATTTTGAAAAATAGAGCTCAAGCTATGCAGTTTGTAATGTACAGTTTAGATAAAAGATTAGGGCACCTACCACTATCTCGATGTATGAAAATGATCTAAAACAGAAAAAAAAGCTTCAAGTACACACATTTCAAATTAGATGATAAAAAGTGACAGCAAATGCTATACTATATATAGTCAGGTAATGTCCAACACAGCAAACAGTTTTAAAGAGATGAATAAACTTAGAATGAATACATTGAGGGGAATTCCCTGGCAGTCCACTGGTTAGGACTCCTCACTTTCACTGCCAAGGGCCTGGGTTCAATCCCTGGTCAGGGAACTAATATCCCTCTGGCTGTGTGGCCAAAAAAAAGAAAATTAACACACTGAAACCACTTTCCTAGAGGATATTTCATAAGAAACACCAAAATAATATAAGATGTTGAAAATAATAAATTTGTAATTTATTACTTTGAAAATTTAATCAAATTAAAATTAAAATGTTACATACATATGAAGAACACCAATCAGCAAATAACTATTTATTAAAAGCCTACTATTTGCAAAGTTGTTTTTGAGAATATTAGTTATTAATTCTTTTATATACATATGATAGCTTATGTTAACTTGGCACGCAATTTAAAATTCATAAAAGACATTATAAAGTTCAGTAAGCATGGAAAATTTCAGAAGTAAACAATAAAGAGCACACATTCCAACTCAATGGAGGAAAAAAAATGAAAAAAGCAAAACAACAACAGCAAAAAGATAAAAATCTTAATCCTAAAAAAGACAGGAAAGTTAAAAAAAATTAGGTAGAACAGGATAATTAGAAGTAAAAAGTTGGAAACAAGTCCAAAAGTAGCCATGATAATAATAAAGAGACTAAATTCACCAATGGAGAAAAATGAGATTGTCTCAGGCATACCTAAAGTATTACGACAAGGAAAGATTTCAGGGAAAAGGATATTGTGCAAATACTAATCAAATGAAAGGTGGCATAGCTACAGTAATATCAGACAAAACAGACTAAGATAAAAAGTAGCATTAAAGGTAGAGAGGATTACTACATATAAGTTCAGTTAACCAGGAAGATATAACAATTTAACATATATGCACACAATAAAAAGCCTCAAACTGCATTAAAAAAGAAAATGACAGAACTACAAGGAGAATTACATACATAAACCATTTTAATGATTTCAATATATCTCTCTCACTATTTTATAAATCAAGCTAGCAAAAAATATGGATAATATGAACAGCATAATTAAGTCTTAATCGAATGGTCACATATAAAACTCTACATTAAAAATTAAAGTCATATGCTTTTCAAGCACACATGGAACATTTACAAATTTATCATGTACAAGGCCACAAAGCCACTTTCTACAAATTTCAAAGTATGGATCTAAACCAACCATGTTCTCTGACCACAAATTAAATGTTAATGAAAAAAAGCTGAATGTATACAACTAAAGAAGTTAGAAAAAGAACCACAAAGGAATCTCAAATAATATACAAGGAAGGAAATAATAAAGAGAGAAGAAAAGTACAAATATAAAACAAAGGGGTTAACAAATATGAGAGAAATCAACAAAGCCCAAAGTTGTTTCTTTTTCTTTTTCTTTTTTTTTGGCTGTGCCACATGGCTTGCCAGATCTTAGTTCCCTGACCAGGATAATGGAGAAAAAATTAAGGGGGTTCAAAGAAATAATGTTATGAATAAAAAGGTGCCTATAACTAAAGACACAGCAGGAATTAAAAAGACAATAAAAATACTATAATAAATTTGAAAAGTTAGATGAATCGACAAATTGAAAAATATCACCTAAAACTGACTAAAGAAGAGAGAGTTGAAATAGTCCTGTAATTATTAAAGAATCAAAATAATACTTAAAAACCATACCCCAAAGAAAATACCAGTTCCAGATAGTTTTATAAGTAGGGTCTACTAAATTTTCAAAGAAAAGATCATTCCAATCTTATACAAACTCTGCCAGAGAAAAGAAAAAGAGGAAATATTCTTCTACTCATTCTCTGAGGCTACTGTAACTTTTTACCAAAAAAAAGGGTCATGAGACTATAAGAAAGGAAATTCAGTCAGAATATAGATGCAAAAGTCCTCACAAAATATTAGCAAAGTAAATCCAACATGTCCAAAAGATAATCTACCATGACCAAGTTAGATTTATCTCAGGAATATAAAGATTGTTTAATCTGCTTCCACATGCAAGGAACTTGAAGGTTCCCACTTCACAGCTAATAAGTAAAAGCTGAATGGACTGAAAAATCAACAACTCTTCTTGGATCCCAAAGAGAGTGGAGGACACCAGGCATCACAGAACTCTAGAATGCATCCCCTCCCCCCACATCACCACATCACTAAAGGCCTATGTACCGCAGTTCCTATTACCTAGTACATCATATACAGCTATGGAAAAAAAATTACAAGGCATAACAAAAGGCAAAAAACACAATCTGAAGAGACAGCATCAGAACCAGATATGGCAGAGATGTTGGAATTCTCAGACCAGGAGTTTATTTTTTTAATTTTAATTTTTTTAACATCTTTATTGGAGTATAATTGCTTTACAATGGTGTGTTAGTTTTTGCTTTATAACAAAGTGAATCAGCTATACATATACATATATCCTCACATCTCCTCCCTCTTGCGACAGGCCAGGAATTTAAAACAACTATGATTTGGGACTTCCCTGGCGGTCCAGTGGTTAAGACTCTGCACTTCCCATGCAGGGGGCGCGGGTCTGATTCCTGGTCGGGGAACTGAGATCCCACATGCTGCACCACGTGGCCAAAAAAAAAAAAAAAAAAAAGATCCTTCCTGCCATCAGCATCCTCAGACCTCCCCTGTCCCCCAGACTACTGCAACAGCTCTGAAAGCTTCCTGACCTCTCTCAACACCAGCCAGCTTATAAAGCCTCCTCCCCCAGCAACTGGGGGATTTGTCTTCAGGGCTCTCATTCCCCTTTAAAAGAATTTAAAAATATATAAAACAACTATGATTAATATGCTAAGGGCTCTCTAACTGATAAAGTAGACAGCATACAAGAATAGATGGGCAATGTAAGAAGAGAGATGAAAATCCTAAGAAAGAAACAAAAAGAAATGCAAGAGATCAAAAACACTGGAACAGAAACAAAGACTACCTTTGACGGGCTTATTAGTAGACTGGACATGGCTGAGAAAAGAATCTTTGAGCTAAAGGCTATATCAACAGAATCCTTTAAAACCAAAAAGCAAAGAGAGCAAAGACTGAAAAAAACAAACAGAATATCCAAGGACTGTGGGATAACTATCAATACAAAAAGTGTAACATAGGCATAATGGGAATATCACAGTGAGAAGAAAGGAACAGAAGAAATATTTGAAACAATAATGACTGAGAATTTCCCCAAATTAATGTGAGACACTGAACCACAGATCCAGGAAGCTCAGAGAACACCTTGTAGGATAAATGCCAAAAAAGAACTATACTTTGGCATATCACTTTCAAAATATGAAAATCAAAGATAAAGAAAAAATCCTGAAAGAAGTCTGAGGAAAAAAAAAATCATACATGTAAAGGAATAAAGATAAGAATCACATCCTACTTCTCCTCAGAAACCATGAAACAAAAAGAGAATAGAGTGAAATAATTAAAGTGTTGAGAGAAAAAAAACAAAACAAAACCACCAACCTAGAATTCTGTACACTGGAAAATTATCCTTCTAAAGTGAATGAGAATAAAGTCTTTCTCAAACAAAAACCAGTAGACTTGCCTTGCAAGAGAAGTGCTTTAGAGAGAAGGAAATAATAAAGGTCAGAAACATAAACTGACATAAACAACAGAAGGGCATCAAAGAAGGAATGAGTGAAGGCAAAATAAAAACTTTTACTTTTCTTATTCTAACAAATAACACTTTGTTCAAAATAATAATAGCAATAAGCATTCCATTATCTATCGCATATGTGTATATATATATATATATATATATATATATATATATATATATATATATATATATATGCTTATGTATGCTTACATTAAAGTGAAATGAATTACAGCAATGATACAAGGCACAGAAAGAAGGAACTAGGATTTTGTTATTATAAGGTACTCACACTACCTATGAAGCGGTATAGTGTTATTTGAATTAGCTGTAAATTTATATTGCAAACTCTAGGGCAACCACTAAAAGAAGTAAAAAAATAAGTACAAATGCTATTCTAAGAAAGGAGAGAAAATGGAATCATATAAAATGCTGAATTAAAACCACAAAAGGTGACCTTCGAGATGGCGGAAGATTAAGACATGGAGATCACCTTCCTCCCCACAAATACATCAGAAATACATCTACATGTGGAACAACTCCACAGAACACCTACTGAACGCTGGTAGAAGACCTCAGACCTCCCAAAAGGCAAGAAACTCCCCACGTACCTGGGTAGGGCAAAAGAAAAAAAGAAAAAACAGAGACAAAAGAATAGGGACGGGACCTGCACCAGTGGGAGGGAGCTGTGAAGGAGGAAAGCTTTCCACACACTAGGAAGCCCTTTCGAGGGCGGAGACTGCGGGTGGCGGAGGGGGAAGCTTCGGAGCCGCGGAGGAGAGCACAGCAACAGAGGAGCGGAGGGCAAAGCGGAGAGATTCCCGCACAGAGGATCGGTGCCGACCGGCACTCACCAGCCCAAGAGGCTTGTCTGCTCACCCGCCGGGGCGGGCGGGGGCTGGGAGCTGAGGCTCGGGCTTCAGTGGATCGCAGGGAGAGGACTGGGGTTGGCAGCGTGAACACAGCCTGCAGGGGGTTAGTGCGCCACAGCTAGCCGGGAGGGAGTCCGGGGGAAAGTCTGGAACTGCCTAAGAGGCAAGAGACCATTGTTTCGGGGTGTGTGAGGAGAGGGGATTCAGAGCACCACCTAAATGAGCTCCAGAGATGGACACAAGCCGCAGCTATTAGTGTGGACACCAGGGATGGGTATGAGACGCTAAAAAGCCTGTGTGTGAGCACAGGTCACTATCCACACCTCCACTCCCGGGAGCCTGTGTAGCCCCCCACTGCCAGGGTCCCGTGATCCAGGGCCAACTTCGGGAAAACACACAGCGCACCTCAGGCTGTTGCAACGTCACACCAGCCTCTGCAGCCCTGGGGTCGCCCCGCATTCCGTACCTCTCCCTCCCCCCGGCCTAAGTGAGCCCGAGCCCCCTAATCAGCTGCTACTTTAACCCTATCCTGTCTGAGCTAAGAACAGACAAGCTCAGGCAACCTCTACAGAGAGGCGGGGCCAATCCAAAGCTGAACTCCAGGAGCTGTGCAAACAAAGAAGAGAAAGGGAAACCTCTCCCAGCAGCCTCAGGAGCAGCAGATTAAAATCTCCACAATCAACTTGATGTACCCTGCATCTCTGGAATAGCTGAATAGTCAACGAATCATCCCAAAATTGAGGTGGTGGACTTCGGGAGCAATGATAAATATATTTTTTTCCTTTTTCTCTTTTTCTGAGTGTGTTTGTGTATGCTTCTGTGTGTGATTTTGTCTGCGTAGCTTTGCTTTTACCATTTGTCCTGGGGTCTATCGGTTTTTTTTTGTTTTTAGCATAGTTTTTAGAGCTTGTTATCATTGGTGGATTTGGTTTTTGGCTTGGTTGCTCTCTTCTTTCTTTTTTTTCTTACTTTTTAATATGTTTTTATTTTTAATAATTATATTTTATTTTAATAATGCTATTTTATTTTATATTGTTCTTTCTTTCTTTTTTTCTCCCTTTTCTTCTGAGCCATGTGGCTGACAGGGTCTTGGTGCTCCGGCTGGGTGTCAGGCCTGTGCCTCTGAGGCGGGAGAACTGAATTCAGGACATTGGTCCACCTGAGGCCTCCGAGCTCCGCATAATATTAAACGGCGAAAGCTCTCCCAGAGATCCCCATCTCAATGCTAAGACCCAGCTCCCCTCAACGACCAGCAAGCTACAGTGCTGGACACCCTATGCCAAGCAACTAGCAAGACAGGAACACAACCCCACACGTTAGAAGAGAGGCTGCCTAAAATCATAATAAGGTCACAGACACCACAAAACACACGACTGGACACAGACCTGCCCACCAGAAAGACAAGATCCAGGCTCATCCACCAGACAAAAGGCGCTAGTCCCTTCCACCAGGAAGGCTACACAACCCACTGAACCAACCTTAGCCACTGGGGGCAGACACCAAAAACAACAGGAACTATGAACCTATAGCCTGCGAAAAGGAGACACCAAACACAGTAAGTTAAGCAAAATGAGAAGACAGAGAAACACACAGCAGATGAAGGAGCAAGGTAAAATCCCACCAGAGCAAACAAATGAAGAGGAAATAGGCAGTCTACCTAAAAAAGAATTCAGAGTAATGCCAGTAAAGATGATCCAAAATCTTGGAAACAGAATGGAGAAAATACAAGAAATGTTTAACAAGGACCTAGACGAACTAAAGGACAAACAGACAATGATGAACAACACAATAAGTGAAATTAAAAATTCTCTAGAAGGAATCAATAGCAGAATAACTGAGGCAGAAGAACGGATAAGTGACCTGGAAGATAAAATAGTGGAAATAACTACTGCAGAGCAGAATAAAGAAAAAAGAATGCAAAGAATTGAGGACAGTCTCAGAGACCTATGCGACAACATTAAACGCACCAACATTCGAACTACAGGGGTCCCAGAAGAAGAAGGGAAAAAGAAAGGGACTCAGAAAATACTTGAAGAGATTATAGTTGAAAACTTCCCTAATATGGGAAAGGAAACTGTTAATCAAGTCCAGGAAGCGCAGAGAGTCCCATACAGGATAAATCCAAGGAGAAAAATGACAAAACACATATTAATCAAACTATCAAAAATTAAATATAGGGCTTCCCTGGGGGCGCAGTGGTTGAGAGTCTGCCGGTCGATGCAGGGGACATGGGTTCGTGCCCCGGTCTGGGAGTGTCCCACGTGCTGCGGGGCAGCTGGGCCCCTGAGCCATGGCCGCTGAGCCTTCGCGCATGGAACCTGTGCTCCGCAACAGGAGAGGCCACAACAGTGAGAGGACCGCGTACCGCAAAAAAAAAAAAAAAAAAAAAAAAAAATTAAGTAGAAAGAAAAAATATAAAAAGCAGCAAGGGAAAAACAACAAAGAACATATAAGGGAATCCCCATAAGGTTAACAGCTGATCTTTCAGCAGAAACTCTGCAAGCCAGAAGGGAGTGGCACAACATATTTAAAGTGATGAAAGGGAAAAACCTACAACCAAGATTACTCTACCCAGCAAGGATCTCATTCAGATTTGATAGAGGAATTAAAAGCTTTACAGACAAGCAAAAGCTAAGAGAATTCAGCACCACCAAATAAGCTTTACAACAAATGCTAAAGGACCTTCTCTAGGCAGGAAACATAAGAGAAGGAAAAGACCTACAATAACAAACCCATAACAATTAAGAAAATGGTAATAGGAACATACATATCGATAATTAACTTAAATGTAAATGGATTAAATGCTCCAACCAAAAGACATAGACTGGCTGAATGAATACAAAATCAAGACCTGTATATATGCTGTCTACAAGAGACCCACTTCAGACCTAGGGACACATACAGACCGAAAGTGAGGGATGGAAAACGATATTCCATGCAAATGGAAATCAAAAGAAAGCTGAAGTAGCAATTCTCATGTCAGACAAAATAGATTTTAAAATAAAAACTAGTACAAGAGACAAAGAAGGACACTACATAATGATCAAGGGATCGATCCAAGAAGAAGATATAACAATTGTAAATATTTACGCACCCAACATAGGAGCACCTCAGTACATAAGGCAAATGCTAACAGCCATAAAAGGGGAAATCGACAGTAACAAAATCATAGTAGGGGACTTTAACACCCCGCTTTCACCAATGGACAGATCATCCAAAATGAAAATAAACAAGGAAAAACAAGCTTTAAATGATACATTAAACAAGATGGACTTAATTGATATTTATAGGACATTCCATCCAAAAACAACAGAATACACTTTCTTCTCAAGTAGCCATGGAACATTCTCCAGGATAGATCATATCTTGGGTCACAAATCAAGCCTTGATAAATTTAAGAAAACTGAAATCGTATGAAGTATCTTTTCTGACCACAACGCTATGAGACTAGATATCAATTACAGGAAAAAATCTGTAAAAAATACAAACAGATGGAAGCTAAACAATACACTACTTAATAACCAAGAGATCACTGAAGAAATCAAAAAGGAAACCAAAAAATACCTAGAAACAAACGACAATGAATACACGATGACCCAAAACCTATGGGATGCAGCAAGGGCAGTTCTAAGAGGGAAGTTTATAGCAATATAATCTTACTTTAAGAAACATCTCGGGCCTCCCTGGTGGCGCAGTGGTTGAGAGTCCGCCTGCCGATGCAGGGGATACGGGTTCGTGCCCCGGTCTGGGAGGATCCCATATGCCGCGGAGCGGCTGGGCCCGTGAGCCGTGGCCGCTGGGCCTGCGCGTCCGGAGCCTGTGCTCCGCAACGGGAGAGGCCACAACAGTGAGAGGCCCGCATACCACAAAAAGAAAAAAAAAAAAAAAAAAAAAAGAAACATCTCAAATAGACAACCTAAACTTACACCTAAAGCAATCAGAGAAAGAAGAGCAAAAAACCCCCAAAGTTAGCAGAAGGAGAGAAATCATAAAGATCAGATCAGAAATAAATGAAAAAGAAATGAAGGAAACAGTAGCAAAGATCAATAAAACTAAAAGCTGGTTCTTTGAGAAGATAAACAAAATTGATAAACCATTAGCCAGACTCATCAAGAAAAAAAGGGAGAAGACTCAAATCAATAGAATTAGAAATGAAAAAGGAGAAATAACAATTGACACTGCAGAAATACAAAGGAGCATGAGAGATTACTACAAGCAACTCTATGCCAATAAATGGACAACCTGGAAGAAATGGACAAATTCTTAGAAAAGCACAACCTTCCGAGACTGAACCAGGAAGAAATAGAAAACATGAACAGACCAATCACAAGCACTGAAATTGAGACTGTGATTACAAATCTTCCAACAAACAAAAGCCCAGGACCGGATGGCTTCACAGGTGAATTCTATCAAACATTTAGAGAAAAGCTAACACCTATCCTTCTCAAACTCTTCCAAAATATAGCAGAGGGAGGAACACTCCTATACTCATTCTACAAGGCCACCATCACCCTGATACCAAAACCAGACAAAGATGTCACAAAGAAAGAAAACCACAGGCCAATATCACTGATGAACATAGATGCAAAAATCCTCAACAAAATACTAGCAAACAGAATCCAACAGGACATTAAAAGGATCATACACTATGATCATGTGGGGTTTATCCCAGGAATGCAAGGATTCTTCAATATATGCAAATCAAGCAATGTGATACACCATATTAACAAATTGAAGAATAAAAACCATATAATCATCTCTATACATGCAGAAAAAGCTTTCAACAAAATTCAACACCCATACATGATAAAAACCTCCCAGAAAGTAGGCACAGAGGGAACTTATCTCAACATAATGAAGGACATATATGACAAACCCACAGCCAACACTGTTCTCAATGGTGAAAAACTGAAACCGTTTCCACTAAGATCAGGAACAAGACAAGGCTGCCCACTCTCACAACTATTATTCAAGATAGTTTTGGAAGTTTTAGCCACAGCAATCAGAGAAGAAAAAGAAATAAAAGGAATCCAAATCAGAAAAGAAGTAAAGCTGTCACTGTTTGCAGATGACATGATACTATACATACAGAATCCTAAAGACGCTACCAGAAAACTACTAGAGCTAATCAATGAATTTGGTAAAGTAGCAGGATACAAAATTAATGCACAGAAATCTCTTGTATTCCTAGACACTAATGATGAAGAATCTGGAAGAGAAATTAAGGAAACATTCCCATTTACCACTGCAACATAAAGAATAAAATACCTAGGAGTAAACCTACCTAAAGAGACAAAAGACCTGTATGCAGAAAACTATAAGACACTGATGCAAGAAATTAAAGATGATACAAACAGATGAAGAGATATACCATGTTCTTGGATTGGAAGAATCAACCTTGTGAAAATGACTATACTACCCAAAGCAGTCTACAGATTCAGTGCAATCCTTATCAAACTACCAGTGGCATTTTTCACAGAACTAGAACAAAAAATTTCACAAGTTGTATGGAAACACAAAAGACCCCGAATAGCCTAAGCAATCCTGAGAAAGAAAAATGGAGCCGGAGGAATCAGGCTCCCTGACTTCAGAGTGTACTACAAAGCTACAGTAATCAAGACAGTATGGTACTGGCACAAAAACAGAAAGATAGCTCAATGGAGCAGGACAGAAAGCCCAGAGAGAAACCCACTCACATACGGTCACCTTATTTTTGATAAAGGAGGCAAGAATATACAATGGAGAAAAGACAGCCTCTTCAATAAGTGGTGCTGGGAAAACTGGACAGCTACATGTAAAAGAATGAAATTAGAACACTCCCTAACACCATACACAAAAATAGACTCAAAATGGATTAAAGACCTAAATGTAAGGCCAGACACTATAAAACTCTTAGACGAAAACATAGGCAGAACACTCTATGACATAAATCACCTCAAGATCCTTTTTGACCCACCTCCTAGAGAAATGGAAATATAAACAAAAATAAACAAATGGGACCTAATGAAACTTAAAAGCTTTTGCACAGCAAAGGAAACCATAAACAAGATGAAAAGACAACCCTCAGAATGGGAGAAAGCATTTGCGAGGGAAGCAACTGACAAAGGATTAATCTCCAAAATTTACAAGCAACTCATGCAGCTCAATATCAAAAACACAAAAAACGCAATCCAAAAATGGGCAGAAGACCTAAATAGACATTTCTCCAAAGATATACAGATTGCCAACAAACACATGAAAGAATGCTCAACATCACTAATCATTAGAGAAATGCAAGTCAAAACTACATTGAGATATTACCTCACACCAGTCAGAATGGCCATCATCAAAAAATCTCCAAACAATAAATGCTGGAGAGGGTGTGGAGAAAAGGAACCCTGTTGCACTGTTCGTGGGAATGTACACTGATACAGCCACTGTGGAGAACAGTATGGAGGTTCCTTAAAAAACTAAAACTAGAACTACCATATGACCCAGGCATCCCACTACTGGGCATATACCATGAGAAAAGCATAATTCAGAAAGAGTCATGTACCACAGTGTTCATTGCAGCTCTATTTACAATAGCCAGGACATGGAAGCAACCTAAGTGTCCACCAACAGATGAATGGATAAAGAAGATGTGGCACATATTTATTCAGCCATAAAAAGAAACGAAATTCAGTTATTTGTAGTGTGGTCGATGGATCTAGAGTCTGTCACACAGAGTGAAGTAAGTCAGAAAGAGAAAAACAAATACTGTATGCTAACACATATATATGGAAGCTAAAAAAAAAAAAATCGTTATGAAGAACCTAGGCGCAGGACAGGAATAAAGACGCAGACGTAGAGAATGGACTTGAGGACATGGGGAGGGGGAAGGGTAAGCTGAGAAGTGAGAGAGAGGCATGGACATATATATACTACCAAATGTAAAACAGATAGCTAGTGGGAAGCAGCCGCATAGCACAGGGAGATGAGCTCAGTGCTTTGTGACCACCTAGAGGGGTGGGATAGGGACGGTGGGAAGGAGACGTAAGAGGGAGGAGGTATGGGGATATATGTATATGCGTAACTGATTCACTTTGTTATAAAGCAGAAACTAACACACCACTGTAAAGCAGTTATACTCCAATAAAGATGTTAAAAAAAAAAAAACCACAAAAGGCAAAAAAAGAGTGGAAGACCAAAATAGGAACAAACAACAAGGGCTAGAAATAGAAAACACCTGTGAATATGGTAGACATTAATCCAACTATATCAATAATCACTTTGAATGTCAATGTTCTAAATATACTAATCAAAAGACAGAGATTGCCAGAGTGGATCCAACAATACGACCCAACTATCTGTTGTCTACAAAAAAACTCACTTTAAATATAGACTCCCATAGAGTAAAAGTAAATGAATGAAAAACTATATATACCATTCTAACACTAGTCAAAACAAAGCAGAGGTTAACTATAATTTTTTCAGAGAGAGTAGACTTCAAAGTAGGCAAAATTCTCAGGGGTAAAAAAGAGGATTACATAATGATAAAGGAATCAACTCTTCATGAAGACATAACAATCCTTAATGTGCATGTCTAACTACAGAGGGTCAAAATACGTGAGACAAAAACTGATAGAACTGCAAGGAGAAATAGATGAATCCACTATTATAACTGGAGACAATTAGGCATTGAATATATTACAGTGAACGAAAACATTTAGAGAATATGGACAAAGACAGGCATTAAACAAACCATCCCTTAAATAAATATATGATTACATACATACATACATACATCTGCCCACTCTTCTCATTTCCCACTGCTATCACCTTAGATTGGACCCCTCATCATCTCTCACCTGGCCTACTGCAATAGCCTCTTACGTCGTCTTGCTGTTTTCAATTTTACTCCCTTCCAATCAGCCATCTATGAAGCTGCCAAAATGATCTAAGACATAAATCTAGTCATGTTTCTCCCAAGTTGGAATAATTTCTATAGCATCCCACTGCTTAAAGAATTGATTTACTCACTCATTCAACAAATATTTACTGTTTAATGAAAACAGATATGCTGTTAATTTATTTCTTAGAAAATTAAATCAGAATCCCAAACACCATACAAACAAAAGAGGCAGCTTATATAAGGACATTTTAACAGTGTATAACCTTTTGCCAAAGATGTTTTTTTGCTGAATACGTATACACTGTGATTGGAATGTAATTTTTTGTTCAAAACTGAATCTCTGTGTCCATTGAACAATTCTCCTATTCTCCCTTATCCCAACCTCTGGCAACTACCATTCTACCTTCTGTTTCTAATGTTGCATCCTGACACTGGAAAAGAGATTGTTACAAACTAAGTGCTTTAAGCACCTTCAGCCCCTCTAATCAGCCTTTCCAATGTCCCCCCAATTCTCAAAGATGGGAGCTCCGAGGAATATTGGCTTTTCCCGATCCTCCCTCTTAACTGGCTTGGAGAAACATTTCTCCAGATTGGGGAATCTCTTCCAGGCCTGACACCAAAGCCACACTCAGTGCTCAACCCACTACTATAAAATAGCCCCTGGCTTGGAGTAATAAACAATTCAAATGGTGGGGATCTCTAATGAACCTCAAGGGGGTTCCTGTCTCTGAATCTATTCCTTCTTGTTTAGGTGTTTGAGAGATACATGCCCTGTTCTCCTTAGTTCCTCTATCCTTCTACTCCTCCCCATTTATTAAACTAAGACTTCTTAGAGAAATATCATGCTGGAATTTATTTCTCCCAAAAGGGAGAAATAATTCTAGAAATTGATAGTAGTCATCAAAGTAACCCACCAGGTGAATTAAATGATCCTTCGACATCTTTTATTTGTTTAGTTTCTAACAGAACTAGAGCAGAGTCTTGGAAACACTGACCATTTGTCCCTATTGAATCAACTACCACCTTCCTTATGGGCAAACCGATGTTGGCAAAATTCACAGTGCACCTCCCATCAAAATTCAAATAAGCCCCTCAAAACTCTTCCCAGAATTAATCAATATCCTATAAGTATAGAAGCCCTTCAAGGCATAAAACCCATAATAGAAGATTACAAGGCTCAAGGTCTCATTACCCTTTATACTAGCCCCTATAACTCTCCCATTTTTCTGGTGAGAAAACGTAAGGGCCGAGGGTGAAGGTTTGTCCAGGACCTCTGAGCAGTAAGTAACACTGTCATCCCTTGACACTGTTGTTCCTAACACTCATCCGTTACTAACAGCCATTCCTGCCGGAAGCAATTTTTTTTTTTTACTGTAATTGATTTATGCAGTGCATTCTTTAGTATTCCAGGTGATGAAGCTAGCTAATACCTTTTTGCCTTCACTTAGGAACAAAAAATTTTCACCTGGACAGTAATGCCTCAGCGTTTTACCAAGAGTTCTTATTTATGACAAATTCTGAAGGCTGATATAAAGTTCCCTAGAAACTTATTTACAAAACAGAAGTACAGTCACGGATGTAGAAAACAAACTTATGGTTACCAGAGGACAAGGGTGGGGAGGGATAAACGGGGAGACTGCGACTGACATATACACACTACTATATATAAAATAGATAACTAATAAGAACCTGCTGTATAGTATAGGGAACTCTACTCAATACTCTGAATGGCCTATCTGCGAAAAGAATTTTTTTAAAAAAGAGTAGATATAACTGATTCACTCTACTGTACACCTGAAACTAACACAACATTGTAAATCAACTATACTCCAATAAAAATATAAAAAACATACACACCAGCCCGAGAGGCTTGTCTGCTCGGCCGCCGTGGCGGGCGGGGCTGGGAGCTGAGGCTCGGGTATCGGCTTTCAGTCGGAGCGCAGGGAGAGGACTGGGGCTGGAGGCAGGAAGAGAGCCTGAAGGGGTTAGTGCACCACGGCTAGCCCGGAGGGAGTCCGGGGAAAGGGTCTGGAGCTGCTGAAGAGGCAAGAGACTTTTTTCCCTTTTGTTTCCTGGTGCGCGAGGAGAGGGCATTAAGAGGGCTGCTTGGGGAAGCGCCGGAGACAGGCACGAGCCGCGGGTAAGGCACGGACCTCGGAGACGGGCGTGGGCCGCCGCCGCCGCCGCCCGCCGCCGCGGCCCACCGCCGCCCGCCGCGGCCCGCCGCCGCCGCCGCGGCCCGCCGCCGCCGCCGCTGCCGCCGCCGCCGCGGGGCCTGTGTGCGAGCGCGGGTCACTGTCCGCCCCGCCTTCCGGGGGGCCTGTGCACCCCGCCACTGCCGGGGTCCCCGAGACCCGGGGACGGCTTTTCCGGGAAAGCGCACGGAGCGCCACGGGCTGCTGCAACGTCACGCCGGCCTCTGCCGCCGCAGGCCCGCCCCACACTGCGCGCCCCTCCCTCCCCTCTGCCTGAGTGAGCCAGAGCCCCCGAATCAGCGGCTCCTTTAAACCCGTCCTGTCTGAGCGAAGAACGGACGCCCTCCGGCGACCTACGCGCAGAGGCGGGGCCAGGTCCAAGGCTGAGACCCGGGAGCTGTGAGAGCAGAGGCAGGGAAATCTCTCTGTGCAGCCTCGGAGGCAGCGGATTAAAGCTCCACGGTCCATTTGATGTGCCCTGCGTCTGTGGAGTGCATGAATGGACAGCGAATCATCCCAAATTGAGGAAGTGGACTTTGAGGACAAGATTTAAGACTTTCCCCCCTTTTCCTCTTTTTACAACGAATTATTCCAAATTAAGGAGGTGGACTTAGAGAGCAAGATTTCAGACTTCTCGCCCTTTTCCTCTTTTTACAACGAATTATCCCAAATTGAGGAGGTGGACTTGGAGAGCAAGATTTTTGATTTTTCCCCCTGCTCTCTTTTTGTGAATGTGTATGTGTAATCTTCTGTGTAAGATTCTCTCTGTATAGCTTTGCTTCCACCATATGTCCCAGGGTTCTATCGGTCCGGTTTTTTTTTTTTTTTTCAATAATTACTTTCTAATTTTAATAACGCTACTATATTTCATACTTTATTCTATTTTACTTTACCTGCTCTTTCTTTTTTTCCTACTCTCCCTTCCTCCCTCCCTCCCTCCGCTCCTCCTTTCCTTCTTTCTTTTTCTTTCCTCCCTCCCACCCTTCTTCTTTCCACTTTCTTTTTCTTTCCTTCCTCCCTCCCTCCTGTCTTTCTTCCTTTCCTTCCTCCCTCCCTCCCTCCTTTCTTTCCTTCTTTCCATCCTTCCTCCCTCCCTCCCTCCTTTCTTTCTTCCTTCCTTCCTTCCTTCCTTTCTTCCCTTCTTCCTTTCTTTCCCTCTCTCTTTCTTTCTTCTACTAATTCTTTCTTTCTACTTTTTCTCCCTGTTACTCTGAGCCGGGTGGATGAAAGGCTCTTGGTGCTGCAGCCAGGAGCCAGTGCTGTGCCTCTGAAGTGGGAGAGCCAACTTCAGGACACGGGTCCACAAGAGACCTCCCAGCTCCACATAATATCAAGCAGCGAAAATCTCCCAGAGATCTCCATCCCAACACCAGCACCCAGCTTCAGTCAACGACCAGCAAGCTACAGTGCGGGTCACCCTATGCCAAGCAACTAGCAAGGCAGGAACACAACCCCACCCATTAGCAGAGAGGCTACCTAAAAACATAATAAGGCCATAGGCACCCCAAAACACACCACCAGACGTGGACCTGTCCACCAGAAAGACAAGATCGAGCCTCAACCACCAGAGCACAGGAATTAGTCCCCCCCACCAGGAAGCCTACACAACCTACTGAAACAACCTTAGCCACTGGGGTCAGACACCAAAAACAACGGGAACTACGAATCTGCAGCCGGCAAAAAGGAGACCCCAAACACAGTAACATAAGCAAAATGAGAAGGCAGAAAAACACACAGCAGGTGAAGGAGCAAGATAAACACCTACCAGACCTAACAAATGAAGAGGTAATAGGCAGTCTACCTGAAAAAGAATTCAGAATAATGATAGTAAAGCTGATCCAAGATTCTATTTCCATGATCCATAATCTTGGAAATAGAATAGACAACATGCAAGAAACAGTTAACAAGGACCTAGAAGAACTAAAGATGAATCAAACATCGATTAAAAACACAATAAATGAAATGAAAAATACTCTAGATGGGATCAATAGCAGAATAACTGAGGCAGAAGAACGGATAAGTGACCTGGAAGATAAAATAGTGGAAATAACTGATGCAGAGCAAAATAAAGAAAAAAGAATGAAAAGAACAGAGGAGAGTCTCAGAGACCTCTGGGACAACATTAAACGCACCAACATTCGAATTATAGGGGTTCCAGAAGAAGAAGAGAAAAAGAAAGGGACTGAGAAAATATTTGAAGAGATTATAGTTGAAAACTTCCCCAATATGGGAAAGGAAATAGTTAATCAAGTCCAGGAGGCACAGAGAGTCCCATACAGAATAAATCCAAGGAGAAATACACCAAGACACATATTAATCAAACTGTCAAAAATTAAACACAAAGAAATCATATTAAAAGCAGCAAGGCAAAAACAACAAATAACACACAAGGGAATCCCCATCAGGTTAACAGCTGATCTCTCAGCAGAAACCCTACAAGCCAGAAGGGAGTGGCAGGACATAATTAAAGTGATGAAGGAGAGAAACTTGCAACCTAGATTACTCTACCCAGCAAGGATCTCATTCAGATTTGATGGAGAAATTAAAACCTTTACAGACAAGCAAAAGCTGAGAGAGTTCAGCACCACCAAACCAGCTTTACAACAAATGCTAAAGGAACTTCTCTAGGCAAGAAACACAACAGAAGGAATATACCTACAATAACGAACCCAAAGCAATTAAGGAAATGGGAATAGGAACATACATATCAATAATTACCTTAAATGTAAATGGACTAAATGCTCCCACCAAAAGACACAGAGTGGCTGAATGGATACAAAAACAAGACCCATATATATGCTGTCTACAAGAGACACACTTCAGACCTAGAGACACATACAGATTGAAAGTAAAGGGATGGAAAAAGATATTCCATGCAAATGGAAATCAAAAGAAAGCTGGAGTAGCAATTCTTATATCAGACAAAATAGACTTTAAAATAAAGACTATTAGAAGAGACAAGGAAGGACACTACATAACGATAAAGGGATCGATCCAAGAAGAAGATATAACAATTGTAAATATTTATGCACCCAACATAGGAGCACCTCAATACATAAGGCAAATACTAACAGCCATAAAAGGGGAAATCGACAGTAACACACTCATAGTAGGGGACTTTAACACCCCACTTTCACCAATGGACAGATCATCCAAAATGAAAATAAATAAGGAAACACAAGCTTTAAATGATACATTAAACGAGATGGACTTAGTTGATATTTATAGGACATTCCATCCAAAAACAACAGAATACACATTTTTCTCAAGTGCTCATGGAACATTCTCCAGGATATATCATATCTTGGGTCACAAATCAAGCCTCGGTAATTTTAAGAAAATTGAAATTGTATCAAGTATCTTCTCCGACCACAATGCTATGAGACTAGACATCAATTACAGGAAAAGATGTGTAAAAAATACAAACACATGGAGGCTAAACAATACACTACTCAATAACGAAGTGATCACTGAAGAAATCAAAGAGGAAATTAAAAAATACCTAGAAACAAATGACAATGGAGACACGACGACCCAAAACCTATGGGACGCAGCAAAAGCAGTTCTAAGGGGGAAGTTTATAGCAATACAATCCCACCTTAAGAAACAGGAAGCATTTCGAGTAAACAACCTGACCCTGCACCTAAAGCAATTAGAGAAAGAAGAACAAAAATACCCCAAAGCTAGCAGAAGGAAAGAAATCATAAAGATCAGATCAGAAATAAATGAAAAAGAAATGAAGGAAACGATAGCAAAGATCAACCAAACTAAAAGCTGGTTCTTTGAGAAGATAAACAAAATTGACAAACCATTAGCCAGACTCATCAAGAAAAAAAGGGAGAAGACTCAAATCAATAGAATTAGAAATGAAAAAGGAGAAGTAACAACTGACACTGCAGAAATACAAAAGATTATGAGAGATTACTATAAGCAACTCTATTCCAATAAAATGGACAACCTGGAAGAAATGGACACATTCTTAGAAATGCACAACCTGCCAAGACTGACTCAGGAAGAAATAGAAAATATGAATAGACCAATCACAAGCACTGAAATTGAAACTGTGATTAAAAATCTTCCATCAAACAAAAGCCCAGGACCAGATGGCTTCACAGGTGAATTCTATCAAACATTTAGAGAAGAGCTAACACCTATCCTTCTCAAACTCTTCCACAATATAGCAGAGGGAGGAACACTCCCAAACTCATTCTACGAGGCCGACATCACCTTGATACCAAAACCAGGCAAGGATGTCACAAAGAAAGAAAACTACAGGCCAATATCACTGATGAACATAGATGCAAAAATCCTCAACAAAATACTAGCAAACAGAATCCAACAGCACATTAAAAGGATCATACACCATGATCAAGTGGGGTTTATCCCAGGAATGCAAGGATTCTTCAATATACGCAAATCAATCAGTGTAATACACCATATTAACAAGTTGAAGGAGAAAAACCATATGATCATCTCAATAGATGCAGAGAAAGCTTTCGACAAAATTCAACACCCATTTATGATAAAAACCCTGCAGAAAGTAGGTATAGAGGGATCTTTCCTCAACATAATAAAGGCCATATATGACAAACCCACAGCCAACATTGTCCTCAATGGTGAAAAACTGAAACCATTTCCAGTAAGATCAGGAACAAGACAAGGCTGCCCACTCTCACCACTCTTATTCAACATAGTTTTGGAAGTTTTAGCCACAGCAATCAGAGAAGAAAAGGAAATAAAAGGAATCCAAATTGGAAAAGAAGAAGTAAAGCTGTCACTGTTTGCAGATGACATGATACTATACATAGAGAATCCTAAAGATGCTACCGAAAAACTACTAGAGCTAATCAATGAATTTGGTAAAGTAGCAGGATATAAAATTAATGTACAGAAATCTCTGGCATTCCTGTACACTAATGATGAAAAATCTGAAAATGAAATCAAGAAAACACTCCCATTTACCATCGCAACAAAAAGAATAAAATATCTAGGAATAAACCTACCTAAGGAGACAAAAGACCTGTATGCAGAAAACTATAAGACACTGATGAAAGAAATTAAAGATGATACAAATAGATGGAGAGATATACCATGCTCCTGGATTGGAAGAATCAATATTGTGAAAATGACTCTACTACCCAAAGCAATCTACAGATTCAATGCAATCCCTATCAAACTACCAATGGCATTTTTCACAGAACTAGAACAAAAAATTTCAAAATTTGTTTGGAAAAACAAAAGGCCCCGAATAGCTAAAGCAATCTTGAGAACGGAAAACGGAGCTGGAGGAATCAGGCTCCCTGACTTCAGACTATACTACAAAGCTACAGTAATTAAGACAGTCTGGTACTGGCATAAAAACAGAAAGATAGATCAGTGGATCAGGATAGAAAGCCCAGAGATAAACCCACGCACATATGGCCAACTTATCTTTGATAAAGGAGGCAGGAATGTACAGTGGAGAAAGGACAGCCTCTTCAATAAGTGGTGCTGGGAAAACTGGACAGGGACATGTAAAAGTTTGAGATTAGATCATTCCCTAGCACCATACACAAAAATAAGCTCAAAATGGATTAAAGACTTAAATGTAAGGCCAGAAACTATCAAACTCTTAGAGGAAAACATAGGTAGAACACTCTATGACATAAATCACAGCAAGATCCTTTTGGACCCACCTCCTAGAGAAATGGAAATAAAAACAAAGATAAACAAATGGGACCTAATGAAACTTCAAAGCTTTTGCACAGCAAAGGAAACCATAAACAAGACCAAAAGACAACCCTCAGAATGGGAGAAAATATTTGCAAATGAAGCAACTGACAAAGGATTAATCTCCAAAATTTATAAACAGCTCATGCAGCTCAATAGCAAAAAAAACAGACAACCCAATCCAAAAATGGGCAGAAGACTTAAATAGGCATTTCTCCAAAGAAGATATACAGACTGCCAACAAACACATGAAAGAATGCTCAACATCATTAATCATTAGAGAAATGCAAATCAAAACTACAATGAGATATCATCTCACACCAGTCAGAATGGCCATCATCAAGAAATCTAGAAACAATAAATGCTGGAGAGGGTGTGGAGAAAAGGGAACACTCTTGCACTGCTGGTGGGAATGTGAATTGGTACAGCCACTATGGAGAACGGTATGGAGGTTCCTTAAAAAACTACAAATAGAACTACCATATGACCCAGCAATCCCACTACTGGGCATATACCCTGAGAAAACCATAATTCAAAAAGAGACATGTACCAAAATGTTCATTGCAGCTCTATTCACAATAGCCCGGAGCTGGAAACAACCTAAGTGTCCATCATCGGATGAATGGATAAAGAAGATGTGGCACATATATACAATGGAATATTACTCAGCCATAAAAAGAAACGAAACTGAGCTATTTGTAATGAGGTGGATAGACCTAGAGTCTGTCATACAGAGTGAAGTTAGTCAGAAAGAGAAAGACAAATACCGTATGCTAACACATATATACGGAATTAAAAAAAAAAATGTCATGAAGAACCTAGGGGCAAAACGGGAATGAAGACGCAGACCTACTTGAGAATGGACTTGAGGATATGGGGAGGGGGAAGGGTGGGCTGTGACAAGGCGAAAGAGAGGCATGGACGTGTATACACTACCAAACGTAAGGTAGATAGATAGTGGGAAGCAGCCGCAGAGCACAGGGAGATCAGCTCGGTGCTTTGTGACCGCCTGGAGGGGTGGGATGGGGAGGGTGGGAGGGAGGGAGATGCATGAGGGAAGGGATGTGGGAACAGATGTATATGTATGACTGATTCACTTTGTTATAAAGCAGAAACTGATTAAAAAAATAAATAAATAAACTTTAAAAAAAAAAAAGAATCTTGATCTTCTCCATTTGAAAAAATATATATATATATATAAAAAACAAAACAAAAGAGAAAAGTTCCCTAGAGGTTCTACTTTGCAATAGGTGGATGATTTGCTTCTTTGCTCTCCTTCTCAAGCCTCCTCAAAGGAAGACAGTATTCACTTGCTAAAGCTTTTAGCTTTAAAGGCTTAAAGTTGCCAAAGAAAAATTGCAGTTTGCCCAAAGCCAGATTCAATATTTAGGGCATCTGATATCAGAATGAGGGCTAAACCTAGACCTTGACAGACTTCATGATGTCCTAAGTTTCCCAAAACTCAAAACTTAGTGCCAACTGTGAGGTTTTCTTGGTTTGGTTGGTTATTGACGAAACTGGATTCCAAATTTCTCTCTTATGGCCAAGTTTCTATGTTTTCCTTAACAATAACAACCCCGGCCCAATTTTATGGGAAGAAGGAGACAACATAGACTTTAAAGGCCTTAAAGGAGAGTTTGATGAACCCACCTGCCTTTGGGCATCCCAATTACCACATCCCCCTTTTTCTTTTTGTATATGAAAAGGGAATGCCCTTGGGGTGCTGACCCAAAAACATCGCCCCATAGGGTATTACAGCCAGTAACCGGACCCTGTGGCACAGGGATACCCCCCTTGCCTTCGAGCTATTAAGGCCACTGCCCTTTTGGTTAAGGCCACTGAGAAAATCATTATGGGATCCGCTTTAACCGTTTTTGTACCTCATGCAGTAGAAGCTCTCCTGAATTCTCATCACACTCAACGTTTCTCTGCCAGCGACCTCACCTCCTGTTAAATCCTTCTGTTAGCTGCCTCTCACAGCATTCTTCTACGTTGTAATACCTTATCCTGGCTACTCTTCTCCCCTCCATCATTTTCAAAGTCCCTCATGACTGCTTAATGCTGAGGAACTAACTCCCGACTCCTCGCGATGATCTACAGGAAATTCCAGCTTCTCATGGCTCACTGATGGTTCTTTAAAAGGTGACAATGGCGAATACTGTGCTGGGTATGTTATTCCAATTCCTTTTAGTGTTGTTGAGGCAGCATCTTTTTCTATGGCTACTTGGACCCAACAGGCTGAATTATACACCCTTACACAGGCTTGTACTTTAGCCAAGGATAAAACTGCCAATATTATATTTGAGTTGGCCAAAAAAGTTCATTCGGTTAGTGAATACGTTGTTCAGTAAAATTCTTGGTGAAAATGAAAAATGTCTCTTATTTTTACTTAAAACCAAAAGAAACTTTTTAGCCAACTCAATACTAATAGTAGATATGCTTTTGGAGTAGCTCATGGTTTTGGAATGTTATGGAAGCAATGTGGCTTCCTTACTTCCGGTGGACATAAAATTTTAAAATGGCCCCTGTGTTCAGAAATTATGAATGCAATACTCTTACCTCCCACTTTCAGCTATTATTAAGATTCTGGGGCATTCTAAACTTGACTCTCTGGAAGCTAAGGGAAATCACCTTGCCGATATTTCTTAAAGGAAGGCTGCCCTTAAAGGAACCAACAGTAGCCAAACCACTGTCATAGTCCAAAGGGATATTTCCCCAAATGATAATTTAGAAAAACTGGCTAAAGAATCCCAACAATTGGCCTCAGAAAAGGGAAAACAAGATGGGAAATTCAACAACTGTTGGTGTGATAAAAAAGAGAAAGCTCTGGTTTGGACCAAGTAAGAACCCAGTTTTACCCTGGAGTCTAAAATTCCCACTTCCCACCACTGTACATGCATTAAACCATTAATCTACTAAAAAATGTTAGTCTTCATGAATCAGTATTGATGGGGAAACATTAATAAGGCTGCAAAAAGCACCTATCTCACTTGTCCCACTTTTCCAAAGTACAACCCAGGGAAGCCTGTTCATACTGTTCCCAGACATTTTAAGCTGCCTAATGGACCATTAGAGATCCAGCAAATGGATTTCACACTATTTACTCCATCTAATGGATATAAATATGTTTTAGTTATGGTCTGTATGTTTTCACACTAGACCAAAGCCTTCCCTTGCAGACAGGCTACTGCCTCTTCTGCGGATAAATTTCTTTTGGAAAAGATTATCCCTACCTGGGGAAATTCTCCTTAACTTCACAGTGATTGCCCAGGTGCTTCAAAATGTCTATGCTGTTTGGCTAGTTTTACAACACTATTACTGTTCTTACCACCCTCAATCCTCTGGTTTAGTCGAACACACTACTGGTATTAAGATTCAACTGGCAAAATTTGTAAAGGCCCTCCAAATACCTTGGCCAAAAGCACTGCGGCTGGTCCTTCTAAATTTCAGGTCCGCCCCTTTTGGAACTCATAAACCCTTAGCATAAACCCAATGCACTTGGCTTCTGCTTCTTTTGACCTAAAACTGATAAAAGGAGAGATACTCTAATATTGCAAAAGCCTAATTGCTTCTATTAAAAATAATGTTTTGGGAACTCCCTGGTGGTCCAGTGGTTAGGACTCCATTCTTCCACTGGAGGGGGACCAGGTTTGATCCCTGGTCAGGGAACTAAGAGCCTGCAAGCCACGTGGTGCGGCCAAAAAAAAAAAAAGTTTTGACAGAGCAATCTTTTCACAGTGCGCCCTTGGGAGACAAAAACTTGAAGCATCACACCTTGCAATCTGGAAATTTTGTCTTTTAAAAAAGACACTTCCAGATGAACTCTCTTCAACCTTGTTGGAAAGGCCCCTATCGAGTACTGCTAACCAACCCTTGTGCTGCCAAACTCCCAAGGAACAGACTCTTAGATTCACATGAGACACCTAAAGAAAGCACCAAACCCTGACTGGACCTGCACATAATCTGGTGACCTGAAAGAAAAGATTTCCTAGAATTGACGCAGATGACATCTGATGAAACAGTTTTCCCCAGATATCCAGAAAAGGCTTGTTGGAAGTTTGCTGCTAAACCTTTGATGATGACATAATGCTTCAGGTGATCTCCAATGTCTATGATATTGATAACATATGGACTTTAGACATAAAGTACCTTAGAGTTTTCCCTCCTACCCCTCCTTCCTTGTTACTCAAATGTGACCTTAATAGGTTTCTAATCTGTGCACTTTCCCTGCAATGTGAGATGCTACACCCAGCAAAAGTCCTTCATGATACTGAAGGACAAAAAGCTAAACTAGAAAACGTGACTCTTGATCAGCAATGCTTTCAGAGAAAGGTCTTGATCAAAAGGGGAAAATGTTAAAAATTAAAACACAGATATTTGAATTAAATACAGTTGGGAGTTTGGAAGGGGGAGATCTCATGTCCTGCGACCACAGCAGAGCCCAATAGGAAGAAGGAAAACATCTCTTCTTTCCTGAAAAAGACTCAGCCAATGAAAAGCCATACTCTTTATTTACCATAGCCCTCTCACCTTCCTTTTCCTCTCTATGAAAGCATTATCCTTCCCTTGTGGGGGTGGGGTGGGGGAGGGGGAGACACCTGGGTGAAGCTCATCATGGTTGCAGACTCCAAACTGCAATTCTCTGACTGATCCCAAATAAACGCATCTTTGCTAGAGAAATATCTAGCAATCTATTTGTTTCAGGTCAACACTGGAAACAACCTAAATGCCTATTAACAGGAAAAACGATAAATTATGGTATAGTCGTACAATGACTTATAATACAGCAGTAAAGCTGATTGAGCAACAGCTATACATAACAGTATGGATCAATCTTAGTAACATATTGTTGACTGGAAAAAAGATAGCAAGTCCCATTTATAGTGAGATATCCTTTCTTATAAAGTTCAAAAGTGGGTAAAATAAATTAAGTAATACATTGTTTTTGCATTTATGTCTGGTAATTATCTGGTAATTCTTTGTTTTTTAAAGCAAGGCATGATACACATAACATTCAGAAGAATGATTACCACTGGTATAGTGGGCAGGGGGACAGAATGGGGAGGAGTATAGGTAGATCTAAGGTACTAGCAGTTTTCTAGTTCTTGGGTTGGGTGGTGGGTTCATGGGTATTTATTACATTAATAAATAATAAAGAAAATGAGCCAACCATGAATCAACAATTACAGTGTGTCACAAACCAAGAATTATAAAAATACAATTCTCCCTTTCCTCAGATTAGGCCCTTAATAATCCCACTGCCTATGCAAGGCTCTATCACTGCAATTACTGTGTTGTAATTATTTATGCGTGTCTGTGTATCTCACTGAACGGACAGCTCAGAGAGGATGTGTCTTCATTATCCTTATATCACCAGCATCCACCACAGTGTCTGGTTCATATAGTTTATTGAATTAACTAATCAATACAAAACTGATTATCCAGGAATTTCAAAGTAAAAACATCTCAAAGTATTAGCTATTATTTTATTTTGAAAATAGCATTTAATAGATGGGAAAAAAAGACAAGGAATCTGAAGGAAGTACATTTGACCTAAGAAAATAAAACCTAGATTCTTGACTTTACATTTTGATCCTTTTCTCTTCCCTGAGTCTTTACATTTTATTTTTAATACTTCATATTCTAGAAAATCCTGTTTCTAAAATGGTCAGCAAAATTTCTTAAGATGTCTCCAAGCTCAAATTAGAAAGTTACATCAATCAGAAAGAGTCTATAAGCCTTATTTTTTAAAAAAGATATTGAACTGGCACATTTAGTAGTTAAAAAAACAACTAGGCCGAACTACAAAAAGACATTCTTAAATAGCACTAAAAATATAAAGTGAATTACTTTGCCTATTGTTTTCAACATGGTAAAAAAAATCCTTTTATAAAACATATTTACATATAGCTAGAGCTGGAAATTCCCTGGCAGTCCAGTGCTTAGGACACTGTGCCTCCAGTGCAGGGGGCATGTGTTCCATCCCTGGTCAAGGAACTAAGGTCCCCCATGCCAGGTGGTGTGGCCAAAAAACAACAACAACAAAACATATAGCTAGAGTGGTAAAATTAATCAATACTATTGATATTATTAAAATAGCTTGTAAAAGAACAAAATATTAGGGTAGAAAAAGATGGCTTAATCAAAGATTAAATCTTTCCATCTTAAAATAAGTTGAGTTTGCAGACTTCCCTGGTGGCACAGTGGTTAAGAATCTGCCTGCCAACGCAAGGGACACGGCTACAAGCCCTGGTCCGGGAACAACAAATCTCATGCGCCACAGCTACTGACTGAGCCTGCGCTCTAGAGCCCACGAGCCACAGCTACTGAGCCTGCATGCCACAGCTACTGAAGTCCGCGTGCCTAGAGTCCATGCTCCACAACAGAGAAGCCACTGCAGCGAGAAGCCCACACACCGCAAAGAAGAGCGGCCCCCACTGTCCGCAACTAGAGAAAAGCCCACGCGCAGCAACAAAGACCCAACACAGCAAATAAATAAATAAATAAATAAATAAAAATAAGTTGAGTTTGCATTTATTTACAAAACTTGAGATTGACTTTTTCCATTCAAAGATCAAAATATTAGGTTTTTATAAGCTTACGGATGCTATTCTCAATCCCTACCTCTTCCCCTGCCCCCTGCAACAGGAGAGTTTGTGTAATAAGTATTTTCTCTATTTTCAGAACAGCTATAAGACTTTGGGATGAGAACCAAGCTGCTATGGTATGTGTCAAAGAAACACTCCCTAGGCAAAAGATATTAAAACAAAAGAGTAAGTTAAATTCTACTTACTTATGCCTCACTGAATATGCTCATTTGAACTCTAGATACCAGTATACGTAGTTCAATTCTCTTAATTTATACTATATATACATTTTTCTCATATTAACATAGTGGTTTTTAGAAAGAGAACCTCATTTAGAGCTTAGAGTTTAAATCTCATTTAAATTTAAAGTCTGTGATTATTCCGAGTTAAGCTCAAATTTACCTTTAAATTGTCAATAAAAAACAGTTTGTTGGCCAAATGAATCTATGAATAGAAATTTAGAAAAGATATGTTATTTGTGTTTCTAAAAATAATACTTTTGGGCTTCCCTGGTGGCACAGCGGTTGAGAGTCCGCCTGCTGATGCAGGGGATACGGGTTCGTGCCCCGGTCCGGGAAGATCCCACATGCCGCGGTACGGCTGGGCCCATGAGCCATGGCCACTGAGCCTGCACGTCCGGAGCCTGTGCTCCGCAACGGGAGAGGCCACAACAGTGAGAGGCCCGCGTCCCGCAAAATAAATAAATAAATGAACAAACAAACAAACAAATAAATAAATAAAAATAATACTTTTAAGTTCTTTAAAGCACTTGTTTATAGTAAAAGCCATGTTAGTGTTACTAAGTCATCTACTGTCACCAACAAGGTCTCTGGATTGGAATTTCAGTCATTTCAACACACACCTTTTACAAGTATCCGAAATAAGAGAGGTGGATGAGTTGCTAGAGAATCTTGCTGTTTCTAGTCCTTCTGTGTCTGGGTGGTGGTGGGGGGGGGGCAGATTGTATTCTTTGCCTCAAAATGTGTTAGTAAATAAAAATAAAGGATAGCAGGCCAGATGCTGCTACCTCTAAAGAGAACTTGACCTTTATGTAATGTTTCCTCCATTGTTCTGCCTGTCTGAGACACTGAACCCTGATGTACCTGCTTGCCTAGACGGTCTGTACAAATAATGTGATTCATGGTGAACACCTACTTTCCTTCAGGGTCTGGAATTTAGGGGGTTGTGGTTGGGTGCAGAGGGTGCCTATATGATCAGCCCCAATAAAACTGCTGGATTTCGAGTCTTAATTAAGCAGGCTTCTCTGGGCAGAAACACTACACAAGTGTTAACTGCATTTTATCGCTGGAAGAATGAGCACACTGTATGGACCACACTGGGTGGGAGAACGTTGGAAGCTTATGCTTGGATTCTTCCAGATTCCATCTGATGTGTTTTTCCCTTGTCATAATAAACTATAGCCATGATTTCATGTGACTCTTAGTTCTGTGAGTCTTTCTAGCAAGTCAACAAATGTGTGGGAATGTTGTCAGACTCCTAAAAAAGTAATTCATAGCTTTTCATTTATTTCAAATGTTAGGAAGCAGAGGAAGAATAAGCCAGATTATCTAAGGAAATGTGAATAAAAATTTTGTTAGCTATAGTTTTAGATAAAAAGGTGTCTTCTTTGTCAACTTTTATTTATGTATTCATGTATGTAGTATGCTGGCCTTAAAGGTGCTTACATCTTACATAGGGAAACATATACACACATATAGACAATAAAGTGTTACAGGTAGCATAACAGATACATATAGAGGCACACAGAAGATATGTTCAATCCTACTTGGGATTATGCAATGTATAGCCAGAAAAAATTTCAAAAAAGAGCAGCTTAAGATGCATGTTGAGGGGACTTCCCTGGTGGTCCAGTGGTTAAGAATCCGCCTTCCAATGCCAGGGACACAGATTGGATCCCTGGTTGGGGAACCAAGATCCCACATGCCACGGGGCAACTAAGCCTGCATGCCGCAACTAGAGAGCCTGCACGCCACAACTACTGAGCCCGCATGCTCTGGAGCCCAAGCGCCACAACTAGAGAGAAGCCCATGTGCAGCAACTAAGACACGACGCAGCCAAAAATCAATCAATCAATAAATATTTTTTAAAAAAAGATGCATGTTGAAAGTTGAGGTGGCCAAAATGATGATGATGGTGATGGTAATAGGAAGTCATTTCAGTTAGAGGGCACAGAGTAAGATATGGAGGCATAAGGTGTATTCAGAGACACTCCGAATATGGCTGATGTAGAGAGTATGAGCAATTCTTGGCAACAGCCATAACACAGAATGCCTTCCACTTCAACGTTTTAGCTTTTCTATAACTCACTTAGAGCGACATGGTACTTTTAGGTTGCAATCTTCACTGTAAAAGTAGAAATTGGCTTTGTGTGCTTAGGATGTAGGGTATAAATCAGAAAATCAAAAAGCCCTGAAACAAATTCCATTCTACTATAACTTAATTAGAAAGTGCTAATTACCAACAGACTAATTTGCAAAAAGTTACTCCAAATATACCTAAATGTTAAAAAAGTCTATAAACACCAGCACAAAAGCAAAAACAATTTTGAGATGTTTATATGAGAATCCTTGTGAGAATGGGACGTAACCAGGGATTTCTATGTAGCTACAATATTTTTGGTTTATTTCATCATTTCTGTATTCCCCATGAGGAGCTCTACTAATTTTACATTTCTGATTGTTGCTATATGTTTTATATTCCACTTTGTTTTAGAAACATATGATAAATAACAGACATGTGCCACTAGAATTAGGTACAAGGTCGATTTTGTCAGTAACCCAGGTTTTGGGTAAATGAATAATGGAACTGAGGTTCACTTTAAAGTTACATTTAAAAATGTACCCCCTTGGGCTTCCCTGGTGGCGCAGTGGTTGAGAGTCCGCCTGCCGATGCAGGGGACACAGGTTCGTGCCCCGGTCCGGGAGAATCCCACATGCCGCGGAGCGGCTGGGCCCGTGAGCCATGGCCGCTGAGCCTGTGCGTCCGGAGCCTGTGCTCCGCAACGGGAGAGGCCACAACAGTGAGAGGCCCGTGTACAGAAAAAAAAAAAAAAAAAATGTACCCCCTTGTTAGTCTTCAAATTACAGAAGTGTTTGAGAGTTATGTATCACTTGACGTGTGATACTAAGTTACTAACCAATTTATGAGAAAACTGCTTTCTTTAAAAAAGTCAGAATCTTAAAACTATGCACAGAATTAGACTCAAGTCCATTTTTTGTTACTGATCTCAAGGAAAAGGAGTATTTTTGAATAATACCAAAAAGTTGCTAATTGTTACCTCCAATCAAGTTTTAGAAAAACATAAGTTGCATTCTTCAACAAAATAGTCAAAGCAAGTAACTAATATTTAAAATACATCATTTCAGATTATAGTTACTTTATCATATGACGCACTTGAAGTGAACATCAATTATATCTGCACACAGGAAATTTCTTTTCATTCTATTCCCATGCAGTGCATGCAGCTAAATATAGTTTGTGAAAAGCAACCCGCTTTATAATACTTAGCACTTAAGAGTTCAGTTAAGTTCAAAGAAGCATTAACTGTTAATAGGAAAGGTGGTTAGCTGTGGAAAAAGAGGACCTGGCAAATTCATCATAAAGAAAAAGTAAAATAATGAAGGAACATTCTGAATTACCTCATTATTCTATCACCTATTGTTGTTCCTCTGATATTAAATCTAGTGAAGGGAACACAATAACTAAAGTCACTCACAAAGACTTCAAAGAACCAAATATTTAAAGCATTAAGGCCACCACTTTTACCATTAATCATCTAAATCTAAAATACTTTTGTTCCCCTTTGTGACTTAGGGTATTATGTGAGAATATGTCACTCAACTAAATGTGTATGAGCAAATTAAGGAAACAGAAACACTCACTGAAGATAGATTAGAAGGAATACATTGCACTTAATCCCTTTTATCTTTAAAAAAAATTAGAACCTAACCCTATTAGGTTCAGATTCATATTATCAATACCCTCAGCTGGAACACTCTAGCTCCCCAGGGCTGAGTTGCTCTTTGGGAACTAAATAATTAAGCCCTGAGCTGACTCATTTGTCCTAACCTTAAGACTGTATAACCAGCAAGCAAAGAACAACAGAGCTTTTAACTCCCTAGGAGTTCAGTTCTTTCTCTATGATTACTTTTCCTCTGCAATTTTAATAAAGAATAAACTTGAATCACTAGAAATACTGAAAAAGTGATTATAATGATGACTAAATAGATGATAGCAAATTTACAGTATGCAAAGAATTTTGGCTTTAAGAATGAAGGCCATGTTCCATAGAGTCCAGAGTAGGTAAATGGAACCAAATTTCTATGCAAATAAATATTTTTTTAAAAAGTAACTAACAGGCAATATATGGTTAATATCTTTAATCTTTACATAAAAAATCTTTACAGTATCTTAATTGAGTCTATTAACTAAAAACTATTCAAGACTATGTGAGAACTTCTTCAGGAAGCTTACTTAGATATACTTGTCTTTTTTTTAGAGAGCAAAAAACCTCTTGGGTTTGGCAAGAGGAAGAGCTATCAGCCAGGCCATCATTCTGTTTACTAGAAGATGGATTTGGCGCTGTGAAAACAGTTTACATGAAGACCATCTAAATAATAAACCTGACCAGTTTCCTTTCATTCCAAGGGCACCTATTTATGTTTCTAAATCCAATATATAAAATCACTAAGAGAAACACATACTACTTTCATTTATTGCTTTTTTTATACCATATGAGAAAGTATATGTTTGATTTGTTTCTTTCTTCAATTTAGTTTCCATTTAACGTTCTGTGTTCCTGCTGTAGACAAAGTTAAAGGGGACCAAATGTGGTTCATAGATTTCACTGTTTTAAAACTTTGGTTATCTGTCAATAGAGGCATTTTACCATACACTATAGCTTGGTTTCTCTCTATAAGACTTATTTGCTATAAAGCAGGGATCAGCGAACTATGGCTCTTGGGGCAAATCTGGCCAGCTGCCTGTTATTCTAATGGCCCATAGAAGAATAACAGTTTTTACATTTGTAAATGGTTACATTTTTTAAATGATTATAGAAGTGCCTACATAACTGCCTCCATTTTGCCTCTTGGTCAACAAAGCCTAAAATATTTACTATCTGGCTTTTTAGGAAAAAGTCTGTTGACCTCTGCTATAGACAGTCCCAGTTATATTTATACTGAGACTAGCTATAGTTAATGAGCAGAGTATTCCATTTTAAAATACCTATGTTAGTTGTTAAGGCCTTTATTTTCTAAGACATTTCCTTCTCATGCTTGTTCTCAGCTCAAAAATGAAAACCTGGGTCATATTTATTTAACCAAATTATAAGAATGCAAATCTTTATTAAAAAATCATAACTTTGCATTGCAAAGAACTGTTTTGATATTTTTGTTAAATGTGTTGAAAATGGCTTAGCTATAAACTTTTTAGGTTTCATTTAAAAAATTAAATATGTGGCAAAAAAATTACAAGATCCACTATGTAATTCTGCATACAAATTAAAGTACAGATCTAAGTATATACCATTTTACCATTTTCAATTTTGGGACCAACTCTAGCCTAACCAAACTAAACTTGACTGGGTTTCTTAATGACCTTTAAGACATGCATCCTTTTAGTTGGGCATGTCATCCAAGTGTGAAATGTTTCCTTAGATTCTAAGAACCAAATGGTATTTTTACAGTAGAGCTTTGAAATTCTTTGTCCCTTTGGAAATAGAAATTCTCAAAATTCATATGCCTATTTATAAGCTGGTAAATTATTCTTTTCATGTTCTGAAGAAGCAAAATTTCTTAAACTTTCTCTCTTTAGAATAAAAGTCAACATACCCATTCCTCCAAATTTAGAAGTAAGATAAATGGGCAGTTTTCTGAAGGATGAACAGCCCTTAGAAAGGTACAGAAATGAAAAGTACATTTTATATAGGTAGTCCAAGATTTAATCAAGATGGTGCTCAGGAAGTTAGGAACTATCAAAATTATTTGGAAAAAAGTCAGAAGGAAGATTTTCCACCATTTACAAATTTTTGGTAAATAGCTAGGAAAGAATAATGCAAATTTCAAAGGAAAACTGATGTAACTGTGAAACAGTCACTATAATCACTTTAGCATTACCTCAGTATGCACAACTTTGTGTGTGTGTACATATACACACACATATATATATATATATATATATATATAGTATTTATTTCATATATTTATTAAAACTGTTTTCCATGTTCTTATAAATGGCTTGTGTATCTGTCTTCTCTTTTCAGTAAATTAACTTTCTCAACGGGAAGAATTTTATTATTCTTCTTTTACTACTACTATGTCCTATAGAATAAAACAAAATAATATATAGGACAAGCTAAGGTTAAATACCTAAACTGAGTGTACAGAATATTAATAATATTTAGTTTAAAAAACAAAAAAAGCAAGGAAGCAAATGTAGACCCAGAGGTGGTTTCAAACCTGGACCTAACCATGAGAGCATGAATTCAAGAGCACGTGCGTGAAGTGGGGTCACTTCCAGGTTGTTGGCCCTGATCATCTCTCCTCTAAAAGAGTCTGTTAGTCTAGTTCAGCACCTGAGTTTTTTGGGTCAAGGAAGCTATCAGGTGCCAATTCTGTGGCAGATCCAAATCTCAGGAGAATCCCTAAAACATATAAATCATCTAAATATTATGAAAATGATAAGTAAGTGATAACACTCTGTAGAAAGATACTATCATTTCTAGTCAGATATCCAAAATAAGGACAATATGCTGCAAGACATTTTGCATTCTCTAGGACCCACTCTCCCCACAAATCCTCCTGTCTCATTCATGTTGTACTACTGTGTAAAAAAAAAAAAATCTCCTTAGGTCTAGAATATACAAAATCCCTGCTTAGCACCTCAGTTTCCTCAGCTATAAAGCAGGCTAGGTAAAAGTGTATATAATTAGCCTAAATAGAAGATGCTAAATAATTATGATTTTTTGCAAGTGTCTAATATTTACCAAAAATATATGATTTCTTATTTAAACAAACAGACCTGGTAAGTGACACGGTGCATTTTACCAAAAGTTGATACTTAAATTTTATTTTCCATTATGACCTTAGTATCATTTTAAGCTATGTAAGTACAGAAAAAAACCAAGGACATATGTTTGCTTACATCATTAGAAAGCCATAAATTTACGAACTTAAAATAATTATAGGCTCTGGCTCTCCACCCGGGGTTTTAGAAACCATCAACTTGATTTTCAAATTGTGCTATGCTTGCCAACCTTATCTGCATACATCAAGAGGTAATAATATTGTAAGGGACTCCCTCTGGGTATGGAAAGAAATGAAACTAAGTTTTACTTGTCTAAAATATATACTAAGAATTTGAAGACTAATGTGTGGCAGGTAATGAGAAGATGTTTGATTAGTCTCTAAATACAAATATAAGCAAAGATTACTTCCTCTACATTTAAAAACAGGGTCACTGCAAAGTAAACATGTTGAACAAATATGACTAAATGAAGACACATATCTATCTTCATAGTTAAGAAAAGGCAGTTTCACTGAACTGCAAGCTACAGTGTTCAGGAATTTTGCTTGTCCTCTGTTAGTCTTTACCCCTGTAGCAATTCTTATAGTAATTGCTTTTTAAAGTCTAAGTAGCTACACAGAATATCTTGGTTGTTTAATACACCGGTCATTTATTCAGTGCTTTCAATTTGAGACAAGTCCTTGGATTGATTGATTTTTTTCTAAATTCTGACAACAATTCTAGATAATCATAACCCCATTTTATAGATAAGGAAACTGAACCTTAAAGAGACACTAAGTAATCTGAATGATGAAGCAGCTAGTAAATGGTAAAACCAGAATATAAGTCATTCGGCTCTTAATCATTATATAACATTGCCATTCTTTAATGGGAAATTAATCTTTTCACTTGACAGAAATGTCAGAATATTTTATAAATAGCAGAACATTGAGCATAAAAATACGTGATACGGGTTCTTCATGCTTGTGTAAGCTAGGATTTTAAAGATAAAATTTTATTCTCTGGAAGAAGACAGAACTTACAATGAGATATGATGGCACTGATTATAGAAATAGCTTTAGAGAAGTACGGAATGCAATATAGTTTAAAAGATTTACTTTATCTACTAAAAAATAAAATATGTCCTTATGAACACATAATATGAAAAATGGAAAAGGTATATGAACATATTAGCAATTTAATTCTCTACTGTAGTTATAATATTTGTTACTTGGTGTGATTTTTTCATTTTTGAAATTGAGTTACTAAGTTTAGTAGAAGTCAGAGAAAAACATACTGTTCTCAAAAAGAGAACTTTATCACACTACCTTAATCCAGGGTCAAGAGAGAAGCAGAAAAACTGAACATTAAAAAAACCCCCAAACTGATAAAGGCCAGGATGTCTACAGGGCAATCTGACAACTAAATATAACTAACTTCATAAATAACCTGTTGGTCATTCTCAACATTCCTTTCTCTTGATCTGTAAACTGAGGACCGAGCCTTAGTGCTGAAGATACAGAGCAATGAGACATTCTATTCTCCACAGTTTGCTCAAAGAATGTAATACATGAAATTAGTTATAATTTAGAAAATTCTATGAGTTTATATGACTGAGACACCTTTAGAGGAAAAAACTGTCAAAAATGGAGAAACTCCTTTATGTGACTTCAAACAAAGGCTTGTGAATTATACTCTTTATAGTTCATGTTAATTAGAAATTTACCAACCTATCACCAGGTCCTGCTCGATACCTTGCACCTGGGATCAGCACTGGGTCATCATCACTGTCATCTGTGTCCTGGAGAGCAGAGTCCCTGGCCAGTGTTTCCTCATGAGCCAAAGGCCCAATGGCTTCTGTTTGTGACTGAGGTTCGGGATTGCTGGTACCCTGACTGGTAGCACTTTCAGTGCTAGTTTGATGTGAAGTTCCTGGTTCCTTGCCTTTTTCAGACAAAGTGGATTCTTCTGGAACCCCACAAGGGCTATCAAGACTGAAGTCATTCCTTTCTCCTGAACCGGAATCCAATGGCTCAAAAGTAAACTTATCTGATTGTGCTGTCAGAAAATAAGTAGCAACAATTGGTCATGTTGGCAACACTAATTATTGAATCTAACTTCAGAGCTGACACAGACAATCTCCAATATAAAGTCTAATCCCCCTATATGAAGAACAAAATCCCACAACACATCTATTTGGAAATGGTCTCTAACTCTGGAGAGACTAATACAGATTAAGGCTTCTTATTTTCCTGTGTGAAGGAATGATCTAAAAAGAACAGGACAGCTCACCTATATTTATACTGTTCTGAGCTGTGCTTTCTGCAGACGTACCTCCCTGAAGTGTTGTCACAGCCTCTGATGATTCTTCAGGAGCTTCTGGGAATTCAACCACATTATCATTGAATCCTAATTTTTTTTTTTAGAAAAATAAACACCAATTTAATATTCAAGCTTTCCTATATGTAAGTAGTTCTTAACCCTTTTGGGGTCGTAGCAACTTTTGACACTCAGATAAAACCTCGCCCTGCCAGTGTAATGCAAATACTATGTATGTACCCACAAAACTGTAAAACGCTCTCAGGAAGAGATGTGCAATTCTGCCCACTGCCCCTTCCTAAAGCCTATGTGTGGACCTTCGTGAACTCTATGTGAAGAATCTCTGCTTTAGATTATCCCTCACAACTGACATTTCTCAATCTTCCTTTTCTTTCCTCTACACTTCAGAGAATCTAAACTTAAAACTGAGTATTTTTCTGCCCTTTTGTCATGCATTTGGTCTAATTTGAACTATCATGAACAAATAGTAAAGTTAGCCCCACCATAAATTCTGTTTGGCCATTGAAAATACTTATTTCTGGATTTAATTCCAAGACCCATGAAGGATCAGTCTTTTTTGTTCCTAATTGGACATTTGCTTACCAGACAGTCATCTTATATGTATTTTATTCTTGTTAGCTCTGTTATACTGAGGTATGTATTCATTTAATGAAAAACAATTCATTTATTCCTTCATTTATCAAGTATGTGCTGAAAATCTACTCTGTTCTAGGCTATACTAACACCTAAATTTCATTGATGATCACATAAAAATATTCTAGTAAAGTGTTCTAAAAACATACTCTAAATGGCACTTCTTGTATGAAACAGGATTTACTCATAACCTGTTTAAATTTTATCCCTTTTTTCCCTCCATAAACAACCTATACTCTGAAAAAAATCAAGATAGGTACTCTGTATTTCACTGCTAGGTATAAAAATGGTAAAGATAATTCAAACCAACATTTATATCTAACGTACTGTCAGTACGATGACCATCTATCCTGGCCACTGTGTCCACAGAGGGGAACTGTGCTTTACTGTGACGCCCCATCTTAAATGTTTAAGGTCCTTATCTTTTGCATTTGTTATCTGTTTATCAACAGCAGTAACTGGACTATTGCGGCAAAAGTAACTGCTTAAAAACAAGAAACAAAACTGCAGCACTGAGGTATCAGAAAAACAGGCAAACATCCAACACTAGGTTTTGTCATGACAAAAACAAAATTAACATCTTACTTGCTTCATTCTCTCCTCCTAATGGTTGCATGGAGCTCTGTGGGACCAAGGATTCCTCCTGATCCTCAGATTTGCAGTGGCTCCCATTTCCTCTAGAACTTGAGGCAGTACTGCTCCTACCATCAAGACAAGATAAGTGATTCCCACCAAGAAGTTAATAAACGTGAACTTTTAGGATAATTTTTATATTTTACAACTAGAGAAGTTGATCAAAAAACTTGACTACAAATAAAATACAGGATTTATTATTTTAATAGTACTTGAAAAACATCACTTTAGAAAGTCTAGGTGGTTATTCTAATCCACTTTAATATTTAAAAAGAGATTTAAAAATATGAAAGGACCACTTCTTCACTGTTTTGATGCTTCTACAATCTGATATATATTTTTACAAGTCCCTCTATTGAATTTTAACTTAATTATATAATCTCTCTTCTTGTTCTCACTACAGATGGTTCACCACATTCAAATTCTTAATGATTTTACAGACTCTGATCATAGGTCCTTTTAGACTTTGTTGTTCTAGGCTACTTTTAAATTAACACTTGAAAAGAGGCCTGGAAATTTCTTTGGTTTTTGAACTGCCCTCTGTGGACCACTGCCAGTTCTAGATTGTTGTTCAAACAGGGCAAGTGATTGAGCACCATGGTTTTGTAGAAGGATAATGTTTTCTCTTTTAGTTTTAATACCTACCTGATGATGATCCTAATTCTGTTAGAATTTTTAGCTAGAGCAGAATACCAGACCAATTTAAATAAATAATTTTCAATGAACATTCTGTGACAAATCATGACATATGTGTAAGAAGGGGACTGAGTGGGAAGGAAAATAGAGGAAAATGTATAACAATCTGACTAAGATTAAAATTAAATTCACAGAAATGCAACAATTTCTTAAATATAGTATAGATGTGAACAAGAAAAAGAAACTGAACAGCTACAGTAACTTAAAAAACGTTAATTATAGACAAACAGCAGTGACTCAATAAACAATGCAAATTATCATGGAACTTTTGTCAAAATTTTATAAAAACCTTTTTAGGCTAATTGCAGAAGTCAATTTGATTTTTTTAAAAGGGCACCCATATAAAATATAGTTTTAAGAAAAATGTATATCTACATGGGTACATGAGCAGAGAAAAATGTCAGAAAGGATATTCACCAATGTTAAATGTCATCTCAGTAGGATTACTGTGATTTTTTTTCAATTTCTCTCTAGATTCTGATTCTTTTTTGAAATGAACACGTATTTCTTTTTAGCCAGAAAGAAATGCATAGCAATTTTGGTAAAGAGAAGCCAATGTGATACATAAATCTTTTTTTCCATTAAGAAAGCTATGATACAGGCTTAAATAAAATGCTCAATGTAGAATAGTTATGATAATTAAAACATTATGGCATTGATGTAGGAATACAGAGCCATTAGTGGAAAAGACAAAGTAATCAAGTAAATACATTTAGCATATGTTAATATGGCATTTTAAATCACAGATAAACGACTAGATTGCTCAATAAATGGTACTGGGACAAAGGAAAAGCCATGTAGAAAAATTGAGCTATAAGCTCTACATCATACTTTATGGTAAAATAAATTGTAAAAGGATTAAACATATATTTTTGATATAAAATCACAGAACTATAAGAGGAAAACAAGAAGAAACTTTTCCCCTAATCCTGGGAAGGACAAGGAGTATTAGCTCACAGGCTGAAACCATAAAGCGAAACTACCATAAGTAAACTGAAAGACAAACAACAAACTGGGAAAAATATCTGCAACAAATGAAAGACAAATGATATTACCCTCACTTAATTCTATAATATATAGCTCTTATAAATCAATAAGAAAAAGATAAACACCACAGTAAAAAACTGGGCAAAGGATTTGAAAGGCAATTTATAAAAGATGACAGTTGTAGCTAACAATTATTTAAAGCATATCACGTGCTAAGTGCTATGTACTTTTTCTGCATGTTCTCATTAAATCTTCCCAACAAAGTCTGAAGTAGGTTCTATTAAACATGCCCTTTTTCAGATGAGAAAACTGATACTTAGAGAGGTTCAACAGCTAGTCAGGTTCAGAGCCCACACTCTTGGTCAGTGTGCTCTATTGCCTTACCTGGATCAAAGAAACTAAAATAAAAGCAAGACACCATGCTGGCATAGATGAAACAGACTGCATACTCTTTTGAATTTCTTTTTTACAATGAATACAGAATACTTTCATAATCAGAAAAAAGCTAATTACTTTTTTGATAAAGAAATAAGAGAATATAATTCATGGTCAGTTTTTAAAGAAGGAAAAGTAGCATTCAAAAGAAGAGTGGGACTAAAGATGTTTGGTTAAAAAATGTTCAGATGAGATTGTAAGATATCAGTCCCTTCCGTACAGAAACATGAGAATAGAAAAGACTTAAGAATAACTATGATAATCTTCTGTGATCTTAAATCATGTACTAAGAAAAAGGGCCATAGATATCATTATTTTAAAAAGTTGAGGTCAAACACTAGAGTTCCTAAGGAAATTCTATTAACTGTACCTTCAAATATATATATAGAATCCAATCTCTTCTGACTACCTCCACTGCTCCTATCCTGGTCCAAGACACCACTACCTCTCACCTTGCTTACTGCCAAAGCCTTTTAACTGGTCTCCCAGCTTCTACCTAAGGCCTATTCTCTACACAGCAACCAAAGATATGCTTATCCTTTTAAAGACCCTTCTCACTTACCTGGCTGACCTTATCTGCTACTACTCTCTCCTTTGGTCACTCTACTCCAGCTACATTGGTTTTTTTTTTTTAAAGATCCTTCAACATACTGAGACTGTTCCTGCTTCAGAGCCATTGTACTGGCTTTCTCTCTGCCTAGAATGCTCTCCCCCAGATATATGCATGGCTCACTCCTTCTTACCCTTCAAATTGTCCAAATGTCATCTTCTCAATGATGCCTACCCTTTCCCTAGGTCTCCCAAACATCTTTACCTGTCTTATTTTCTTTCATAGCACTTAATACTATCAAACATATTATACAATTCACTTATTATGTTTATTGTCTGCCTCCCATACCTAGAATGTAAGCTCCAATAGGGCAGAGATATGTTTGTCTATTTTTTTCATTGATGCATTCCCAGTGTCTAGAACAGTCTTTGGAATGTAGAAAGGTATTCAATAATATGTGAAAATCCTATTTAATCCAAGAGTTTAATATTTAAAAACACACAGAAACACAAATGGAAACCAGTGAATTGGAATAAATATTATCATATATCAACATATAATTAATTATATATTAATAAACAATATATAACTATATTATATATTATTTATATGCAATATTATATATTATACTAATATAATATATAATAATATACAATTAAATATGTTAATATAATAATATATTAATCATATAGGATAATTAATATATTGGTTATTAAATGATTAATATAATCACCCTGTATTAATCACATATAATTATATTAATATATAATTAATTATATATTAAGAAAGATTGTATTATCTATATATTAATTTATATAATAATAGTAATAAATTCAAATACAAAATTTTGGGTGCTGTCTCTCACACACAAGGCAATGGGACAGTGGCAAAGAATTCAAGAAGCTCACATAACTAGATTTTTTAAAATGTAAGATTTAACTAGATTAAATGAGCAATAAGTATAATCAGAAATGTCATTAAAAAGAATCTATACAACTATTAAATAAAGTTCACACTCACCAGTAATAAATTAAATAAAAATAAAAATTATTTAAAAATCAAATATATGTTACAAATAAATGAATATATTGAACATTGGTCTGGAGACAGCAAGACATGTACTTTCATATGCTGCTGGGAGAAATGTAATAACAGATTATCCTTTTGAAAATAATTCTGTAATATCTTTCAATCTAGATATAGTTTATTTCTGGAAAAATATCCCAAATCAATAACCTTAAAGGTAGGAAAAAGCTTGTAAACAAGGATATTCATTATAGTTTTATTTGGTAAAAATAAATAAATTCACTGCCTAATTTAAGGGAAATGGTTAAGTAAAACTATGGTACATCCACTTGATGGAATCTATTATACAGCTGATAAAATACTACTTATGAAAACTAAGTAGTATTGTGGGAATATTTCCTATAAAGTTAACTCAAATAAATGCAGGGGAGAACTGAATATATTAGGTATGATTAAAATCATGTTTTAAAACTCAAACCAAAAATATATACGTATATATACACATACACATACCTTTTACATAGGACCAAGACTGCAAAAAGCTCCAAAATGTTAGGTTTATTAATTTTTGCACTGGTGGTCTATTGGTGATTGATTATTTTTATCTTTTGCATTTTCTATCAGAAGAAATATCCCAGGACCAGCAATATTAGTATCACCTGAGAAGTTTTTAGAAATGCAAATTCTCTGACTCCATCTCAAACTCTGAGAGTGGGGTCTAGTAATCTGTGTTTTAACAAGCTCTCCAAGTGATCCTGAAGCACACTAAAGTTTGAGAACCAATGTATTATTGCAAAACAAAGATGATGAAGTGCTAAAAATAATATCTAATACAATCCTACAAAATGGCTAAGAACATCTTCACAAAAATATTAACTTACCATTCATCTGTAAAGTTCAGTTTTATTGTGCTTGTAGTTGTTCCTTCTGTGCTGTAGTGCAAACTTAAAACTGGTTCACCTGTCCCTGGTTTGGGGCTCAGCTTTTCATTATTGTTATCTGAAAATTGTGTTTAAAACATTTGAAAAAGGTCTCTGAAACCAATAAAAAGATGACATTTCCTAAAATTTATAAAACTTAAATTAGGTTGTCCTTGTCATAACTCTTTCTCACATCTGTATGGTTCTCACTTAAAGTTCAAAGCAAGTGTTATAGAAACACTCTATATTTCAAAAGTGGCATTGCATCATTTTCTAGCTTTGTATACATGACTCCCTTTGATTCAGATGAAAATCACACACATTTGAGAACCATATTTAGTTTTTAGGGAATCAAAGAATATTAACATGCAATGACATACTTTATAAACTTGGTACTTTTATTTAATGGAACGCTCAGGATCTTTTTCTTCAGTTGCTAGAGCATCAAGAATAACTATCATTGGCTCCTTCAGAAACACTGAGAAGTAAGATGCAAGGGCTCCAAAAGAAGTTGTTTAGTAAAAACTTTGCTGCAATTAAATGCTATCAAATTCTTTCTGTTCTTCCAAATTCATAGACTTATAATCTAGGGAGGGATTACAGCCTGTACACTATTGGGAAGGAGGCGGGAGAAGAAACTTTATTGTGCTCTGTTATTTTCTAAACCTCTACGTTATAAGATCATACATTTTGGTATAATTCCATCCTCTTCTGCTGACTAATCTTGCAAGAACTTTGTTTTCTAAATTATGGAAAGGCAATTCTACCTTATGAGTCTACAGGTGATAATCATAATATACATCCATCTCAACATATAAAATCTTTGTAAAATGGTAAATAAAAATCAAGAAACTCTACAGAAATGGATACAAACCACTTTGAAGTCACCTCTCCCCTCCCCCGCAAAAGGAGTACATGGATATTCAAAGACAAATTTGAACAGGGCTTTAAATTTTTTTTCTTTTTATGATGAATAACAGCTTGGGGGAACATTAAAATATATAGAGAATAAAAACTGCTATATAATCAAACATGTAACATTTCTGCCAGTCGCTTGCAGAAAGGAAACGCTTCTGTGTCATAATTGTTTTCTCAATACAAGAAACTCTTCTGTGTCCTGTTTTCTTGATACAAGTTCAAGGACTTGATATAACAGTACTAAAAATAAGCTTTCTGTCTTGAAAACAGTATCAACAAAAGCATTAACAACTTAAAGAAATCAAAATTACTTAGGATTTTTGGTTATTAGGTCCACTTTATATTGCAATGAAGGACATATCTTTTTGCATTCCTCTTGAAGACGGTGGAGCACTTACTAAAAGAGAATCTGAAACTCTGCTCTAGCTTTTATCCTGTGAGAGGACAATTAACAAGACTTAAAAATACAGAACTGTAGCAGAAAGGAAAAAGGATTCTCCCCAAGAGATGAGAAGCCAAGCTGATAAAACTCAGGATTATCAATTCTTATGTCTTCACTTCTAACTCCTGAGAAATCCTCTCCTATAACATTAATTGCTATTTGAAAATAAAAGTATGAATCAATTATAAAACTGGCCTACCAAATGATAAATTCACTTTGTTTCTGTACTACTTTTCTTATGATTATGTCCTTGATATAAACAGCTGCTGGAAAAAAAATTGACAATCCATTACGACTTTCAAAGATTCAATATTACATTCAATGTTTTAGAGGACGTATTTTACCAAATGGCATTCTGATAAAATAACCGAATTAACATATCTTTAACTTACATAAAACTATAAAGAACGGGACTTTTTTTTTTTTTGCCGCGCCGCATGATTTGTGGGATCTTAGTTCCCCAACCGGGGACTGAACCTGATCCCTCGGCAGTGAATGCTAGAGTCCTAACCACTCGACAACCAAGGAATTCCTGAACGGGACTTTAAAAATATCTGTCCTATCCTTGACAGTCTTTGAAAAATTTGCTGTCAGTCATTTGTCCACATACAGTTTTCCCTTATTCTTTAGTTATGTTGCTAAAATTTCGGTCCCACTGCTGCCAAAACCGCAGTCATCCTTAGGGATCTGGAATTGGTGAAGATAGCTGAAAGACTGAATGAATGATCAAGGAAACTAAGAGGTAGAGCTGGTGCTACTTCTTTCATTATCTCTCACAACATTTTGTAAAGTGCTTTGCTATTATTTTTCTTTTAAAGTAGAGAAGAAACGGTGGGGGGGAAAGCAGGTGTGAGAGAATTGTAGGATTAAATTTCATAGATCTACCTTGGTTATGGGAGCATAAGTTTTAAGAAGCCGTTTAACAGCTGAAACTAACAAACACAACACTGTATATCAACTATAGTCCAACAAAAATTTTAAAAAAGAAGCCATTTAAATGCTGTATCAAAACTTCCTTTTTGAGTAAAATTAGAGGCAGCTATAGATATTTGCATGCTATGACTAAAGGAATATAGTAGACAAATAGCTAGCTGTTAAGAGGTCAAAGTGGTGTAGAAAATACCTACCAGCCTCCAAGAGCACCCCCAACCTCCAAAAGCAAGAAGCTTCCCGAGATGATCAATGTTAATTCAAACCTTCTTCCTAGGTTATCTACTACCAAGTTATTATTTAATCTCTCTGGAATACAGTAAAAATCATGTAAGGCACAGTAGTAGTACTCATTTAATTTATAAAATGACTATAGTTGACAGAATTTGTTCATTTAAGTTGTCAATGAAGTCATCAGCCTGGAGTAAAATTGGCCCATCACATTATTTCCGTTAGCTACAAATACTTCAGACTCCTAGTCTAGTTATCTCCTTGTAGACTGCATATAAATAATGTCTCTGGCAGAAACACTATGCAGTGTAGAACGTGGTTTCCTCAACTGAGGCATTAATGGAAGTATATATCCGAGGTTTAAAAATCCATTTCCTAGCCTTGTTCCATTCTACTCTTCCTAGTTTAATATTCTTTTCTTGATCATATACAACCTATCAAATTGAATTTTCTCGGAAATGTAGATCACTGGTTTACTAGTAAATTAATTAACAGATTGTTTCTGATAAAGTGCATATTTTAAGCTAAAAAGGTCTACAAAAAATCTACTTTAAAGAACTAAAAAATAAATTTATTATTACTTTATTTGAAGAAATATTTGTAACCATTTTAATTTTCCATAACTTGCTCTGTGTGTTAAAAGTTGAATTAGCAAACACATTCTAAAAACTGTATTATTCAAAGCCTTACTTATATAATGCACAGAAATATATTAATATTACTGAAATATTTTGCTTAACAAGTAGAGATTTTAATTTAACAGCCTTAGGGTTTAGAACTTCACCAAACCCAATGACTTTATGTAGAATGCACCATCATAACAGTAACTAAAATTTCTTGAACATTACTATGTCCCAGGATATATATGTATCCTTTGTTAAATCTCTGTATCACATATTTTAATCTCCATTTTATAGATGATGAAACTGATGATAATGAGCTAGATTCTTTTTGTCTAGTAACCTAAGTTTCTTGCTATATGAAGTTCCTACTTACTATACTGTCTTGGAAATAATTTGAATACTCAGTAGAAAATAAGATTCCTTAAATAAATATTTTAATTAAGAAATATCAACTGCTGGTATTGTTATTTCTCAGAAGTGATGTATAATTCATATCAGCAACTTTAACTGATAAAAGTTCTGGTAGTCCAAACTGTCACTTTGGTATCAGAGTATTGGAAAACTACACTGTATCTTTTCCAGGGCACTGAAAGACTGAACTATTTCTTCTCACTCTAAAAACATTATAGGAGAATAAAATTAATTGTGGTGCACTCAGCACAAGGACAGTGTAGTGGGGGGAAAATCACTTTTAACTTGTTCAACACTGCTAAGATGGCCATATATATTGCTTTGTAGTTTAATTATTAAAAACAAATAATGATGTTAGTAGCTTAGAGCGGTCTCTATCCAGGCAAACGACCACCCATTAAAATACATGCTTTAGGGCTTCCCTGGTGGTGCAGTGGTTGAGTCCGCCTGCCGATGCAGGGGACACGGGTTCGTGCTCCGGTCCGGGAAAATCCCACATGCCGCAGAGCGGCTGGGCCCGTGAGCCATGGCCGCTGGGCCTGCGCGTCCGGAGCCTGTGCTCCGCAACGGGAGAGGCCACAACAGTGAGAGGCCCGCGTATCGCAAAAAAAAAAAAAAAACATGCTTTAGCAAGCACAGTCATAACCACATAAAAATCAAGACAATATACTGTAAAAGACTTCATTTTTTGGAGTTAGAAGTGAACAGTCAGTAACATGAGATTCTGGGAAGCAAATTTAAGAGATCCTTTCCCAAAAGAGCCCTTTCAGATTAATGCGTTGGCTCAGAAAAAAATCTCAGAATGGGCTGGAATACAATTTGAAAGCAACTTCTTTGAACTTTAATTAGGTATCTTTCAAGCTTTGATTCACAATAAGAACCACAAATAAACTTCTTTTTTTTGGTTAACACACGTTTTCAAACCATTCAATCTGTGCATTTCAACTATGAAATTAATCATTTGTGGTTCTAAAAAAACATGCTGAAAGTAGTGTAAAATATGCTATCTTGGTAACTAGGTTTGTATATCATCTAAATATTGATATGGATATTTGGTCTTTTAGCTAAGATAGCCCTGGAGACCCATCTTATGTGTAAATTTAAACAAAGTTATCAAAATGATGATAATTAAGTAGCATATGGCCACAATAATTTGTTTAGAACCACTATGCCCAACATTTTCTCTGCTGCTGGGTCACTATTCTAACTGTACAATCATCCATTAAGCACCTACAGTAGCTTAGATATCCTGTGGATCATACAGGAATAATATATTGTTTGCCTCAGGGATTTTCTATTGCACAATGAACTTGTCAATATTTTTCCTTCTATTTTGCCAAATGTTTAAAATAAAAATCAATCTAAAAGGAAACAAGGGCTTCCCTGGTGGCGCAGTGGTTGAGAGTCCGCCTGCCGATGCAGGGGACACGGGTTCGTGCCCCGGTCTGGGAAGATCCCACGTGCCGCGGAGCGGCTGGGCCCGTGAGCCATGGCCGCTGAGTCTGCGCGTCCGGAGGCTGTGCCCCGCAACGGGAGAGGCCACAACAGTGAGAGGCCTGCATACCGCAAAAAAAAAAAAAAAAAAAGGAAACAAAATATATGATGAAATCCTCTGAAAAAACACTGACATAGCAATGATGAAGCTCAACTATCTCCCCAAATTTTGCACCCCAACTTGCTTGGCATACATAGAAGAAAAGGCAAATTTCTCAAGTATAATTTCTAGGCCAATGCAAAATTTCCAATTTTATAGGTCAGGAAGCTGTAACTTTTCTGCATACCTCAGACTACTGGATATCCAGGTCTTCCAGTCATTTGTATGAGGAAGCATATTCTTTTTTTTTTTTTTTTTTTTTCTTTCTTTTTGAGGAGGAAGCATATTCTGATTCAAAGTGCAGAAACTGTTTCTAGGAGTAGATTCTAAACAGAGAACTCTTATCCACCACATAGGTGACTGTGAGGCAAGGCTTTTATTCTAAAATTGAGTGTTCTCACTAGTGCAATCTGACTTTATACAGAAATTAACTATTTTATGAAAGCCAAGAATGAAGTGCAACTTTTTTTTTTTTTTTTTTTTTTTTTTTTTTTTTTTTTTTTTTTGGTTCTGTGCATTATCTCTTTATTGAAGGCCTCTTTTTTTTTTTTTTTTTTTTGTGGTACGCGGGCCTCTCACTGTTGTGGCCTCTCCCATTGCGGAGCACAGGCTCTGGATGCGCAGGCTCAGCAGCCATGGCTCACAGGCCTAGCTGCTCTGCGGCATGTGGGATCTTCCCGGACCAGGGCACGAACCCGTGTCCCCTGCATCGGCAGGCGGACTCTCAACCACTGCGCCACCAGGGAAGCCCTGCAACTTTAATACTGATATTTCCTAGGAAATCTCCCCTATGTAATCTTTTGGAAATAATATCCTAGTCAAATTTTCTTCCTGACAATCAAAACTCAACCTGTGTATCAATGACAATAACTTTAAACCAATACCTTTTTTCATGACATAACACAGCAATGTGAATTAAACTTAAACATGGGGTTGGGATAGATACAGAATCAGACTGTGCCTGGTTCCATTTTCCCTCTAATATTTAAAATTTATGGATTGAAATGTAGTAGTCATTTTACCTATGCTACCTAGGCTTTCTTTCCCTGTACTTCAGAACTGTTAGTCTTATACCCCTCTGTTCATAAAAGTCTTCTATTCCTAGTTCACTTTCAGTTTGGAGGGGGAACAGATAGAAAGAAAATAAGTAAAAATGCGTACCCCATGTGGCACATAAACCCTGCCAAAATTCTCATCCAAGATTTTTCTTTTTATGACTGTTTCCTCACCTATATTCTCTATTAAAAAAATCAAACCTGTCATACTCTGATTGAATAGATTACTTAACATGATAAAATGTGACTTCCAGATGAAAATGAACAAATGAGGTAGACAGCTTAGGAGAACACTCTCTTTAACCACTTTCCCCTCTAGCTACTGTCCTCCTTGCTTATCGTTTTGAAGTACTTTTCTTAATTCTCATCTCCACTGAGAAGTACTTTTCATCTTCTCCTACTCTACTCTGGCCTCTATCAGCCAGGTGAAACTGCTCTCACTAACGAGATTGATCCACCTCCGTGTTGATTCATCTAGTAGAGAATTTTTAGAACCCATTTATACTTGACCTCTCAGCAGCAAATAGACAACTCTCTTGTATTTGAAAATTTCTCTTCTTTTGATTTCATGACATCGCACTGTTCTACTTTACCTATTACCTCTCAGTGTGGTTGTTACTTCTCCATCTCCTTTATCAGCTCTCCTCTAGCAAAATATTTAATTCTGGAATTTTTTCTGATTTTTTGGAGATGTTTTAGATGTCTCACTTTTTGCTTTCATCCTAGATGACTGCATCTACTTTCATACCTTCAATTATCATCTACATGGGGAAAACTCTCCAATTTACTTCTCTAGCTCTGCCATCTTTGCTGAACGCCACAACGATACAATCAACTGCCCAACAGACTTTCCTACTTGGATGCCTCACACAGATAACTCAAATTCAACATATTCAAACTAAGTTTGTGATCTCCACCTCCTTCTATATATCCTCTCCCATATATTCTTCCTTTTCCAGGGTCACCTATTTCAGGAAGTAGCCAATCAATTGTACTCAGTCAAAACTTGGGAGTTACCCTTGCAGCCCTAGAAATGTCACCTCCTAGTCTCTATTATTACCTTTCCCAAACCACCACAAATAAATGTATAATCTAAGTCAAAACACTGCATTTACTGTATAAAAACAGATTTAAGACACACCCTGACTCTGCTCCCTCCAAGCAGATTGCCATTGCTAAACCACTCCCACATAGAAATTCTGGAGTTGTTACTGCAGTTTATACTCTGGACTCCTCCTCAATCCTTTGCCTCGTTCATCAAATCCCATATACTCTACATTTGAAATATTTCATGAATCTCTTCACATCTCTACCTTACTTCTATCATCAGGTCAAAATCCTTATTACCGGAAGAACCTCCTAAGTGATTTATTAGTCTCTAATCAATTTTTCGTACTCTATTCAGAACAAACCAGATCAGGCCATGTTCCCTATTTTAAATCCTTCATTAGCTTCCTACTGTCCCTAAATTAAAATCTAAAACCATAAAAAAGTCTAAAAGGTCCTTCTCAATCTGGACTCTACCTATCTCTTGAAGCCGGAGCAAACGCCAGCCACACTGGGACTCTTCTAGTCATTCTAATGTGATTATCTCAGAGCCTCTGCACATGCTATTCACGATTCCCTTTCCTCCCTCTCCTTGACCTAACTTACTCATACTCATCTTTCAGATTGCAGCTAAAACGTCTCATCCTCGGGAATGCCTTATTTGGCCCCCTACCAGAAGAGACAGACTCATTCATATGCTCCCCATTGAACCTTACTTCCTCTTTTGTAACACTTAGGACACTTGTATTTATTTTTCTTATCATCTGTCTTTACTGTTAGATGAAGCAAAGGATAGTGGTTATGATCACAGACACTGGAACCAGGCTGCTTGGATTTGAATCACATCTCTAACACAGACACACGGTGTGTGAGCTTGGACAAGTTTCTTAACCTCTCTTTACCTCAGTTTCCTCATATGAAAATGGGGATAATAATGGTACCTGCTGTATACGGCTTTGGTGAGGATTAAGTAAATAAATATATAAAAATTGCTCAAAGTAATGTTTAGCACAGAGAAAATGTAATGTAAGTGTCTATGTTGTTATTATTATGGTTAATCAACTCTATTACTATTATTATCATTATTATTATTATTAATCAACTCTGTTCCAAGCACAGGGAGCATTAGCTTTATTCATTCATGCAAACTGGTGCCAAGCCCAGTATTTGCCACAAGGTAACAGGCATTTAATATGAGTTGAATTAATGAAACAGATATACAAATATGGCTCTACCACTTATTTCACTTGTCTTTACATATTTCTTAGAGTCTTGGTTTCTTCACCAGTAAAGTGAGGATCACATTAGTATTCACCTCATTAAATTACAACAAATGAGATAATACATACAAAATTCTTAACACAGTGCCAGTTACATATTTAAAACTCAATAAATATCAGTTATTTTCATCATAGACAATTCTGAGTTAGAAAACAATTTAACTAGAAATATAGATATTGATTTGGTTAGCAGGAGAGTGTAACAAGTAAGCATATGCAATAAAAATTAAATAGTGTTTAACTTCCAAAAGATGAAATATTATCACTAATTTTAAGAATCTAGACTAGTAGTTGGGGAAAAGGGGATTAGCTACTTCATTCTAAGCAACTAAGTGATAACTAGTTCTAAGGAATATAAAAAAAATCTAAATGAAGTCTGATTTCACTAACTTTATTTTCTAGAATTTAAAATACGACATATACAGAGGTAGTCCAGTGTGATGAATACTGAACTTATATGTCCCACTAATACAGCAGTCTTCAATCATTAGATATTTATTTAATAAAAATTAGAGTTATCAAAGTACATGTAATGGCAACTTAGAATATTGCTTGATGTACTATTATCAAGATGATATTATTAAAATAAAATTTCAACTTGGTGACAGTATATAATCTTAAGGGAATAATACTTAATGCAAGACAGGTCCAGTTTTTCCATTCCCAATCTACCCTAGTAGATTTAGTAAAATCTGTTTCACTGCTTTCTGGTCATCCACAAGTCTCCTTCTGTAAGTAAGCATGTTATTAATGTCAAAAGAAGTCTGCTTCTATAAAATAATGGATAATTAGCATTTATGTTTCTAACGCCTACAAATTAGCATTTTTATTTCTTTAAATCTAGAGTAGAAAATGAGTGTCTGACAGATGCACAATTGCCTATAGGTGTAAGTTTCAAACTTAATGGCATTATCAACTTCCCCTTAATGATTATCACTGTAAAATGAATATAAAGCAACTTTATAAAAGAAGGGGGAATTTCTGGCCTAAATATTTTTAACAGGAAAAATTTGTTAGTTTTAGTAAGAGGCAAGAGAAATATGTCTGAAGAGGATTTCCCCCCTTAAAATATAGTAGTTATAACAGAGATATAAATAAAAGGAAAATCAAAATTACTCATTAAAATATATTGTTCAAACTAAACAAAATGCATGACAGATATAACTGTGCTTATTCAAATACTTTCTAATTAGCACAGAAGGGTTGTCAATGTGTGTACCCACAGCCCTAAATTTGGAGAGTAGTGCAAAGTATTTTATCACAGGATAAAAACAATGTGCATGCTGTACACTTATTTCCCTATCATTTATTTCTTTAAAAACTATTTTGATAAAAGAAAATAAAAACTATTGAGGCAACCAGGCAGCTGCATTTATGGCCTTATGGTTTACATTAAATGTATTAGACAAAGTGTGGTGCTTTTTTTAAAAATTCAAGATAAATAAGCAAAAACACTGTTTACAATCAACCAGTTCAATAATGTGTATATAATTATTGAAAGAAAAGAAATCTTTTCAATGAAACAAGTCAATTACAATTTTAAAAATTTTATTAGTAACATTTTTAGCCTAGTAATCCCTCAAAATAAAGAAAATCTAGGACTTCCCTGGTGGCGCAGTGGCTAAGAATCCGCCTGCCAATGCAGGGGACAGGTTCTATCCCTGGTCCAGGAAGATCCCACATGCCACGGAGCAACTAAGCCTGTGCGCCACAACTACTGAGCCTGTGCTCTAGAGCGCAAGAGCCACAGCTACTGAGCCTGCGAGCCACAACTACTGAAGCCCGCTCGCCTAGAGCCGTGCTCCGCAAAAGAGAAGCCACCGCACCGCAACGAAAAGCAGATCCCACTCGCCGCAACTAGAGAAAATCACGCACGCAGCAACGAAGACCCAACACAGCCAAAAAATAAATCAAAAAAAAAAAAAGAAAATCTATGAACTACTATGGGAAATTAAATTAAGCAACATGTAAAAGCACCTGGACACCTGGAAGATGAATACTGTCAGGTAAGTATAAAACTGAATTATCAATTAAAAAATATATTAATGTCTTTTAAAAGTATGAAAAAGACATTTAAAATATGCTTAAAATAATCATTAGAGATATATTCAGGAAAAAACTTATTGAATGTACTACTTTTTCCATTCTACAGGGTAAAATAGAGAACAAGGGTCTTGACAAAGATTAAAACTTGAAATAATAGACTATCTGGGGACATCAACTATTCACTATACCTTTAACCTCCTACAAAGATTGTTTCTTATTTTATAAACATGCTCAGTTTTGAAATTGTAACTCCCTCCCAGACATTACCTTTTCTCTATCTTTTCATTCTTAATTGAGCTTATTGAAAGTCATCTACATACCAATGTGTCCACTTTAAAAAAAAAATCTTTCTCCTCAAACCACTGAGTGCTATGTGGCTTCTGCCTCCACATGTAACTGCAGTGCCGAAGCAGTCAGTAACCCACATAGGGCCAAATTCAAAAACATTTCTCTGTCCTTTCACTGCTTCACAATGCACTACTGACCAGTTTCCCCTTGAACTTTTCTCTTCTCCTGACTTTGGTTATGGCATTCTTTCTGCCCTATTTCTCTGACCGTTCCTTTTCTGTCTCCTTAGCTGGATACTTTTCTCTGCTTGCCCCTTGTGGCACAGACTTTCCACTTTTCACTTTATCCTCTTTTCCTAGACAATTTTATCTACTCTCGTGATTTCAACTGTTATCTGTAAATTGACGATTCCTAATTTTTATCTCCATCTCAGGCTTCTCTGGTGACTTCCAGAAACATATCAGATCTCCATCCAACTGTCTATGATATTTCACCATTTGGATGTCCAAAGGTACTTCAGACTCAACATATCAAGAAAATCGCATGCACCTTTCCCCCCCTATAACTGGCTGTTTCTCCTGAAATCCCTATCTTGGTTCAGTATTACTACCTATCATCCTATCAAGACACCTGGATACCATTCTCTCATTTTTAATAACTAATCAGTCTCAAAGTCCCATCAATTCTAGCTCTTAAATATTTTTAAAAATCTGTCTATTCTTCTCATTTCCCACTGCTATCACCTTAGATTGGACCCCTCATCATCTCTCACCTGGCCTACTGCAATAGCCTCTTATGTAGTCTTGCTGTTTTCAATTTTATTCCCTTCCAATCAGGCATCTATAAACCTGCCAAAATGATCTAAGACATAAATCTGGTCATGTTTCTCCCAAGCTGGAATAATTTCTATAGCATCCCACTGCTTAAAGAATTGATTTACTCATTCATTCAACAAATATTTACTGTTTAATGAAAACAGATATGATGTTAGGCACTGAGTATATTATAGTGAATGAAAACATTTAGAGAATACAGAGAAAGATAGGCAGTTAAACAAACAATCCCTTAAATAAACGTATGATTACAAATTTTGACAAATGCAACGAAGGAATATAGCAGGTCACAAAGAGAAAAAGAGGGGAGAACTATTTCAGATTAGAATGTCATATTACTTTTGGGAAAGTAATATCTAAGTGAGTTTTGATGAGTAGAAGTTGCTAAAGGGAAAAGCATTTTTGGTAGAGGGAACACCATACACAAGAGATTTGAGAGGGAAACGAGCTTAGAGTGTTAGAAAAATTGAAAGAAGGCTTAATTGGCAAAAGCTTAGTGAGTGAGGGAAGGGGCCAGGTCATGTACAGCTCTGCAATCCAAGTGGTATGGATTTAGATTGCCTAAGGGCAAATGGACACAGTTTAAAAGTTTTAGGCAGATGAAAGACATGATTAGATGTACATTTTTAAAAGTTCACTCTGGCTGTTGGTAGAGAAGAGATACAGCCTGAGTGGATGTGAGGAAACCAGTTAAGAGGTTACTGCATTAGTCCAGGTGAGAAAGACAGTTGTGGGAAGTTTCTGTTAACTTGTATAGTAGAGGTTATCTTTAGGTAATACAAGCCTATAATGTAGAAGTCCCCAGTACTTTAAAAGATGTCATCCTGCTGAACAAAAAGGCATGTAAAAGCTCAGGATTTAATTCATTTGGATATACTGTCATTAGAACATTTCTGCTCAGAGAACTTATTGCAAAGCTACATTGATGACGGTCTATCATCATGCAGCTTCTGCCAAACCTATGCAATATCTGACCTTTTATATAACATCTCTACTCATATGACTAAAAGGCATATCATACTTTACATGGCCAAAAAAATAAAGAACCTTTTGATTTCTGCCTCCGAACTAGTTTACCCTAGTAAATGGCACCGTCATTTACCCAGGCACTGATGGCAAATATATGTGAGTAATCCTTTATTCTCATCTCTTTCTGTCATATGCCATAACATATGTACATTAATTACCAACTTAAATATAATATTCAATATAATTCTATGGAAATTATTCTGTAAGATTAAATAAAATATGAATTTGGCTACAAACTCTCTGGTAGTATTTACATTCATATAGCCTTACCAAAAACAGATTATTTCATTAGAGGGCAGTTTTAAACAGTAGTAAAATATATTATAATATAATGCTATAATTGTTATACCTTAATTATTCTTTACTGATAATACCTCTACAATAAATGTATAAAGATAAAGCACGCATAATTTCTTAGTTCTCAAATTCATTTACTAATTCATCCATTCATTCTCAAGAACAGAAAAATCTATAGCAAATATCTGTCAACTCAGGTCTATAAAGAATAGTAAGATCAGATGTACAGAAGTTTTCTAATTTGTTTCGAAATTAGTTTCTGAATAATTCTCTAAGAAGACAGTTAAAATTAGATCTATTTCACATAAATAAGTACTTCATTAATATTTCATTTCCCCGATACTGCTAACCTATGAGTCATCCTACATATGTAAACTTTTAGCCAACTAAAGCTTATGGCTATAGTGCTAAGTTATTTTTTTTTAATTTTTAAAAAATATTTGTAAAATCTATGTCATCAGCCTCCGCTCAAGGCTTCAAGGTGGATTCTATACCTCTCCTACTTCAAAAGTGCAAGTGGAAGTGGAAGCTGTTTTCCCTTCTGATTGGTGGCTTTGGAGCTTATCTCTGCATTCATAATTGTATTCCTTAAAGTTAAAGCTATCAGGAGTTTAACTACCAGATAAGTGAGACATAAAATCAAGTATCATTATTATAGCAATGAAGTAATACAGAACATTACTATGTTCAAATAACTTTTTCTAAATTAGCCACTAGGTAATATGCTAACCTCATATCCACAGTTCTACACAATTTTATGAGAGCTAGAATTAAAAAAAGGATCGATATTATATCCATTATAATACTATTATAGGAAGAGATTCCAAAGTTGGCATAAAGGGCCAAAGGTAGAAATTAGCTTATACAGAAAATAATCTGTATAGGCCAAGGAGGCCCTTTGTGCATAATACCACCTAAGGTAATTCAGCCCACAAAATACTATCAGACCATAATCGAAATGAAATGCTTTGAAAAAGTGAGAGAGAGCTTGGTTTATGCATTGCAATAAAACTATGGATGGATGGGCATAGCGCATCTCCTGTTGCACGCACCCTGTTGCTCGTCAAGTGACATGGATCCGAGCTGTTTGTTAACCACAGAAGAAGGAGAATCTGAAACAAAAATGAGATTTCAACTTAAAAGTAAGCAGCAGAAAACTGCACAGCAATGTTATGATCATCTCTAAGCTTAAGAAACAAATGTATAAGGTTGGGGAATAGAAGTAAGTACTGTGGTGTGTTTCCCAAGCAGTGAGTTAGCAGGGCCATGTGCTTAAGATATGTTATTCCAGGCAAGCGTTTAGCAACTTTGAGAATGAGTTGAGAAAATATTCTTCTACTTCCATGCATATACCTTTTACCAAATTCACTTAGCACAGGCACAAGGTGCAAGTAGATAAAACAGAAACAGTGTATCTCCCTCACTAAAAGGAAGACTTCTTGTCCTTCTCAAACCCTCTCTCCAGCTCCTCAAGATGGCTTTCATTTTGGATTGGAGGATTCAGAGCCTGAAATAAGATGTTCACTACACTTAGCTAGATGTTATCTTGAGCTGAAAAAAGAGCTCCAGTGAAGATTTAAGACAAAGAAAATAGTTTTATAAGAGAAATAGTCAATGAAGTAATTACCATTACAGAAACATAGATAACTTTTAAAACTCTGTGGTATGTTGTGCATATTAAAACTGTACTGTGAAGGCTTAGGTTTCTTTAGGTGCCCGGTGAGAAAAGGAAAAGAGAGGCAACGAGAAGGCTTATGGTCTGGGCTTCATGCTTTCCATCTTGGCTTCAAACAGAACATTCTATTTTTATCCTTTGGATATACTGAGTTTCTATGTACCATAATTTGTTTTATAAATAAGTGGGCTCTATTGCTTGAAAAACACTGGTATGAAAGGCAGCAGGATAAAATGGAAAAAGCACCGGTCTAGAGTTAGTCAGTGTTGATTCCAACCCTGGTTTGACAATAACTAGCTATGTGACAGAGGACAAGTCACATTTTTAGATCCAACACTCTCCTTCCTTCCTGGTCATCCTAGGGACCTGGTAACTAAGAAAGGCACTGGGGAACAGAAGGAGGTGGCTACTATTCCTGGCTTGGGTTCTAGTGTGCTAGTGAAGCTACAGGAAGAGGGAGAATGTGGATAGCAAGCATAGCTCTCTACTAACTGTAAGAATAATTCCTAGTTTCTAACAGCCTATGCTCTGTTCGTAGCAAATGCTGTTAATAAAACAAAACTCTGCACTTTCGACTGATCGGTTTCTATTCATAATGGCACATTATTCTCCCAAAGGTAAATATTTTGATTTAAAAGTGTCCTTAACTCAATAGCTAAGAGTTCTCTAAAATATCCTTGATTCTTAGCAATTTTGTACCACTTGACTGCTTCAATCTGTACACTTTAAAAAGTCTGAATCCTGCTACTGGGACTAATGGTATCAATCTTAAATTGTCTACCTTCTGAGATAACCAGTGTGCTCATAAATTTTTGTATTACTAGATTTTGATAAAGCATGATCATTATTTAAATAATAGCTTTTACTTAAAGTATCCTTACTTATCACCTCTTCATCAGAATATTCAGCTCAACAAATCTGTATTACACAAAAAAGAAAGTAGGAATGATAGTATTTTAATCGGTTCCCTAATCTAGCCATGCTTTGCTTTGCTTTTCTAAGACTTCTCAAATATCCATCTCAGAGTTAGATAGAACATTCCTATCTATGTTCTTTTTGAAGAGCAGACGAGTCAGTCTTTAGAGACAAACAAAATTATATTCTTTAACAATAAAAATGTGAGTCACAGTGAAATAAATATTGGAAAATCTTCCTAGAAGGCCTCTTATGAAATATTTTTTATCCCTTTGGATTTGTTACACATTTCATTATACTCTCATTAAGAACCCTCAGAAAACTAACAACTCTCCAAGCAATCTTTTTTCAAATATTTAATATTTTCATGAATATTATGGAATGTACAAATCTTATTAAAGTGCATCTTATGTAAGCTTTTAAATAAAACACATTGAGAAAGGATCTAGAATGCTATCATCTCCACAAAATTGTGTGTTTTCAAACTCTTGAAGTATTTAAAATATTCACAAAGTTTAGGTTAAGACAGAAAGATATTAAGCTAAAAGGGCTCCCGTTTGGGTTTTACAGTCTGTCACAGATATCGTGTACATCTGGGGAGTTGCTGTTCTTTCCATGTTGAAGACCAATCTTTAAGAAGAAATCCTTCTTGATCATTGCTTCCATTCTATTTTGAATTTTGGGTACCATGCAACTGTTTTTGGAAGGATTATTTTCCTGACACATAAAACATTTGAAGTAAAATGCTTCTATATCACTAGATATTCAGAAATACAATACCCATAACTTCCAACTTACAGAAATATTTCCAAATGTTAACAGAATAATCATCAGAATATCTAATATTAAAAAGACAAACAAGTATTAGTTCAATGCTGATTGCTTCAGTGCTTGCATACTCTATTCCATCTTTCTGTGAAATGTCTTCTAGAAAGCACTATCACAAAATAAAAATCTGACCATATGGTCCAATGATAATTTATTACAAAATGCAATACAGTTGGTCAGCCTATTGGAAATGTCTTAGATTATTATTATTTTTAAAGTAGAGATAAACTTTAAGCAAAAGCTCCTTCAGTCTAAGCTCAAGGTGTCTCATGGTTAATTACTGTGTATCTCCAAAAATTTCGTGTTTTAGTTTTGAGAAAATTCTTTAGCCCCTTGATATCTGAACTTTTTCAACTATAGAAAAAAATAAGGAATTATAATCTAAGTAACGAGAACTCTTTAGTCAGACTCCCTGGGTTCAAATCTGGCTTTCCTACTCAGTAATACTGTAACCGTGGGCAAGTTATTTAACGTCTCTAAGTCTCAGTTTCTCCATCTGTAGAATGGGGATAATTACAATATCTACCACATACTGTTCTTGTGAAGATTTAATGAGATAATCCATGTAAACTACTTAGACAGCATATATGTTATTACTTGCTTGTTTTTCAGAAACATGGTGTTGAATGAAAAATGATGATAGGAGGCTGTTCTGAAAAACATGGAGCATGGTCCCGCATTTAAAGTGCCAAGAGACCCATCACTGTTTTGCTCAGGACCCTATCATTCAAAGTACTTGCAGAACTATGTCAACATTACATCTGATTTACTAACTGCTTATGTTATTATAATCACTAAAAACCTGGGTCAAACGCATCCATTTGAGAAGTGCTACGTGTACCTGACATCATGGACACTGTGGGGAACTGGATGTTGTATAGAGCCTGCTTGCACAGGACCGGGTAAGTGCTGATTTTTTCCAATATGGCTCAGTTTTGAAAAGCCCTTTAAAATATTCACCAATGTTTTATACCCTTTAAGGGGTATAAAATTTACTTTTTTCTTTTCCAATCGGCAAAACCGTGCCATAAAGTGAAAAAACAGTTCCTACCTGACACCCTCTCTAGGCTGGCTCCATGCTCCAGTGGGGCTCTGTGGTGGTTGGGCCAGTACCAGCAGACTCCACAGGGTGTTGTCACTCTGAGCAGGAGCCAGCAACCCATGACTTCAGGGGACCTGAAATGGAAAAAAAGAGTTGGGTTTAAAATCAGCCATATGCTGAATGCCTCTGCCATAGCTGTTTACGGCATTCATCTGATAAACATACATACAGCTCATTCAAAACCCTGAATGCGGGCTTCCCTGGTGGCGCAGTGGTTGGGAGTCTGCCTGCCGATGCAGGGGACGCAGGTTCGTACCCCGGTCCGGGAAGATCCCACATACCGCGGAGCGGCTGGGCCCGTGAGCCATGGCCGCTGAGCCTGCGCGTCCGGAGCCTGTGCTCCGCAACGGGAGAGGCCACAAGAGTGAGAGGCCCGCGCGTACCGCAAAAAAACAAAACAAAACAAAAGAAACCCTGAATGCTATCAACCTTACATGGCCGTAAAATGAGGATATCTTGAGGTAGTAAGTTAAAGTCACCTTAATTAAGACAGTCCATTACTATGTGTACTGTTCTACTTAGGAGTATAAAAACTTTATACAGTATTCTCCATCCCATTCTTATGCCATCTCTATAAATTATGGCAGGCCACACTACTTAAATAAATCAGTGATTGGGAAACTGAGGCATAAAGCAGCCAAATGACCTGCCCAAGGTCATTTGTCATAGGGCCAGGGACAAGAACTCAGCCAGTCTAACACCCAGGCAGTGATCTGATGAAGGCAAATTCATCTCTTTATGATTAAAAAAAAAATTGAAAGACTAGAAATGAGTTGTGGTGTATTTCCTAAAAGCCTAGAAAAAAGTGTACTTTTTAAAAAAAAACTAAAGTGAAAATATTTTAAAAATATATATACACTGACTTTGAAAAATAAAAAGTTTGGAAATTAGCTATGAATAATTATCATTTACAGGTGTCAAACATTCTTTTAGAGGAGTGGTTTTCAAAGTGTGCTTCAGAGAGCGGAGGTGGCTTGGGGGTGGCAAGAGGGACAAGGAGTTGGGCTGTCGTTTCTTAACTCTCTTTATGTTCAATCACAACAGTGTCACTCTTATGTACTTTATATTAGAACTTCTCTATGAAATTCTGATTTCACAGCTGAAAAAAAGCGGGGTGGGGGGAACCACTGTTTAAACATATCTTAACATCTATCTTATTTAGCTCATTTTAGATAGCACTTGGTGCCTTGGAATGATGTTTTAGTTTTCAACTGCCAAGAAATTTTGGCATCAGGCGCCTTCCCATTTGATCTCACTAAAATGTAGATTATTTCTATAAAATGGCTTGATGGCTTGATCCCATTTTCCTACAGAAAGTAGGTATTAGGTAGATTCATCTTACACTTAGCCTTTCACAAAATATTCTCATGAGTCCTGTATTTTGAAAAGAGAATAAAATATTTATCAGACAATGTAATCATTCAGAAATTCTACACTTGTTAAAATTTCTTGGTTTCCAAATCACATTAATGTCTCCTTTGAAGATCTTATACCTAAAAGGCTTAAATAGGTGAGAAAATGGTAGAAGTATCATTTATTGACAGTATCATCACTTGCTGACACTGTGAAGACAACAACATATAATGGGAAAATATTTTATGAGAATTGCAGTCTTCTAGTGTTAAAAAGTTAAAATCTAGAATGTTAATTCTGTGCTATTCTATATTGATGATTTTAGTAGTAACATCTAGCATGAGTGAATGGATCAATTAATGTCCATAATATACATACACAAAATTGTATTCATACATCATGAAGTATAAGAAAATGTTTTGCTAATTGTTATTCAAATAAAACCTATCTCCCTGTTGAATTTCATAAATTTAATTCCTATTCTGTATTTTTATAATTTGAATGTTCTGAAATGAAGAATTTTGCATTAAGTCAACTCATCTTTCCTCGCATCCAAAATTTACTAAATGGACAAAATATATATACTTTATTAGTTGTCCTTTGTAACAAACTAACAATACATTATTTAACTGTTCTTAAAGCTTTAAATTACCAAATAGTGTTCCTAACATGTGAGGACAGAATAAGATAAAAGTAACACTAACAAATGAACCCAGGCCATGTTACAGGTTAGACTTACTAGGGGTCTCATACGAATGTTATGTTAAAAGCATATGATATAGATGACGTATTTCACCTTGTAGGTGAAGGGAGCAACATACACTGAGTGACAGCACTAAGGGCCTCTAATATTGGTCCACGTGGGCAGCCTCAGCAGCCCAAGTAAGTTGTTTAATAACAAAATTAAGATAACATGCTTCTCAGCTTCAAAACTGGCAAGGCATCTAACTCAACTTTGGCTTTTTAAAATATACTGGTTATCAAACTAGGCACTATTTAATAAGAATGATACTTAGACTTGGGAAAACAGCATCTTATTTTACAAAGACCATATGATCACCCTAAAGCTTTCTGATTCTAAAAAGAACTTGCTTTGATTCAAGTTGATAAACTAGATATAAAGACTGAGTGTCAATATTTTCCTAATGTCCACAATGTACATTTCCCTACTGATAATGTAGACAGTTTTGCTTTATACTCAAATTCACTTTAATACTTGGTTTGTTATCTGCTAAATTTCAGTATTTAAAAAATATTTATACATGTAGGGATATTTTATCTTCCTTCTTATTGTTTTATATGTTGTGTATTTTTACTTTTAAAACCCCTGAGCTAGAGTTTTATACACAGCACAAAATCATAGCAAAATGTATTATTATTAAATGTCACAACTGTAATCTAATCAAACTTTCTTGTTAGTTTTAAGTACAGGAAAAGATTTCTCTAGAGTAAAAAAAAAAAAAACAGAGAGAGAGACATCTTCTTTGTTTGACTGATATTCTCTCTATTAATATAACACTAAGTTAAAAATCAGGTCCATAATTCGTTCCAAACATCACACCTATATTACAGTTATTTAAATCTATTTTATTTCACCATGGTATTATATAATATGCTTTTGTTACCACAGCACTTAGTGGAACAGATATTTATAAAGTGGAGGTTGTCCAGTTCTACCAATACACAGATTAATTCCAAGTAATTTAATCAGAGTTCTCAAAGTGATTAATTCCCAACTCATCACTCCTTAGGGTGCCAAAACAAAGTGTATCAAAGTAGTATAATCTCGTTAGTATGATACCACCTACTATAGTACCTATAGTACAGGATACACAGTATCTACTATCCATCTCGAAAGAATTAAGTTGACAGATTATTTTATGCGATATCTTTCACTAATTCTTTCAACAAATGTTTATTGAGCATTATGAGCTTTTTGGCCATAAAAAAAAACTTGAGCCACTAAAATACTCAATGAAAAAGAGAGTGGCACAGATTATTACTGTCTTATCAGAGTTTTATCACATAAAAACAGGAACATAAAACTGGGATATTGGGCTTCCCTGATGGTGCAGTGGTTGAGAGTCCACCTGCCAATGCAGGGGACACGAGTTCATGCCCCGGTCCGGGAAGATCCCTCGTGCCGCGGAGCGGCTGGGCCCGTGAGCCATGGCCGCTGGACCTGCGCGTCCGGAGCCTATGCTCCGCAACGGGAGAGGCCGCAACAGTGAGAGGCCCGCGTACCGCAAAAAAAAAACAAAAAAAACTGGAATATTTTTGCTGCCCTGTATACCAGAAAGTTGATTATGTGTAGGAGGAATAAGTAAGCAAATATTGAAATTTTTCAAAGAATTACAGAAGGGGATGATTGAGTCAGCATGCTAGAACGGCCAGACGACATTATAATTCTAAAATCTGGCATTACTGGGTTTATATGGGAATAGAAATACTGGTTAACTTTCAAAGCAAAAACAAAAAGAAACGGAGCTAGGAGCCATAAGTACAGATATCATCTCAGCATATAGGAAATTTCAATAGAACTATCAATGCAGGCTCTAAGTTCACTAGATTATTACATAGTATCTCATTAGCCATAAAAGTAATAAATATTTGCCCTTCTCTAAAACTACAAATAAAATAATGGACTATTTTATATTTGTCTCTCTAACAAGTGCTGCTGCCAATCTGTCCCTCTAGCCATGTGATGGTAAATTTCACCATATGCAAGAAACGGCGGGAAAAGCTGCAAGCGCATCAGCTTTCTTTGGAAGGGGAAAAGGGAAGCATCTTATTACACAGCAGCAGTGTTAAAAAACCAACTCTACCAGCTGCTTAAGGACACTTGACATTAATAACCTGAAGCCTGAGGGTCCTGTGAAGAGCCCTCACGAGAAGACTGATCAGAAGTGGAAGGCTGTTGCTGGGTACGCACAGCTAGCTCCTGCTGCCTCTGCTGCTCAGCCTTCTTAAGCCTCAGTTGTTGCAGGCGCTTACGGAGCAAAGCTATCTCAGGCCCCCTTAGAAATTCTGACACAGATAGGAAAAGAAAGGTGAAAAGATAGTAATAAAACAGAACATAGTAAGAATCTGATTATACATTAAAGACAGAAGGGTATAAATAAAACACATGTCTCATAGAGGAATACTAAAAACAAATTTCTCAAAAAATTACTGATCATTAAATTATGATAAACTATACATACTTACACACCCAAATGCTTCTATTTAACTATGAATTAGACACATAGAGTTCTCTAAGAGTATTTAAGTAATTAAATGGAATGAAAGTAAAATCTTCCATAAGCAAAACATTTAAAACTGAACATTCCTTTCCTAATTGCATCTCTTTTTACAATACTAAGAAAAATTGAAAAATATCAGTTATCTCATTTACTCTTATACAAAAACTACTAATTTCAATCAAATAATAATTAAGATAATGAAAAAGTTATGCATTTGGAAATAACTCTTGCAATTTATTAGTAGAGAGCCCTTTAAAAAGTAAAAGTTTTATATTTTTCAGCTAAAATGTTTCTTTTTATGTTGGAATTATCATTTACTTTTTCTTTTGAGCTGAAAAATATTTACATAATCTTTAACATTTGCTTAAACTTTATCTGAGGCAGTGGTCACAGATAAAAAATAAAAACAGTATAACATGAAATTCTGCAGAGAATACTGAGTACCTACTAGGTATGAGGCACTGTTTTAGGCTCTGGGGATAAATAAAACATTGAACAAAAAAATAGTCCCTACTCATTTGTTCTGAGAGGAAAACAGACATCACTGCACACATACACACACATATATAATATACATGTATGCATTTATCTGTGTCAAGTAGGGATAATTGTTATGAAGTAAATTGGGCAGGGTCAGGTCAGGGTGATGAAGATTGTGGGGGAGTGGTTGTTGTTTTATGTATGGTCAAAAGGGAAGGCTTCTCCTCCTAAGATGATTTCTGAACAAAGACCTCAAGAATGTGAGGGAGTAAACTACATGGCTATCTGGAGGAAGAGTGTTCCAGGCAAAGGAAAGAGCAAGCACTAATGTTCAGAGGAGGATGTATAGCTGGATGCAGGATATATACTACAGGTAATGGCAGAAAAAATTGCTGATAGTTTGGATGCAGAGTGATCCCAAAGTTTTTGGTGTAGATAACAGGAAAAATGGAGTTGCCATTTATTGCAACGGGAAGAACAGAGAAGGAGCAAGTAGTATTAGAGGGAAGAAAAGAACTAACAGATATCCGAGTGGAGAAACTGACTCACTGTAATAGTCTAGAATTCACCAGTAGACCTGGATGTCACTGATGATGTTACTTTAAGCCACATTAAGAGAGTAAGTGATAATAAAGAAGTCTAAGAACTAAATTCTGGGCCACTTCAGTGTTTAAGAGAAGGAAGAACAGGAAGAGTAAGGAGAATTCAGTGAGGAGGCTGGAGAACTGAGTGAGCCAAGTTTTGTAAGCTCAGTGATGAAAGTGTGTCAAGAAGGATAAAGTAAGCAGCTGTGTCTGCTGATACAATGAAAAAGATACTGACCGGGAACTAACCACAAAGAAGACCTTGACAAGAGCCATTTCGGTGAAGTCACAGGGGCCAAAACCTGGCTGGAACAGGTTCAAGAGAAAGGGGAAGTAAAGAAGTAGAGGGACAAAGCATATATACTTCTTCTAGAAGTTTTGTTGCCAGTGGGGAACAGAGAAATCGGCTGATTGTTGGTGGGAGAACAGAATCAAGGGAGGTTTGTTTGGCTTAGTTTGGGAGATAATACATATGTTTGCATGCTGATGGACAATGTTTAATTGGGAGGAGGAAGAAAGATAATGAATGAGAAGTGGGCAAATGCAGGAATGATGTCCTTGAGTAGATCAAAGGAGGTGAATTACAGTGGATAAGAGGAGGGATTGGCTTTAGATAGGTGCATAAAAATGTCATCCACTCTAACCAAAGAGGAGGCAGAGTATATGAGCAGAGATTAGTTGTTGATTTGATGGAGGGAGCACATGGAATTTCTCTCACTGACACTGACAGCAAATTATACAAAACCAAATAACTTTCAGCCTCTTTTATATAGATTATAAGAGTGTAAAATTTGGTTTCTTGTTTCAGAATCAATCATGCCAGAGACACTAACCTTTTGTTACCATATCCCTTATTTGTAAAGAATTTTATTCAATTGGCAGTTACGGTTTAACAATTCAAGTGTCATCATAGTCTCTCATTGCTAGTTCCTCCTAGAAAATTCTCCAGTACCAAGTAGGATAGTATTCATTAACAAATGAATTGTGACGCTCAATAGTATAGTGCCTTCTTTTTAGGTATATACATATCCCATCGTTACTGTCAGCATAGTAGTAACACTTTTAGCAACATAAAATAAAGCATTATTATGCAGCCATAAAGTTTGTCATTTTATACTTCAAAAGAAATTACCATAAAGAGAGAGATTACAGATATGTCAAGTCTTGCTAAGAAAACTGAAAAAAAAAATCACAAAAAATTCACCTAACTTCATGGTTGTTTCAAACCCTCTCTCTTGCACTGCCAAATGTTTTATGGGGATATGAGTCTCCATCCTAGACCCACTAGGTGATGTAGCAAATCAATAGCAGGCTCTAAATATAAGCAGTGGTGCTCTATAACTTGGAAAATTAAGATTTAGTTACAAAAAAAAAAGATTTAGTTATGATAATGTCAGGAACCATTAATTCAATGCTCCCAGTGCTTTTCAAAGAAGAACTTGTTTGCTTACTTGAAGACTGGTTTTATGTCTCCCCAACCAAGTTTAAAAAAAAAAAAAAATTGAGGCTAGGGAAAGAAGTCATCACGCAGCTAACTAGGAAAGGCAAATATTGAATTAAAAATTCCAAGCAGGGGCCTCCCTGGTGGCGCAGTGGTTGAGAGTCCGCCTGCCGATGCAGGGGATACGGGTTCGTGCCCCGGTCTGGGAGGATCCCATATGCCGCGGAGCGGCTGGGCCCGTGAGCCATGGCCGCTGGGCCTGCGCATCCGGAGCCTGTGCTCCGCAACGGGAGAGGCCACAACAGTGAGAGGCCCTCATACCGCAAAAAGAAAAAAAAAAAAAAAAAAAAAAAAATTCCAAGCAGAAATACCAGTCTAAACAAATAGTTCTGCTAGCAGTTTGAAGTATTAAAGGCACATAAGACACATACGCATTACATCTTTTTAAAAATGTATAAACAAACATATATAATTTGTAATATGAATAAATGCTTGGAGAACTAATTTTTGTTAACATTAGCCAAAATCGAAAGTGAATACACTGAATACCTTTGGGTTGAATTTTAAAAACGATAACAAAACAATTCTCAACAATGAGTCAGGAAGTGCTAATGGGAAATTTGTACTTTCATCTCCTGAAACTACTAACCTTGCTCTTCTTGTTTTTTTCTGAAAGACTCTAGGCTAGTCTCCCTAATGACAATTCCCACTGATGGAAAAGAACAATAAACTATAGTTGACCCAACAAAGGTCCATTTGGTTCTAACCTCAAGTCCTGCCTCTCTTCCAATACAGAGGGTCTTTTGTCCTGGACACTGGATTATTTTTATATCTAATTTGGTGGTACTTTATCTGCTTGCTATCAACTGTCCCCCACTCCCAACTTGCTACTTTGTCCAGGTGATCCTTGTGTTTTTTTTCTCCTAGAACTGGTCACTCCTTTACTGACTTCCAAGTTCCTCTGATCTCTTCTTTAGTTTCCCCAAAGTGGAAGTCACTAACCTAATATTTCCACTTGTTTCTAATCTCTAAATTGCCTATATCTCATCTGACTAGATCCTGATCCCCTTTAAGGAAACTATAAACTGAATATCTGGGCTTTGAAAGGTTTGTTTTGCTATGCCATACAACAGAGTTCTTACTTCCCCAGGAATTTTTCTACAGAGCTCAATTCAGCTATAAAGATTATGAAAGGACCTAAATAAATGTATAAACCTGAGCAGACACAGTAATTTATAAATAAGCAGGAATCCACGCATAAGCCATGAAACACTATCTTAAAAAAGTTCAATTCTCATGGTCTGAGTGGTCCATTAATTAGAAACACATGGATCCTTTAGGTGACTCACTTCTCAAGGTGAGCCCCCAAAACTGAGTTTTGTATGTACTGATATCCCCATCCAATCCAAAGAAACCACCTTCTCTTTCTTAAAGTAAGACCAAAGTAGGCAATTAAACTATAACACACTGGAATGAGTGCCTCATTTAACACTGTCTCATTATAAGAGGCTCCTTACCATGGAAAAAAATTACAGATAACACACAAAATGAAGACATTTCTAGACTTAGTTTAAGAAACAACTAAGGGCTTCCCTGGTGGCACAGTGGTTGAGAGTCCGCCTGCCGATGCAGGGGACACGGATTCGTGCCCCGGTCTGGGAAGATCCCGCATGCTGTGGAGCGGATGGGCCTGTGAGCCATGGCCGCTGAGCCTGCACGTCCGGAGCCTGTGCTCTGCAACGGGAGAGGCCACAACAGTGAGAGGCCCATGTACCAAAAAAAAAAAAAAAAAAAAGAAACAACTAAAAGTGATGTCTGATAAGCATTACTAAGAAAGAAAAAAATATTTTATAGTTACTTTGAAGTACTTTTTATAAATAAAACTATGAAGATTTCATTTTAACCTATATAGTTTCAGCTCACAGTCATATCTATCTGGTTTTTAAATAGATAATCTTATAACCATATTTTCAAAGGCACAGTCTTTTGTTAAATATTCAAGAAAAGACCATGTATAACATAAGAATCAAAATGTTAGATTCTGAGTTATGCATATAGAATGTAGTTTCAAATGGTCTATGTGAATGAAAATAAAATTCAAGAATACAAAGGGTGAAGATGTCCAAATTAAAAAAAAAGATCTACCAACTGACTTCAAATTCCACTTTAGTATATTTTATCTTCCTAATTCAGCTACTATACCCAAAGCCAACTCTGTGGCTCCCTCTAGACACACTATTCTTCAGGTATGCATTTTATATATTCACCTTACTGTGGCTCCATTTTTTCTTCCTACCCATATTTCTGTCTTGATTTTATCATTTATCAAAATGATTTTTTTAAAGTATTTCCATAAAATATTTCTGGAACGAAGTAAGAAAAAATATCTATTCAGTCTTATGTGGTCTGGACAGCCAAGGGCAAATAATGGATCCAACAGCAATATATGGCTGGATATCCATTCACAGCATCTTCCCTAGGTATCATAAAATTTGTGGAGCCTACTGGAAACATCCAGAATGAATGAAATGGGACTGAAACTATAAAGACTATAATATAGCTAAATATTCTATATAGGTTATAGTAGCTTAAAGATAACAGTCTTAACAGTATCGTCAAAGAGTGACTACTGTTTGGAAGAAAAAGAGGCTTACGTAGAACAAGATAAATAAAACCTCTGTCTTTATGAGAGAATTTTCTAATAAGAGAAAATAAGGCATAAACAAATGAATAAAAAATAAAATAATTACAAATTGTATAAGTACTTTTCAGGAAATAAATAGGGCTATATAAAAGAAAATAAAATTTTAGGGAGGATAGGAAAGGAAGATGAATCTAGCTAGGGTAGTTATCAAACACCTCCCTTGGGTGACATTTGAGCTGAGAACCAAAAAAAAAGGAAGAGCTTCTCAGGTACAGAGATCAGTAAGTACAAAGACTCAGAATCCAAAAGAAAGAGGCAGAAGAAAACTTGGCACATTCAAGGAACTGAAAGAAAACCAGTACAGCTGGAGTGTAATGATCATTAGGAAGTGCGAATGTGGTATGAAATGAGGCTAGAGACAGGCAAGGGCCCAGCCATATAGGTTCTTTTAGGTCCACAGTAAGGAGTTTCAGTTTTTTCTCTTGTATTTATATTTATAAATGCAATTAGAAGTCTTTGAGGGCTTTTAGACAACAGAACTATATAATCTGATTTAACATTTTAAGATACTCATACTGGCTGCTGCATGGAGAATAAATTATAAGGGAACAAAAGTAAATGAAGAGAGATCAATTAGTGGACAACAAATTATGTAAGATGGAAAGATGTAGAACATATTTTAGATACAGAACCAACAGAACTTGCTGATGGATTGGGTGTGGGACATGAAGGAAAGCAAGGAATCAGTAATTCACAGGCTATTAAAATAAGCACATGAGCAGTAGTTACAATTTACTAAGATATGAAATGACCAAGATGAAAGAGATTAGTGAGATGGGAAGGATAGGAGGATAAATTAAATTTCAGTTTGGACACATTAAACCAAAGATAACCAAAAAGAAGTCAAATAAGCAGTTGGAGACAGGAGTCTATAACTCAGGGTAGAAAATCAGATTGTCAATATACATTTGGGAATCATCAACTTAGAGGAGATATTAAATGCTATGGGAATTGATGCAATTAACCAGGGATAGAGTACATGTAGAGAAGAGAGCACAGACTAGGGGTTTTACTAAAATATTGAGAACTATAGAATAAGAAATATCAAAAATCGTTACTGAAAACCAGCCAGAGTTGCTAATAAGAGTAAGTAGGCAAAAGTGGTGTCATAGATGCCAAAAAAGGAAAGTGTTTCAAAAAAGAAGTGACAGACTATGTTAAATGCAACTGGATTAAAAAATCTACTAAGTACGAACAGAGAAGTATACTTTAAAACAGGCAAAATGGAAGTCACTGGTGACTTTGACAAAAAGTTTCAGTGGAAAAGGAGGTTAAAAGGCAGAGTGGAGTTGGTTGATAAATAAGTGGAAGATGGTAAGAAAATGGAGACAGTATATGTAAGCTATTCTTTTGAAGACTCTGATTATAAAAGGAGCAAAGACATGAGTCTGGAGGGGAATATGGGACAGTTAAGAGATATTTTTAAGATAGAAGATAATTATAGAGCATGTTTGAGGTGGAAAGGAAAAATTCAGTAGAAAAGGAATAATAAAGATGCAGGAGAAGGAGCAAAGTCCTTGAGAAGCTGGAAAGAGATGCACTGGCCAGCTTTTGTTAGGAGCAGATACACTTCTTCCCAAAATGGGACTGCTTCTGTCACAGACAATGTGAGTATAGATGCTGGAAAGTTGGGAGATTCAAAAGTAGGAAAGTGAACGCTTTTTTTCCCCACTGTGAATGAAAGAAGGTTATAAGCTAGGGGGTGGGATGAGGGTAAAGGGCGGTGCTAAAAGTTTGAGAGACATGAAGGTGTGAAACAGACATTCTGTCTAGGTGCTGAGCAACAGTGTTGGAAGACTGCTTTAACGCAGAGCGCCAATGAAATCTGTGGTCATGAATTTCTTCACTATCAGTGACTCAATTGTAGACTAAGAGAAGGCAAATAATTAGGTTCAGTCAGAGATGGAGTTTTGCCAGGCAAGTCTTCACATTCCCACTGTCCCTCTCCCTCAGTCCAGTAAAAGTGACAGAGGAAATGCAAGGGACCTGAATGAAAGATACAAACATTTACATAAAGAGGTATCCACAGCAAGGCAAGAAGCATATCTTTTGTTTTCTCCATCTCTATGCAAGGCAATAATAGAAATCATGGCTCTAGGATGATACTCCCACCTACATGGATAATTCCTACTATCCACAAACCCATCTGGACTTAGAAGTGAATAAAAGATTGAGAAAAAAAAACATAAAGAGCATTAAGTCCTTATTGTTAAAATGCTAAACTCTGGGATTATGAAAGGCCTATTGTCAAAACAATCATAGACATAATCTTTAGATGTTACATCTAATATCAAATCATCTTCCTCAACAGCAATACTGTCTTGGTAACACGGAAATATTCCAATTTTCCATAGTTTAGTCAGCCAAAATTCTTTCCATAACCTACCAGTTAAAAGTATCTCCTATGTTTCTTTGAAAAATGTATAGACAAAAAGTGTCAAGTAATGTTTAATGTTGCTTGATCATCACAAAAATGTTTTTTTCTATTTCAATGATTCAATGAAATAGAAATAGTATTCAAGTATTTAATACTTACATCAAATATTAAAAAGGATTTAGTAATTTCAAATGTAGTATTAGAATGTGTTAAGTATCTATGACAAAAAGGAAAAATGAAATTCCATACTAAGTAGCTTACTCAGAAACGTGTTTAAGAAACAATTGGAATCAGTTAAGATTCAGTGGAACGTGAACATGAGATAGGGAATCTTCTTGCTAAGTTTTGACCAAACTTATAATTGATCAGAATCTTTAAGACTATTCCCAAGAATGCTATCACTTTAAAAAGCCTTGTTTTTACCAATTTTACCTGTTTTGAAAAGCAAACTTTTAAATGATTCTGTCCAGACTTCCTTAACCCTCCAAAATATTTTATTTTCCCATAACTTGAAATGCTGTATCAATTAGAATATGGAAAATCTAATTTCATAGCTCATCTTTAGGTTATTATTATAGGTAAATTGTACACAAGTGTTATTTAACAGCCACATAATTGAGTCTGGCTTCTATTCCCATAGAAACTGAAAATGAATTACCAAAAATGGGATATACTGATAAAAGAGTGTTTAATTTAAAACACCCCATATTTGGTGATCTGGCATCAGATTTCAGAGAAGCAAGAATAAAGTGACAGCTTGGCAGTTAAGCTGTTAGGAATTTTTTTTTATAGGCTTTAGCTGAGCCCTGCCAGATGTATCCTTAGTCGCTAATATTTTTGATTATATATCGAGGAATATACTTCCTTAGAAAAACTCAAAGAAAAATATGAATGAACATCTTGTTGGTTATTATAATTACATGTATATATTTAAAATGTCAAGTAAACTACAGATATATCTGCTAAAGATTATTATGTAAACACTAGCACATTCCATAGCTGGGGGTGGGGTGAGGTGTTTGAACATGAGGAGTTGCAATATTGAGAGGAAAACACAATTTTAACAGAATTTAGAAGTTGATTTTTTTCACTAACATCAAATACCAAGAAGACAAGGATTTGATAAAATAATTTCTTCATGTAAATATAGGAGAAGTAATTCTTTTGGTAAATTGTATACATTGTTGACAAGAGACTACATAAAATTCATCATAAAGAATGTATTAAAAGTATGTCATGATTTGAGGAAAAATAATTAAAAAAACATAAATACAATGGATCTAATAATAATCAGGGCTATATTTTCACTATCACTTTAACACAGACAACCAAAGAAAGATATTTTGGTCTATAATTGTCTATAAAAATAATTGTTAAGTCAAGTGCATTAAACTATGTCAAAACACTATCTGCTGGTACTTACATTTTTTAAAGAGCTGTCTTGTGTAAACTGAAGATTCCTGCTATTTATTAAAATTCATGCAAGTGAGGCATACTTGAATTTTGTTTTTAAGTTACACATTCACATATTACATGTCATTTTGATCATTTATTCCAGCAAGAATAAGTTGATGTGATGTAGTATCTTTCAAAATAGCCCAAAAAGAAGTTTTCATTATCAGAAATCATCAGATGAACCATAGCCTATTTAAAGAGTAACATCCTCACCAGACTGATGATGTGTATGGTGTCCAGATGCCTCAAGAGACTGCCTTTGTTCACTGACTGGTGAAGACAGCAAAGAAGTAGAATGAGGGCTTTCTGTAGAAGATGATGCTGAATGAGCCTGAGCTGACATCGTAGAGGATGTAGAAGGTTGAAGAAACTGTTCAGCTGGAGTGTCTACTTCCATAGCAGTTTCATTTTCACCCACTTCCAAATCAGTACTTGATGGGACCGTAGGAAGAGTTGAAGCATCTGGCTGACTAGTTCCACCTTCAAAAAACACATTGTAATACAAATTCAAATACTAAATGCTTTCCAAAACCAACTAGTCTAGAGATATGTTCAAGAAATACGTGTGTGTGTGTGTGCACACACACACACACACACACACACACAGAGAAACAGATTATTTCAGGATATCAAAAGCACCCACCAGGCTAATTAATAGGGGTAAAAAATCTACCTATGGCACATTCTTGTTATAATAATCAACCCTTCAAGCAAAATGCTCAGTATGGTAGCTTGACTTACACAAAGCTAAATAACAGCTTGAAAGATTCCTATAAATAATGTCTAGTTCCTTAAGTTTGAAGATGATGATTCTGATTTAATAGCTGGATAATAGGAAAATGGACTTATATTAATATATTTCTACTCTGTAACATAATGTCCTTGGTAAAATATTTAATAAAAAAATTTTATTAACAAGAGTAAAGGTACAAATAGGTCATAACAAGATTAAGTTCCTGATTCCCATTTCATTAGCAGTAACGTTTTAACCACTAAAATAACATGATGCAGTCATGATTTTAAAAGGCTTGAATGTCTACCATGTGTTGTGCTAGGCCTTGTGCTATCTGCAAAGGAATAATTAAGAATACTCAATAAACATTAAACATTTCCTTGATTTTGCTTCAAATCTATATTATTAAAAGACAGATAGAATGAACTAATCAAGTTCATGTCTTGCAAGATCCAACTACTACAGAATATAAAAATTTTTCTTTTAATCATCTTGATTTCAATATTTCTTAGTTTAAATTTAAGCACAAACGTAATAACTCTTAAGCAAATCCACAGTCTAAGAAATTTTTTTAAGTTTGTATGCAGAATTTAACAAGAACCATTTATGGATGAAATTCAATAGAATTTTTCATCTTGGGACTTAAAACATTTAGGAGTTAACTTTCATACTCCTGATTTTTTGACAGAGATAAGTAACTTGCCAAAGACCACAAAGCTGGAAAGTAGTGAACCAAAATATGAAAACAGGTCGGCTAACACTAGAAACAGAAATTGACAGCCATTGTATATAAGTAACCAAAAGAAGAAACTATTTAATTATATAAAACTTATCTAAAGAGTTTTATCTATATCCCTCCTCAGAGCACATACAAAAGTACTTACAATAGGGGATATCAGACTCTCTTACTTTTTCTGAGAAAAGCAAAAAATTAAGGCTAGGTCTAGAGGAGCAAATTATACCAAATACCCTTTGTTCTCTACTGCTCCACACAATACAATAAGAACCTTATGATTACTAAAGATATAAAACATGGTATACATTAGATGATATTAATAAAACTGACTTCAATAAATAGTTTTTGCAGGTTTTCTGGTAACTTTAATTAATAACAAAAATTACCTCTGGGTCGAGATCTTCCTCGTCCTCTATTGCTTTGTGCGACTTCACTTGCTTCTTCAAACCACCTTGATAACATGTCAGACATTCTCTGCATCAATGACACGTTGGGACTTTGCTCTCCTATGACAACACAGGTCTTATCAGTGGATTTAGGAATAGGTCAGGATCTTTCATTAATGCAAAAACCTTGATATGAAGGCTTTAAAATGAAAGCAATTTTAAAAAATCAAATTGCCTAAATAAATTATATGAATGTATATATAAACCTATTAGGGCTATCATCACATTTTATAGTAAATGTTTACATGAATGACTCTCCATCTCTATTTTGAGTTCCTCAAGAACAGGACTTACATCTCCTACATGTTTGCCAATTCTTAAGTACTTCCACACTACCACCCCTACCCCAACCCACATCTTTAGTTCTAAGAGCAGACAGCTAGGAAGGGCTCATGAATTCTAAGCTGAACAGATTGAAAGAAAAGTTTGACCTCTCACTTAAATTTCCTTCAACTGAAGGTTTGCCCTCTCACTTAAATTTCCCTAAACTGAATTTATTTTTATCATCATTTACTGCAAATTCCACATAATTGAAATTAACGGAAACCAGAAAATTTTTTATTTATCTCTTTCCTCCCCTCTTGTCTCCCCTCAAATATACGAGTACTTTCTTAAGGACATTTTCAAATTAAGTATCACATCAAATTGAAACTGTGACAATTCTATTTTACAATCATATAATTTAAAATGGAAATCATTTGTTTTGAATTTTCTGTGAAAACAGAATTTATTTTATGCTTTATTACCTTTATATAATGTAGCTTTATATTTTAAAATATATTAAATAATACCAACAATAATATATTGGGAAATATGCTTTTGATCTTAAAAGATTTCAGAAATCATTAGAATAAGATTTTTGCTATAGATCCATTTATTAAAATCACACACATTACTTCTATCCACTGTGCCCTGGTGGCACAGTGGATAAGACTCTGCACTCCCAATGTAGGGGGCCCGGGTTCAATCCCTGGTCAGGGAACTAGATCCCACACACATGCCACAATTAAGAGTTCACATGCCACAATTAAGAGCTCGCATGCCACAACTAAGGAGCCTGCCTGCTGCAACTATGACCCAGTGCAACCAAATAAATAAATAAATAAATATTTTTAAAAAAAATTCTGTATCAAAAAAAGTGGGCCATCTTAACACTCCCAAAATAGTAGTTTCTTATGCTTATCAAAGGCATCTGATAGGAGGAAAAAACAATTTTTTTATGTGCTCTTATAAAACTCTCAGATTGGAAACTGGGAGTTTTCATTACTCTTTATATCAAATACCAAGGCAAAAATTACTATGTTTGATAATACCCAATGTTTTTTGTGGCAAAAGACATTCTTACACTTTCAGTGGGAATACAAAATAGTGCATACTTTTCAGAGGGTAATTTGATAACTATCAAAATTAAAATGTAATTATCCAGTGACCCACACATTCTACTTTTAGGAATTTATCCTAAGATACACTTGCACAAGTATGGTAAGATATGTATGAAGATGTTTGTTACAGCATCACTTATAATAGTGAAAAAAATGGAAACGAGTTAAAATATTAATTTTTAAATACCATATTTTTTAAAAGCTGACCAAAGTATAGTTACCATCTCTTTCTCGTTCACTCTCAGGCCTTGCTCGGGGTCCAGTATCTGACCAATCACCACGAAGTCTCAAACGCTTAACTGGAGGCTGTCGTAACTAAAAGATGAGGAGAAAACTCACTTGCTCAATTCTTAAAGCACACTGTAAGTCTAATAGATTCTTTCCATCTTCTTACTTCCTTTACTGAGATGCTAATCAAACTATGAAAGATAGCCATACATATCCATTGATGTTGACAGCCTGTACTTATTATCTTCAACCTAAAGTTTGAATGCAACTTTAAAATCATGTAAATGTGATATCTAATCCTACCTGTATCACTTTCCAACTGACAAGAGGAAAGTTATCTAACTACAGTGAGCCTAAGTTTTCTACTATGATGATATAGTCTAGGTAAAGTACCTAAATACCTAACTGGCAATAGAAGTAATCATTATTTTATTATTATTATTGACAATTTGCTCTCTGGTTCTCCCCCAGTACCTATTCCAACCCTGCCTTGTTGCTCTCATTCTCAACTATTAACTTTTCCTCCTACTTCAGAGAAAATAAAGTCAGTTCTATAGAAATGACATCAATTTCCTCAGCTGCATTCTACAACTTACCTGTATCTACTTCTTAATTCCTTCCAATCTTTCTCAGGAGATGGATCACTTGTTTTGTTTAAGCTTAATCTCGATCTGTGCTTTTTATTTCATTCCTTGAACAATTATTCTCTCTATCCCTACATTCATCTCTTCTCTCTTGGTTCTTCCTCACAGTATGCTAAAGGTTCTTATCATTTTTAATAAACAGAACACCTCAATTTCATATTTCTATCCAGCTACACTCTTTTCTCATGCTTTCTGAAGCTTTACTGTCAAGCCTCTTTTAAAAAGTCTATATTCTGGGGGGAGGGATCAACTGGGAGACTGGGATTCACATATATACACTAATATGTATAAAATAGATAACTAATGAGAACCTGCTCTATAGCCCACGGAACTCTACTTCATTGTACAGTAGAAACTAACACAACATTGTAAAACAACTATATCCCAATTTTTAAAAATAAGTCTATATTCATTCTATTTTTATCTACCACTCCTCTCAATTCACTGAAGTCAACCTTACGTTCCCATTTTTCCACTGAATTCATTCTCACCAATATCACCAGTGAATGATCAACGACTAAGTTCACTGATCAATGATAAAATGATTAAAACAATTTCCAATTCAAACAGCACCTTTCAGAGATTATTTTATTTGATGTCTATGGCATCTGACACTCTTAATCACTGCCTTTAACCATTATATTTTAACATCTTTTTATTGAGATATAATTCACATATCATAATATTTACCCTTTTAAAGTAGACAAATCAGTGGTGTATATTCACAAAGCTATGCAACTACTTGTATCACACTAATCCAGAACATTTTCATCACCGTAAAGAGAAACCCTATACCTATCAGCAATCATTGCCCACTTCTCCCTCTACTCACCTCCTGGCAACTACTAATCTACTTTCTGTCTCTATGGATATGCTTATTCTGGACACTTCATATAAGTGTAATAACATAATATGTGGCCTTTTGTGTATGACTTCTTTCACTTAGCATAATATTTTTCAAGGTTCATCCACGCTGCAGCATATATCAGTATTTCATTGCTTTTTATGGCTCAATAATATTCCACTTTTTGAATATACCACATTTTGTATATTCATTCACCAGTTGATGAACACTGAGTTCTTTCCACTTTTTGGCTACTGTGACTAATGCTGCTCTGAACATATGGGCAAGTTTTTACGGGGACCTGTTTTCAATTTTCTTGGGTATATATCTAGGAGGGAAATTGCCGAATCATATGATAACTTCTATACGTAACTTTTGAGGAACTGACAAACTGTTTTACAATACACCTGCACCATTTTATACTCCTACCAGCAATGTATGAGGGCTCCAATTTCTCCACATTTTCATCAACAACTGTCATTGACTTTTTTATTTTAACCAACCTAGTAAGTGTGAAGTGGTGCCTCACTGTGGTTTTGATTAGTGATGTTGAACATCTCTTTATGTGCTTAATGGTCATTTGTATACCTTCTTTGGAGAAATGTCTATTCAAATCCTTTACCAATTTTTTAATTTAGGATACTTGTCTTTTTATTGTTGAGTAGTAAGTGTTCTTTATATAACATATTCTGGATACTGGATTCTAAATCATAAACCAGATATGTGATTTGCAAACATTTTCTCCCATCCTGTGGGTCACTCCCTTTTATTTTTTCTAACATAACATTCATTGATTCTTTTTTCTTTCACGATTAAGCAGGTTTTAATAGAAATCTGGTGACAGCTTAGCTGTAAATTTTCTATTTGCTCCTGGAAACCATACATACCAAGCAACAAGGAAAATGGGGGGGGGGGGAAGTCTCCATCCTCAGCAAAGGAAACAGAAAAAAAAAAAAGACCACACAAAATCCATGTTATGTGTAAGTATGGTTAAAAGCAACTGAGAATAACAAAATCTGCAGAGGAAGTCACAAGTGTGACAAAGAAAAATCAGAAGATTAGAGGATGCTTAGTGTGGTAGTTATCTAAAATCTCAGACAAATAATCATTTCCAGAAAGAGAGAGTCTCACCCTGTATATAAATTGTACTTAGAATTAAGAGCTCTGTTCCACGGTTACGAGAGAGAAATTTTTATATTATACAGGCAAAGAACTGATGTTATAACCTCAGCAACTATTTCTGGAACAAGATCTTCAAGTTAAAAACAGTCCTAAGTTTGATTTTTTGAGATATGCGAAATAACCTACTCAAGAATTCTGTAAATGATACGGCATTCATTCAATCAGTCATTCAATAAAAATTTTTTTAGCACCTTTCATGTGTCAGGTACTACTCTAGGTATTGGGGAAAGATCAATGTACAAAACATACAAAAATTCCCAATGTCACAGAGTTTATAGCATACATGAAATTAAAAAGTAAAATATACAGAGAAAATGGTAAGTGTTACAGAAAAAAATAAAGTATCAATAGAAAAGGGTGATAGGTAGTACCAGATAATTAAGGGTTACAATTTTAAATAATGTGGTAAGGTAGGATCTAACGGAGAAGGGAACATAGGAAAAGCCCTATAAGAAGTAAAGGAAAAAGAAATCCAGATATCTAGAGGAGATCATATCAGGCAAAATAAATGCAAAAGCCATAAGGTAGCTTAGCCTGTCTGAGTAAACAAGTAAGTAGATGTAGCTAGAGCAGAGTAAATAAAGGAGAGAGGAGTAGAAGTAACAAGAACCAGATGATATAAGATCTTGAAGCCACTGTAAGGACCTCAGTTTTGTTCTGAGTGAGGTGGGGAGCCTTTTGGAGTGTGGATGATCAGAACAGTGGCATGATTTGACTTATGTTTTAAAGGATTACTTTGACTACTGTGTAGCTAACTAAAGGATTGGAGGGGGTGGGTATGAAAGCAGGGACCTGGGAAGAAAGCTACCATAATAATCTAGGAGGAGAGATGCTGATGACTTGGATTAGAGTATTAATAGTAGAGTGGGAAGCAGTACTACAGATTTTGGATACAGGTTTCCCCTACTATCTGAAAGCAGAATGTTCCTATGAAAACTTTCATAAGTCAAAATGGAGTAAAATGAAGAAGCAATTACCTTAGGACACATCTTGCTAATGGATGCACAGAATAAATTGAGATAACAGCACAGATGCTCACAGACACAATTCAATGCTACGACAGCTTGAGGCTGAGACAGAGACACAATTCAAAGCTATGGCAGTTTGATGCTGACACGTCGAGTATAGTTCACTGGGAAGGAGCTTGGTGATGCCACTTGCTGCTCAGGATGCACACTGCAAACAAACGCCAAATGCCATTTTCGCTTTTCCCCTTTTTTTTGTAAAAGCAAAAATCCTCTTTGGATTTTTTAGTTAGTGAAAGCAGGTACTAAGCAGGTCTCTAGTAAAAGCAAAGTATATAGAAGCAAACATTCAAAAAGCAGGGGATACATGCAATTCTTTTAGGGATAAATTATGGGGACCAGGAGAAAATGAGAGATTGGCTTCAACAAAGCAGCCCAATAATGTGCTAGGTAGGCGGGGGAAATGTCAAAAAGATATGAGAGAAAAACAAAAAGAAAGAAAAGACAATAAAAAGGAAAAAGGAATACCAAAATAAAGGAAAATGAGAAGTGGAAAAAATTTGAATAAGACAAAAGAATATGCTAAATAAAGAAGGGGAACAGAAATTCCCTGGCAGTCCAGTGGTTAGGACTCTGAGCTTTCACTGCCAGAGGCCTGGGTTCAATCCCTGGTCGGGGAACTAAGAGCCAGCAAGCCGAGAGGCGTGGCCAAAACAAAAAGGGGCGGGGGTGAAAGACAAATTATTAGAGGACAAAGGAAATAATATAGGAAATAAAAAGAGACCCCTACAAGTTAAGAAAATATAAAAATATGAAAACATAAGAAAAAAATCATATATTAAACTTTTATTCATACTTTAAAACCCTGCTCAAGTGTTTCTTACATTCCCAGTCAAAAACAATTATTCCTTCTTTTGGTCTACTTATATAGAACATAATACTTACATACAATTCTATTATTTTAAGTTTCACACATTTATTTATAAACTTTATTCCTTTATAAATTTATTTATTTATTTGTAAACTCCTGAATGAGAGATCATGTCTTTGTTACAGTCATCCCTGATTTTCTAAAGTTTAGTATAGTATGCAGTATAGTAGCCACCCAGTAAATATTTGGTGAGCTGAGATGAGTTTGTCTGAACATTACTGTCAAGGATTTAGCATAAAACACTGAAAGAAAAGATGGCAAGATTAAGAGGAGGACACGTTGTTAATTTCTTTTTCTATATAGACCTGTGAATTATTTCATTTATTACAATAAGGATAATTTATTTTTTAAATTTTAATTCATTTTCAGAATTATTTTTCTTAATTTAGTTAATTCAAGAAAGAATACTGAGAAAAACATGTTCAAAAAAACCAACTGTTCATAATTAAGCCTCTTTCACTCTGATTATATAAACATCTTTAGGCTAAGTATTCTATGGGATAAGAGCTGGTTGGCTCACTTAAAATGTTTCTGCATTTCCAACTCTTTCGTTCTGTAACAGTCACAAGGTATGACTGTAACTCTACTGAAGCGCATTATCTCAAGAGGAAATTACATAGCAACAACAAAATGACAGAGCAGATTTCACATTTTCAATCAGACCAATAAACTCAAAAATTGTTTCATAAGCCATCATACCCTCTTCTTCACCAATTTCCTAATTCACTTAAACACAGTGCCAAATTTAAAATCCCAAAAACACATGTATAAAGTAATCTTGATTTTTTTCTAATTTTATAGCTCTCTCAACCTGCAACTATAAGAACTGGATTTAGTTTTGCATCTCATAGGAATTACAAAATTGTTATTGTTCTTTAGTACCTTTAAAATGTATTCATTAAGAAGAGGTGGACCAATACCTAAAAGTCACTGATAATTAATAAAAAGCAATGGTTAATTTCAAAAGATGTTTATAATCCAAAGAATAGAGTGATTAAACACAGGACACTGTAGGGACCTCCCTGGTGGCGCAGTGGATAAGACTCTGCACTGCCAATGCAGGGGGCCCAGGTTTGATCCCTGGTCAACTAGATCCCACATGCATGCTGCAACTAAGAGTTTGCATGCCACAACTAAGGAGCCCACGTGCCGCAATTAAGGAAACCTGGAGGCGCAACTAAGAGCCGGTGCAACCAAATTAAAAGAACAAAAACAACCATAGAACATCGTAAAATAAAAAAGCCAAAGTGAAAAATGTGGGGAAAGAAGCTTAACAAGGTTAAAACAAAAATTTTTCTACTGCTGTGTATTGTCAAGGATATACTATTTCTGGCTTTTGCTTTTCATAAATAAGAAAAATGATTTAGTATTTTAGAGTCATTTTAGGAAAAGTAGTTCTTTCACCTAGTTTCCAATACATAATATATATCTATATTTATATCTAGAAATTGATAAAGAGGGTATCTACAGATATAGATATATAGAGATATATATATAATGTAATGTGTAAACTTCTAAAAGACTAAATGTTTATATTCATGCACCAATAGGAGTTTCACCTATTACCATTCACTATTTATATGAGGACTGCAATCCCCTCCTCTCCCGATTCTGTGTATGTGTTGTGTTGTGTGTGTATGTGCAGACACTTTTAACTTACCTTTTTCTCACTCACTCATGTGGGTCATTGTTTTACAAAATGTACCTAGAGATAATATTACATGTCACTAATTCATACTGTGAAAGAGGCAGAATCAGGAGAAGACAGGAAGGTCTGCTATCAACATATGAATAGTAAACATTGTTGCATGAATATAAACATTTAGTCTCTTGGAAGTTTATACATCACATTTATTTATTATTTTAATTGCCTCTTCTGCAACTGTCAGAACTGTTCATCTTTCTTGCCTGCTGCTGTGCATCCATAAACTTGGAAAAACATTTTGCTATTAAATATTTTCTCTGTAAAAATACTTTTACAATATTTTCGCCTAGTGCCTTAACCTTATTTATTACTCCCATTCTTTCAGGCGTGTTTTCATGTCTTTGCTCCTTAGACTGTAAATGCCATGAAAATTAGCTCTATTTTTTGAAGCCCTTCAGGCCCTAGGAGTTACTGAATTAATGCTCCAGGTGTTAGTGAATTAATGTTTTCTGAATTCAATAAAGAACATGGTTTTGAGTAAACTTACCTCTTCTCTTCTCTCTTCTGCAGAAGGAGTTTTAAGTTCTCGTGCTGTATCATCTTTTGGGTCAAAAAGATATATGTAATCTGAAGAGTAACTAACAAGAATCTCTTGACCATCTTCACTGTAACACAGAGATGTCACCCTGCAGGACTTGTTATTAAGATGGGAAGGGATAAAACGGGCAACCATTCCAGTAGTTCCTCGACCTGCATAATTCCCTAAATTAAAAAAAAGGAATTGTTTAAACTTCAGAATATTTTTCAAGAAAAACACTTGAAAAACTCTTAATCTGAATTATGAGATATGTGATTTAACATAGCAATATAAATCCAAGCTATCATATTTTATTTCTGGAAAAGACTCTTTAATCATCAGTCAAATTTTGTAACAAAATAAAAATGAATATAGTATAAAGGTTACATATCTTCCAAAAAGAATTCATGATTTTCTAGAATTCCAGATTACATCAATGTTTTATTGGAAATATGAGTTATTTAATCAATTTTATATTGTGATTACAGTCACACTAAATCATCTCTTAAAAATTCCCCTAATTAAGATAATATAATTTTTATAATATAAATCGGAAAGCTGATATTTACTAGCAAACTAGATAAAACAGTACAGTATCTTTTTAATATGATTTACCTTTTACTTTATGTCATTAAAAGATTTTTGATTGCCATGAAATTCTCCTCTTATAAGATAACAGAGTGGGAATACCACTCTAATTTTAATTAATTTTGGTGGTCGTCAACATAATGCAATACAATAGGGAGAGGTACAACTGGCACTTTGTGCTCTGCAGACCCAGGAATGCTAAATTCTAAGAATCCCACAAAGCTGTATTATCCTGCCCTGCCCAAAATTTCAATCATGTCCCATCTGTTGAGAAATGATAACTGAGCCTACAGTTCCATATATTACTTCTGTTTCCCCTAAACATGCATGTCCAAATAGACAAGACTCCTCAATCACAGTTCAAGAAAGAAAAAAGATCCCATCTGGTTTTCCCATTTCAGTAATCTATGTCTATTTTCACTGGACATAAACTGACACTGAGATCAACATTGTTAATTTCTGGCCCAAGTCAACTTTTATTTTTGATGCCATAAAATATGTGAATATATATATAAATGTGTAATATGTATGTATATTTGGGGTGTGTGTGTGTGTGTGTGTGTGTGTGTGTGTGTGTGTGAGACAGAGAGACAGACAGAGAGAGAGAGAGAGAGAAAGAATGTCCAATCTTGACCTCCCTTGACAGAAAATGCTAATGGAAGTTAGCTTTGAGGTGAATATTTCAGAAGTGGTTTGATCCCAAAGCAGATGAGAAACAAATAGGAGTTTAAGGCAAATTCAAATTCAGTAGTGCAGCATCATTTACAGTACTTTAGCTAGGCTACTAAGTAGGCATAAATATGTTATACATTAATACACACCCAAGTCACTGTTCTTTCCTAACTTTTCTCTCCACCACGCTTACTATTATCCCCTTGATTGAAAAGATGGCAAAGAGAAATTAGGAAAGCCAAGTGTTGTGAGCTGAGGAGTGTCCCCTGAAAATTCATGTCCACCAAGAAACACAGAACGTGACCTCATTTAGAAATAGGGTCTTTGTAGATGTAATTATGAAGATGAGGTCATAATGGATTATGGTGGCCCTTAAATACAATGTAACTAGTGTCCTTATAAGAAGAGGGAAATGCAGGTACAGATACACAGGAGAGAATAGCATGTAAATATGGAAGCAGAGATTGGACCGATACATTTAAAAGCCAAGGGATGCTAAGGATTGTCAGCAACCTCCAGAATCTAGGAGAGAAGCAGGCAACAGATTCTCCCTGAGAGCCTCCAGCAGAAAACCACCCTGCAACATCTTGATTTTAGACATTTAGCCTCCAGAAATGTGAGAGAATAAATTTCTGTTATTTTAAGGCACCCAGTTTATAGTAATTTGTTATGACAGATCCAGGAAATTAATATATCACAACTTTTTAAAGTGATAACCTGCAAAAGTATCACACTGATGGGTCATAAAAACTTGGTGAAATGCTATTTTTTATAATAATCCATAGTATTTAAATACATTCTATTTACTAAATTTATGTCAAACTAATGAAATTTTAAAATTGCAATACATCATAAAGATTTATCCTTTGGGGACTTCCCTGGTAGTGCAGTGGTTAAGAATCCACCTGGCAATGCAGGGGACATGGGCTCAAGTCCTAGTCCAGGAAGATCCCATGTGCCGCGGAGCAACTAAGCCCGTGCGCCACAATTACTGAGCCTGCACTCTAGAGCCCACAAGCCACAACTATTGAAGCCTGCACACCTAGAGCCCATGCTCCGCAACAAGAGGAGCCAACACAATGAGAAGTCCACGCACCGCAATGAAGAGTAGCCCCCGCTCACCACAACTAGAGAAAGCCTGCACGCAGCAATGAAGACCCAGTGCAGCCAAAAATAAATAAATTTATTTAAAAAAAAAGATTTATCCTTTGAACTGATAGGATCTCATATTTTCTCTAATATATGTCTTTTTACCTGTAGCTCTTGTACCCAGCATTCGCCGATCATATATTCGTACTGAGCTATCAGAACAACCAACAGCAAGATAATATGGTATTGGTGGACAAATAGCTACAGATGTGGCAGCACGTCGGCAGTTAATTAAAATATCCTACAAAAGATAAAAAAATACCAGTTACATAAGCTTTACAACAGATAATAGTCTATTTAAAACATTTTCCCTTCAATTAGAACAAGAAAATCTTTTTCAGAAATCCTAATTCAGTCATTATGACAATGAGGAAGGAAAAAAACCAACATGCCTCCTAAATATTCTCATACTCAGGAATAAGATGATCATCTTCAGAAGTATTAGAAGACTCATACATTACCTATGTAATATGTCATTAAGTCGTTAATGTCATTAGAAAGGCCTGCTATCATTGGTCCACTGGACAGTAAAGATGGAGGTATAATCAACCTTTGTCTATCATAAGTACAATCATTATTTTATACGGTACTCATGATATTGTAATTTTAATGACTGCTATTAAAGTATAACAAAAATATCATAACCTGATATTAAAATTTTATATTTTTGTTAACTTATAAAATCTTCCTCCTTACCAGTTCAAAAACAAAGTACATACATACATATATACAAACTATGTCAAAGACAGGCTTCACTATAATGTCACTACTTATCTCTATACAAGCATTAGAAAATATAAGAGCTATCACCCCAAAGATATAGCTTTAAGGTATTGTTAATTCTATACTATTTTATCTACAACTCTAACTCCTCACTTTTCTCAGAATAGCCAAGTTTTTAAGTTACATTTATGCTAAGTTTTATGTATTTAATTATGGGCCTCAGAACATTATTCCTATTACATAGAATTTATTCATCAAATACTGTTCATAATTCTAAATTTTTAGGATTTAAGAATTACCCTAGTTATCAATTTTTCTTTATACTCTCTCTATTCCTTTTTACATATAAAGAAATCAGAAGTTTTATTGAGAAAAAATTTAACAATATTTCACTTATTAGCTTTGCTTTATTCTTTAGTTTTACAGAGTTTTTGATTATAAAAGCAAAATTAAATCCAACTACATTGTATATGAAAATATTGCTTATAAGATTTTGACATAACAAATTTTAGGACCTATAATTTACTAAGAAACAGGTAAACCAGATGCCCCTAATAAACAACCTGCTATTTTAAACTTATTTCTGCCTTCAGTTCAACGTTCCTAATTGTGTATGTGTATACATGTATACAATATAAAAACTGACAAAATTTTTTTATTTTTTTTCTTCTCTGTTTCAATGTATAAAATAATCTTTTCTCCACCTAAAGCATGTTAACAATACTAACTGGTTTAATTAGCAAACACTCAACCTGATTACTAGTAACTTTTTTTTTTGTAACTATCAGTAAAAATGTATTTCGCAATACTTGCTTACTTCATTTACTACTCTAAAATGATCTGAGACAAAAGTTACTGTCTCTAAATAACACTTAGGGTTAGTTGTCTGAGGCCTTACACTGACTGATTTCTCAGGTCTTTTTCAAGCTTAAAATACTATTTTAAAAAATACAAAATTGATAGTGAAGCTCTATCTTTAGAGAAGTGAGCTAAATCTGAATGAACATGTTGATAAAATGGTATCTAACTGTCTAAAACAAAAGATAGCATATAAATAAATCTTGGTTTAAAGGACAGGGTAAAAATAAAAAGAAGACACTAAACTTCTACATGCTTTTATCACTGTTATTGGTAAGCCAAAAATGCCTCCATAAATAAATGGAATATACTGATAAATACTTCAAGTTTTTATAATGCTATGGTATATACTGAACAATTATATAAATTTTTATAAATATATTTGAACTGTACAATTTAAGTATACGTTCCTTAACTTCACTATTAACATTTTAATTAAGAAATTTTTTTGATTATAAAAATATACTTATTGAAAATTTTATAAAATAAAAAATTCTTAATCTATCCATAAGCTCATAACTCAGAGATAACTTACTACCCAATTTTAAGTATAATCTTAATTTTTTTCATCATTTGTACAAAAACTTGATTCTTACATCTTTGCAATCTTCTTTTGTGCAGCTAGTTTTGATGCGTGTATCAAACCACCTAACAGTTCCATCTTCACCACAAGAGAGAAAAGTATACGGGTCATTAGGTACAGTCATAATCTGAAGATGAAAACAAAAGTACAGGTAATGTTAGTAAACATTTAAACAGATGACTTTGAAAAACATTACTGCTATATCATAAAATGATTATGGCAAAAGCAACTAAGAACCATTTATTTTAATTATTTATGACTTACCCATATCATAATGCAAAATAGTGTTATACATATAGAAATATGCAAGAGGTAACTGTTGAACTAATGTGACTCATTACTTTGAAATTTGACATTAATGTACCTTCAGACAGAAAGCTCTTTAAATTATACACTCCTAACAACTTGACAAGAAAAACCCTACCCTTGAAAGCTTGTTCAAACTTTGAATAGCCAAATTTTTGTTTTCTGGATGTGAATATACACTTGTATTAGAAATACATTGTAAAATTTTACTCCCTGATAATGTTTATAAAAACTATGTGATGCTGAATTAAGCATTTAAACTGGACTCTCAAAAATTTTTTGAGTGATGGTAATGGTTCTATAACAATGTAAAAGTACTAAATGTCACGAACAGTACAGTTAAAAATGGTTTGAATGGCAAATGTTATATTATGCATATTTTACAAAAATTAAATTTTTTAAAGAAATGAAACATTTTAGATATTCCTGTATCCACTTCTGGTTTAGCAATAATACTGTAAGTTGAGGCCCTCTGTGAACCCTCCTGTCCAACATATTCCTCCCCTTCTCTGTCCTTAGAAGTAGAAACTGCCAAAATTGGGTATTTAGCATTCTCACATAGGTTTTTATGTACCCACAAACAATGGAAGGTATATTCCTATGTATGCATGAAAAGGTGCTCAGATTCATTAGTGATCAACTAAACATAAATTATAATCCTAAGTATACATCACTACACATCACCAGAATGACCAAAATGAAAGGGACTAGATTAATATCAAATGTCAATGAGGACATGGAGCAACTAGGGCTTTCACACATCGTTGATTGGACTGTAAAATGGTACCATCACTTTGAAAAACCATGTATCAGTATCTACTAAAGCTGGTCATATGCCTCTTCTATGACCCAGCAATTCCACTACAAATAAATGTATACATAAAGGCACCTAAAGATGTGTACCAGAAAGTTCATAGCAGCACGATTCATATTAGCTAAATACTTGAAACAACCCAAATGGCCAGTAAGAGAATAAGAACATAAATTGTGATTTACTCTTAAAATACTAAAGCAATAAAAATAAAGAAATACATTGCTCTCAAATTATGTAAAACCAGTGATTAAAAATAAGATTTCTTGCCAGAAATCAGTGGAGTAACATCTTTAAGGTAGTAAAAGAAAAAAAAAAAACACAAAAAACTGTCAAACTAGAATTCTATACCCACAGAAATATCTTTCTAAAACAAAAATAAACTAGATGTTTTCAAAAATAAGAAAGCTGAAAGATTATTCAGTAGCATAGAAGTCAGCAAAGGATGCCTCTTACCTAACTATGACCCATTATTTTTGTAAATAAGAGTTTGAATGAAACTTAGCCACATCCAATCATTTACATATTATCCCAGTCTGCTTTCCTGACACAATGGCATATTTGAGTAGTTGTGACAAAGATTATATGGCACACAAAGCCTAAAATATTTACTATTTGGCATTTTACAGGATAATTTTCCAAACCTCTATAATAACAGACCAGCACAAAAAAATACATCTTTTAAAATCCTTCATGTAAAAGGAAAATAATACCTGTCATAATCTGGATCTATGCAAAGGAATTTAAGATTAGAAATAATAAATATGTAAGTAAATATAATATAATTTTTACTTTGTTTTAAAATCTTTTTAAAGATAATTGACTATTAAAGGAAGAATATTAACAATGTATTAAGGAAATTATGAAACATATAAGAATAAAATGTAAGGAAAAAATACCCAAAATTCCAGGAGAAGAAAAATGAAAGTACAGTGTTATAAGATTCTTATACTATATTTGAAGTGGTACCATATTACTTGATGGTACACTGTGATAAAGTTTATGATGTATACTATAATCCCTAAAGCATATACTAAAACAACCACAACAAAAAAAAGTTATAGCTAATAAATCAACAAAGGAGGTAAAGTGGAATCACAAAAATACTCAGTTCTTCCAAAAAACAGAAGGGGAAAAAACTGATGGAACATGAACAGAGGGAAAACAAAGAGCAAGACACAAAATTTAAATTCAGCTACCTACATATCAATAATCACATTAATTGTAAATGGTATAAACAGCCCAATTAAATAAAAGGCAGATGTCGCTAGATTGGATAAAAAAGCAAAACCCAACTATAAATTGCCTGTAAGAATCTAACTTTAAATATTAAGACACAGATAGCTAGACTAGAAGTAAAAGGACAGAAGAAAGAGATACCACAGTAACTCTAATAATGAGAAAGCTAGATTTGCTATATAAATAGCAAATTTCAAAGCAAAGAGTATTAATGGGGATAAAGAGTCATTTTACAATGATAAATGGGTCAATCCAAGAATAGAAACATCAAAATCCTGAATGTTTATGTACCTAAAAACAGATCTTTGAAATATATGAAGCAGTAATTGACAGAACTGAGTGGAGAAACAGTCCAAAAATATTAGATTTCAACACACCTGTTTCAATAATTGATAGAACAAGTAATCAGAAAATCAGTAAGAATATAGATGAATTGAACATGGTTATCAGCCACCTTGACATAACTGATATATATGGAACACTCCACAAGCAAAAGAATAAGCAGTTTTTAAAGTGCATAAGATAAATTTACCAATACACTATATTCTGGGACACAAAACCAGTCTCATTAAAATTAAAAGGATTCAAGTCATACAAAGTACATATTCTGACTGAGAGGGATTTAACTAGAAAATAATCACTGTAAATCAATCCATACAAAGACAGTTAGGCAAATGATTAAAATAGATTCAATTGCAATTAAGCCCAAGCTGGAAAACAACTCAAATATTCAAATATTTCCAAATATTTGGAAACTAAATGACATGTTTCTTAATAAATGATGAATCAAAGAAGAAATCACAATGGAAACTAGAAAATATATTGACTAATTTACTAACAGAAGAGAAATGGAAGTTCAGCATAACAAAATTAGTGAAATTTACCTAAAGGAATACTCAGTGGAAATTTTATTTTACTAACTGCCTGTATTAGAAAGGATAAAGGTCTCAAATCAGTAACTTCAGCCTCTACTTTAAGAAACTAGAAGAAAGAGAGCAATGAAACTCACCATAGTAAACAGAAGAAAGGAAAAAACAGAGATCAAAAATAGAAAAAGAAAATAGAGAAAACCATGGAAACCAAAGTTCGTTCTTAGAGATGATCATTAAAATTGATGAAATCTCTCCTCAGACTGCTAATAATAATAGAGAGAGAGAACACAAACTACCAATATCAAGAGTGACATGGGCTTCCCTGGTGGTGCAGTGGTTGAGAGTCCGCCTGCCAATGCAGGGGACACGGGTTCGTGCCCCAGTCCGGGAAGATCCCACATGCCGCGGAGTGGCTGGGCCCGTGAGCCATGGCCGCTGAGCCTGCACGTCCGGAGCCTGTGCTCCGCAACGGGAGAGGCCACAACAGTGAGAGGCCCGCGTACCGCAAAAAAAAAAAAAAAAAAGAGTGACAGAGGTGACATCACTATAGATTCTACAGATGTTAAAAGGATAGTACGGAAGTACTGTGAAGAACTTACACCAACAAATTCAGCAATATAGATGAAACAGGTTCCTTGAAAAGAATAGAATACCGAAGCTCATTAAAGCAGAAAGATATAACCTGAATCACCAAATATTCATTTTAAGAAATAAATATGCAGTTATAAACATCCTACAAAGAAAACTCTAGGACCAGATGGCTTTATTGGTGAATGCTCCCAAACATATAAGAAACAAATATTACCACTTCTACACAAACTCTTTCAGAAAATTGAAGAGGACAAACTTTCCAAGTTATTGCAGTAGGGCAGCATTATGCTAACAACAAACCCAAAGATAGTGCAAGAAAACAAAGCTAAAGGTCATCTCTCATGAACACGTCTGCAAAAAAAAAAGTCCTTAACAAAATGAATACAACAACACAGAAAGAGGATAATATATCAATATATGACCAGGTGAGGTTTATCTCTGGAATGTTAATTTGGTCTTAATGTTTGAAAAATAAATGTAATTCACCATGTTAAGAAACTAAAAGATCCAATTAAAGATGTTTAAGAAAAAAAAAGAGTGGAATGCACATTGATCTCAAGTTCATGTGAAATGTTTTTCAAGATGGACTGTAGCTACACAGAACAAAACAATTCTCAATAAATATTAAATGTTTAAAATCATAAAAATATCTTTTCTACTATAAAAAAAGAAACTAAAAGAAAAGCAATACAATCCTTTCAAAAAATGAAAAAATGCAGAGAAAACACATGACAAAATCCAATATCCATTCCTGATAAGTGTAAGAATATGAACAGAATTAACTCAACCTGCTAAAAAGCATTATTGAAATATACCTACTGTCATAGTTAATAGTGAAAGATCAAAGATCAAAACAAGGGAAGGATGTTTAGTCTTACCACTTTTATTCAATATTAGACTGAAAGTTCTAATAAGTGTGATAAGATAAGACAAAGAAATAAAAGGAGTCCAGATGGGAAAAGAAGAAAAATTGTCTCTATATTCACAGATGACATAATCATCTAAGGAGAAAATTCTATGTAATCTTTTTGTAAAAAGTTACTAGAGCTAATAAGTGAGTGTAGCAAAACTGCAGAATACAAGATCAATATATAAAACTCAACTGCATGTGAAAATACTAGCAATAAAACCATCAGAAATTAGAAATTTTAAAGATAATACCATTTACAATAACATTAAAAAATATGAAATATTTAAGGGTAGGTCTTAAGACACACAAACTGAAAATTATAAAACATTGCCAAGTAAAATTAAAGTCCTAGATGAGGGAGATATACTGCAACCATGGATTGGAAGATTTAATAATTGTTGTCAATTCTCCCTATACTGATATATAGATTCAAATAAATCCCAGGAGGAATTCTGGTAAAAATTGATAATTTAGGGCTTCCCTGGTGGTGCAGTGGTTGAGAGTCCGCCTACCGATGCAGGGGACACGGGTTCGTGCCCCGGTCCGGGAAGATCCCACATGCCATGGAGCAGCTGGGCCCGTGAGCCATGGCTGCTGAGCCTGTGCGTCCGGAGCCTGTGCTCCGCGAGGGGAGAGGCCACAACAGTGAGAGGCCCACGTACCGCAAAAAAAAAAAAAAAAAAAAAAAAAATTGATAATTTAATTATCAAATCCATGGGGAAATACAAAAGACCTAAAATACCTTAAACTGTTTCGAAAAAGAAGAAGAAAGGACTTATACTACCCGGTTTTAAGAGTTAATATTAAGCTATAGTAATAAAGACAGTGTGGTACAAGCATAATCATAAATCACTGGAAGAGAAAAGGTACTGATCAGAAATAGGTGAAAATAGATGTGGTCAAATGACTTATGATCATGATGCAAAAAAAGTTCAGTGGAGAAAAACAGTGTTGGAAAACCAGATATCCAAGTGTAAAATAATAAACTTAAAGCAGTATCTCATACTTTATGAAAAAATTAACACAAAATGGATCATCGATCCAAATGCAAAACATAAAAGTATAAAACTTTTAGGAGAAAATCGTTGTGACATTTGGTTAAACAAAGATTTTTAGACACAACATTGTTTCCCCTCCCAAAATAATAAATTTGATAAAATGGGCTTCTTTAAAATTAAAAAACTTCTTTTTGAAAGATACTGTAAAGAAAATGAAAAGACTAGCCATCAACTCAGAGAAAAAAATTGAGTCACATACCTGAAAAATACACAGAACATCCTTTTAAAAACCCTCAAAACTCAACAGTACAAAATGAAACAATGGGCAAAAGATTAAACAGATAATTCACCGAAGAAGGCACATGAAGAAACAGGAAAACATGGCTCAAACAAAGGAACAAAGTAAATCTCCAGAACCTGACCCTAATAAAAGGGAGATATATGAATTACCTAAAAAAGAACGGAAGGTAATGGTCATAAAGAAATTCAATGCTCTACAAGAGAATACAAATAGACAGCTAAACAAAATCAGGAAAACAACGCACAAACAAAACGAGAATATTACCAATGAGAAAGAAAGCAGAAAAATAGCGAAACAAAAATTATGGAGCTGAAAAATATAGTAACTAAATTTAAAAATTCACTAGCGGAGGATCAACTGCGGACTCAATCAAGCAGAAAAAAGAATCAGCAAAGTCAAAGATAAGCCACTTGAAATTATCTAGTCAGAGGAACAAAGAAAAGGAATGAAGTGAAAAAGCCTAAGGGACTTATAGGATATCACAAAGATGACCAATATTCCCATTACAGGAGTTCCAGATGGAGAAAGGGGAGTGGGTAGAGAGCTTATCTGAAGCAAATAATGGCCAAAAACTTCCCAAATCTGAGAAAGAAAATGAACATCCAGATTCAAGAGACTCAGAGGACTCCAACTAGGATGGGCCCAAAGAGGCTCAAATCAAGACATACTATAAACAACTAGTCAAAAGTGAGTTAATCTTGAAAGCAGCAAGAGAAATGTGAATCATTACATACAAAGAAGCTCCCATTAGATCAGTGGATTTCTCAACAGAAACATTACCAGCCAGAGGGAAGTGGGATAATACATTCAAAGTACTGAAAGAAAAAACCTGCAAACCAAGAATACTATATATCCACCAAAACTGTCCTTTAAAACTGAAGGAGAAATAAAGACCTTCCCAGATAAAGAAAAACTAAGAAAAGTTATCACCACTAAGACCTGCCTTACAAGAACTGCTAAAGGAAGTCCTTCAAGTTGAAATGAAAGAAGCTAGACAGCAACACACAGCATATAAAAATATAAAGATTGTGGTAAAGGTAAATATACAGATAAATACAAAAATCTGTGATACTGTAATGGTGGTACATAAATCACTTCTGAGTACAGAATTTAAGAAATAAAAGCATTAAAAATTATTATAACACTATGTTAGTGAATACAAAATATAAAAAGACATAGTTTATGACACTGAACAAAGCGGGGCAAGGATGTAAAGGAATAGTATTTTTGTATGTGATTTAAGTTAAGTTGCTATCAGTTCAAGATAGATTGTTATAACTGTGTTTTATGTAATCCTCATGGTAAACACAATGAAAAAAACCTATAAAAGACGCCAAAAGAAAACAAGAAAGGAATTAAAGCATGTCATTACGAAAGAAAAAAGAAAATCAATAAAACACAACAGAAAGCAGCAAGAGAGGAAGAGTGACCAAATATTTGCAGGACACACAGAAAAAAAATTTTTAATGGGAATAGTGAGTAGTTCCCTATAAGTAACTACTTTAAATGTAAATGGTACAGTACTAAGTGGGAAGTTTATAGTAATAAATATCTACATTAAAAAAGAAGAAAGATCTCAAATCAACAACCTAACTTTACACCTCAAAGAACTAAAAAAAGAACAACAAATTAAAGCTAAGGTTAATAGATGAAGGAAATTATAATAAAGATTAGAGCAGAGATAAAGGATATGAAGAATAGAAAAAAGTATCAATGAAATTAAGTTCTTCTCAAAAGAGTATCAAAATCAACAAACCCTCACCTAGAATAACAAGAAAAAAAGCAAAATGACTCAGCAAAAATCAGAAATGAAAGAGGAGGCATTACAACTTATACCACAGAAATAAAAAGGATCCTAAGAGACTACTATGAATACAATAACAGATGGAATGGCCTTGAAGAAATGAATAAATTTTTAGAAATATACAACTTACCAAGACTAAATAATAGATTAGATAGATAGATAGATAGAAATAAACTGAACAAAGCTACACTACAGTAAGGAGACTGAATCAGTAACCAAAAACATCCAAAGAAAGGAAAGCCCAGAAACAGATGGCTTGACAACACCACTTACATTAAAAAATTTACATCAAGGGCTTCCCTGGTGTCACAGTGGTTGAGAGTCCGCCTGCTGATGCAGGGGACACGGGTTCGTGCCCCATTCCGGGAAGATCCCACATGCCGTGAAGCGGCTAGACCCGTGAGCCATGGCCACTGAGCCTGCGCGTCTGGAGGCTGTGCTCCGCAACGGGAGAGGCCACAACAGTGAGAGGCCCGCATACCACACACACAAAAAATAAATAAAAGAAAGACTACAAACCTGTATTCCTGATGAATACTGATATAAAAATCCTCAGCAAAATGCTAAAAAGAAAAAAAAAACCCAAAACAATAACACACTAATAGTCTAAGTCAGATTTACTTCTGAAATGCAAGGATGGTTCAACATACACAAATCAATCAAAGTAATTCATCTCATTATCAAAATGGAGGACAAAAACCATATGATCATCTCAACTAATACAGAAAAGGCATTTGACAAAATACAACACACTTTCATGATAAAAAACACTCAACAAACTAGGAATGGAAGGAAATTACCTCAACATAAGAAAGGCCATATATGAGAAGCTCATAGCTAATATATTCAGTGGTGAAAAACCAAACGCTTTCCCTCTAAGATCAAGAACAAGGCAAAGTTACCCACTCTCATCACTTCTATTCCATATAGTATTAGAAGTTCAAGCTACAGTATCAAGGCAAGAAAAAAGAAAAGGCATCAAAATTGGAAAGGAAGAAGTAAAATTATCTCTATTTGCAGAAAACTTGATCTTATACATAGAAAACTCTAAAGTTTCTGCAACAAAGCTATTAGAATAAATGAATACAGCAAAGTTACAGTTACAAAATCAACACTTAAAAATCAGCTGCGTTTATATACAGTAACAATGAACAACCTGAAAATGAAATTAAGAAAACAACCCATTTACAATAGCATCAGAAAAATAAAATACTTGGGAATAAACTTATTCAAGGAGGTGAAAGATCTGTACACTGAAAACTACAAAACACTGCTGAAAGAACTTATAGAAGACACAAATAAATGGAAAGACGTTCTGTGTTCATGGACTGGAAGACTGAATATTGTTAAAATGTCCATATTACCCAATGTGACCTATATTTAATGCAATTTCTATCAAAATTCCAAGGACATTTTTACAGAATCAAAAAAAAAAAAACCCTAAAATTCATATGGAATCTCAAAGGACACAAAACAGCCACAACAATCTTCAGAAAGCAAAACAAAGCTGGAGGCCCCACACTTGCTGATTTCAAAGCGTATTACAAAGCTACTACATTTAAAACATTATGACAGACCTACAGACCAATGGAACAGAGTAGAGAACCCAGGAATAAATAAACCCTCACATATGTGGTCACATGATCTGTGAGAAAGGTGCCAAGACTACACAATAGGGAAAGAATAGTCCCTTCAACAAATGGTGTTGAGAAAACTGGATATTCACATGTAAAAGAAGGAAGTTGGACCCTTATTTACGCCACATACAAAAATTTAAATGTATCAAAGACATTTTAATGTAATAGTTAAAACTATAAAACTCCGGGCTTCCCTGGTGGCGCAGTGGTTGGGTGTCCGCCTGCCGATGCAGGCGATACAGGTTCGTGCCCCAGACTGAGAGGATCCCACGTGCCATGGAGCAGCTGGGCCCGTGAGCCATGGCCGCTGAGCCTGCGTGTCTGGAGCCTGTGCTCCGCGACGGGAGAGGCCACAACAGTGAGAGGCCCGCGTACTGCAAAAAAAAAAAAAAAAAAAAAAAAAAAACCTATAAAACTCCTAGGAAAAAAAACCCTGGGGAAACACTTCATGACTTTAGATTTGGCAATGATTTCTTGGATATGACACCAAAAGCTCAGGCAACAAAAGTGAAAATAGACAATATCAAACTTAAAAACTTCTACACAGCAAAGGAAACAATCATCAGAGTGAAAAGAGAATCAACAGAATGGGAGAAAATGCACACTGCATCTTATAAGGGATTAATAGCCAAAATATATAAAGAGGGACTTCCCTGGTGGGCCAGTGGTTAAGAATCCGTCTTGCAATGCAGGGGACACAGGTTCGATCTCTGGTCAGGGAACTAAGCCCCACATGCCATGGGGCAACTAAGCCCGCACGCTGAAACTACTAAGCCCACACACTCTGGAGCCCGCGTGCCACAGCTAAAGAGCCCGCGCGCTGCAACTACAGAGCCCACGTGCCACAACTACAGACTCCACGCACTCTGGAGCCCGCGCGCCACAACTAGAGAGCCCATGTGCTGCAACTAATGAACCTGTGCTCTCTGGAGCGCACACGCCACAATCAGAGAAAAGCCCATGCACCACAATGAGGAATCTTCGTGCCCAATGAAAGATCCCGCATGCTGCAACTAAGACCAGACCCAGACTCAGCTACATAAACAACATATATATATGTGTGTGTGTATATATGTGTGTGTATATATATATGTGTGTGTATATACATATATATAGAACCTCTTCAATTCAACAATAAAGCAATCCAATTAAAAAATGGGCAAAGTACTTGAATAGACATTTTTCCAAAGATATACAAATGACCAACATACACAAAAAGAGCTAACTCAACATCACTAATTATTAAGGAAGCAAATAAAAACCTCATTTAGCTATCTCCTCACACATTACAATGGCCACTATTTTTAAAAAAACAGAAAATAACAAGTGTTGACAAGGATGTGGAGAAATTGCAACCTCTGTGCACTTTTATTAGGAATGGGAAATGGTACAGCTGCTATGGAGAAAACTATGGAAGTTCCTCAGAAAACTAAAAATAGAATAATCATATGATCCAGCAATCCCACTTCTGTGTATATATATCTGAAAGAATTGAAAACAGAACCTTGAAGAGATATTTGTACACTCCTGTGTTCATTACAGCATTATTCACAACAGCTAAGAGGTGGAAGCATCCCAAATGATCATTAATGGGTAAACAGGTAAAGAAAATATGGTATATACATACAATGGAATACTACTAAACCTTAACAAAGAAGGAAATCCTGTCATATGCTACAAAACAGATGAACCTTGAGGACACTGTGCTAACTAAAATAAGCCAGTCACAAAATGACGATTTCTGCATGATTCTACTTCTGTGAGGTATTTACACTTATCAAACTCTTAGAAACAGAAAGTAGAATGGTAGTTGTCAGATGCTGGGATAAGGGGGAAGAGGAGAACTGTTCAATGGACGCAAAGTTTTAGTTTTGAACAAAAAACTATATTCCAATCACAGTGTATATGTATTCAGCAAAAAAACACCTTTGGCAAAAGGTTATATACTGTTAAAATGTCCTTATATAGGCTGCCTCTTTTGCTTGTGTGCTGTTTGCAATTCTGATGTAATTTTCTAAGAAGTAAATTATGTTTATACAAAAAAAATCCACAGGGGAGAAAAAAATAGACTCCTACTTCATATTATCAGAAAAATCAAATCCAGGTGAATTATAAGATCTAAATGGAAAAAGCAAAACAATAAACTTTCTAAAAGAGAAAACAGAAGAATGCCTCCATAACCTTCATGTAATATTTTTTTAACATCTTTATTAGAGTATAATTGCTTTACAATGGTGTGTTAGTTTCTGCTTTAAAACAAAGTGAATCAGTTATACATATACGTATGTCCCCATATCTCTTCCCTCTTGCATCTCCCTCCCTCCCACCCTCCCTATCCCACCCCTCTAGGTGGCCACAAAGCATCAAGCTGATTTCCCTGTGCTATGCAGCTGAAGAAAAGATTTTTTGAGCAGGATGCAGAAAGCACTAACAATAAAGGAAAAGACCAATACATTAGACAACACTGAGAACTTCTGTTCATCACAAGACACCATCAGGAGGGTGAAAATACAACCACACAGTGGAAGAGATAGCTTCATATACAGAAGAAATAAGAAATTCCTATAAATCAACAATAATAATGAAATAAAATGGACAACACAATAGAAAGATTAGGAAAGAAGTCTGAATAGGCACTTGACAAGACAGTACATCCAAACAACCAATAAACATATGAAGAGATGCTCAACCTCAGAAGTATCAACAGAAAAAGGCATTTTAAACCACAAGAACCTGTCAAAATTAGAGATTAACAATACCAATTGTTGGCAAAGATGAGGAGCAATAGGAATTCTTATATGCCATTGGTGGGAACGAAAGCTGTTACACTTTGGAAAACTGTTTGGCACTATCTCTAAAATAAACAAATACGTACCCTGTGACCGAACAAGTTTACTTCTAAACATAAATATACTGAAAGTCATGTAAAGGAATGTTCTCCAAACTGGAAATCAAATTTAACATTTTCATCAACAGCAGAACAGATCAATCAGCTGTGGTTTATTCACACGATGGAATACTAAAAAGCAATGAAAATGAACACATTATACTTGTACCCAACATGGATGAATTTCACAAATGTAAGATAAGATTTTGTTCAGCAAAAGACATCAAATTCAAAAACAAAAAGAAAGACCATTTAATGGTAACTTCATATATATAATGTTCAAAAACAGAAAAACTAAGGTGGTTAGAAAAATGAGGTGTTGGGGGCTTCACTGGTGGCGCAGTGGTTGAGAGTCCGCCTGCCGATGCAGGGGACATGGGTTCGTGGGAAGATGCCACATGCCATGGAGCAGCTGGGCCTGTAAGCAATGGCAGCTGAGCCTGCACGTCCGGAGCCTGTGCTCCACAACGGGAGAGGCCACAACAGTGAGAGGCCCGCGTACCACAAAAAAAAAAAAAAAAAAAAAAAAATGAGGCGTTAGAAGTCAGGATAAAGGGGCTTCTGGGAAACTTCATGCCTTATATTTCTTTTTCTTTTTTAAAATATTTATTTATTTATTTATTTATTGGTTGGTGGGTTGGTTGGTTGGTGGGTTGCACCAGGTCTTAGTTGCAGTAGGCGGACTCCCTGCTTGCAGCTCCAGGGCTCCTTAGTTGCAGCAGGTAGCCTCTTTAGTTGCAGCATGTGGGCTCCTTAGTTGTGGCATATGAACTCTCAGTTGCAGCATGCATGTGAGATCTAGCTCCCTGACCAGGGACTGAACCCAGGCCCCCTGCATTGGGAGCACGGAGTCTTATCCACTGCACCACCAGGGAAGTCCCAATGCCTTATATTTCTTGATCTTTGTGGTTGTTATATGTACAGATTCACTTTGTGAAACTTTACTGAGCTATATACTTAGTGTTTATGTACTTTACCTACATGTTTTATACATCAATGGAAAAAAGCAAGTTTAATGGTAGATAGAGTAAGAAGGTCTTAACATGTATCTCATCAGAATTCCAGAATAAAAGAATACAGAGAGGAGGCTAGGAGATCTGCCTCAGATACCTGGCACAAAACAAATATTAAAATATTTGCTTCCTAAGAAATGGGCTTTCAGATAGTGTTCCTCAGACAACACTAAGGCAAGGGAAAGAACCTCAATTTAGCTGAATTAAAAGGTCAAGGAAGTAAAACTTCAGGTGGAGGAACCAAGATGGCGGAGTAGAAGGACGTGCTCTCACTCCCTCTTGCGAGAAAATCAGAATCACAGCTAGCTGCTGGACAAACATTGACAGGAAGACACTGGAACACACCAAAAAATATACTCCACATACAAAGACAAAGGAGAACCCACAATGAGATGGTAGGAGGGGTGCAATCAGAGTAAAATCAAATCTCATAACTGTTGGGTGGGTGACTCAGACTGGAGGACACTTATATCATAGAAGTCCACCCACGTGAGTGAAGGTTCTGAGCCCGACGTCAGACTTCCCAACCTGTGGGTCCAGCAATGGGGGGGAGCAATTCCTAGAGAATCAGACTTTGAAGCCTAGTGGGAATTGATTGCAGGACTTTGACAGGACTGGGGGAAACAGAGACCCCAAACTTGGAGGGCACACACAAAGTACTATGCACATCGGGACCCAAGGGAAGGAGCAGTGACCCCAGGGGAGACTGAACCAGACCTGCCTGCTAGTGTTGGAGGGTCTCCTGCAGAGGCGGCGGGTGGCTGTGGCTACCGTGGGGACAAGGTCACTTGTCTAGCAGCAGAAGTTCTGGGAATTACTCCTTGGCGTGAGCCCTCCCAGAGTCTGTCATTAGCCCCACCAAAGAGCCCAGGTAGGCTCCAGTGTTGGGTTGCCTCAGGCCAAACAACCCACAGGGAGGGAACCCAGCCCCACCTATCAGCAGTCAAGCAGATTAAAGTTTTACTGAGCTCTGCCCACTGGAGCAACAGTCAGCTCTACCCACCACCAGTCCCTCCCATAAGGAAACTTACGCAAGGCGCTTAGATAGCCTCAACCACCAGAGGGCAGACAGCAGAAGCAAGAAGAACTACAATACTGCAGCCTGTGGAACAAAAACCACATTCACAAAAAGATAGACAAGATGAAAAGGCAGAGGGCTATGTAGCAGATGAAAGAACAAGATAAAACCCCAGAAAAACAACTAAATGAAGTGGAGATAGGCAATCTTCCACAAAAACAATTCAGAATAATGATAGTGAAGATGATCCAGGACCTCGGAAAAAGAATGGAGGCAAAGATCGAGAATATGCAAGAAATCTTTAACAAAGACATAGAAGAATGAAAGAACAAACAAACAGAGATAAACAGTACAATAACTGAAATGAAAACTACACTAGAAGGAATCAAGAGCAGAATAACTGAGGCAGAAGAATGGTAAGTGACCTGGAAGACAGAAAGGTGGAATTCACTGCTGCAGAACAGAATAAAGAAAAAAGAATGAAAAGAAATGAAGACAGCCTTAGAGACCTTTGGGACAACATTAAATGCAACAACATTCACATTATATGGGTGCCAGAAGGACAAGAGAGAGAGAAAGGACCAGAGAAAATATTTGAAGAGATTATAGTCGAAAACTTCCCTAACATGGGAAAGGAAATAGCCACCGAAGTCCAGGAAGCGCAGCAAGTCCCAAACAGGAAAAACCCAAGGAGAAGCACACTGAGACACATAGTAATCAAATTGGCAAAAATTAAAAACAAAGAAAAATTACTAAAATCAGCAAGGGAAAAACAACAAATAACATACAAGGGAACACCCATAAGGTTAACAGCTGATTTCTCAGCAGAAACCCTACAAGCCAGAAGGGAGTGTCATAACATACTTAAAGTGATGAAAGGGAAAAACCTACAACCAAGATAACTCTACCCGGCAAGGATCTCATTCAGATTCAATGGAGAAATCAAAAGCTTTATAGACAAGCAAAAGCTAACAGAATTCAGCACCACCAAACCAGCTCTACAACAAATGCTAAAGGAACTTCTCTAAGTGGGAAACACAAAAGAAGAAAAGGACCTACAAAAACAAACCCAAAACAATTAAGAAAATGGGCAAAGGAACATACATATCGATAATTACCTTAAACGTGAATGGATTAAATACTCCAACCAAAAGACACATGGTTGCTGAATGGATACAAAAACAAGACCCATATATATGCTGTCTACAAGAGACCCACTTCAGACCTAGGGACACATACAGACTGAAAGTGAGGGGATGGAAAAAGATATTCCATGGCAATGGAAATCAAAAGAAAGCTGGAGTAGCTATACTCATATCAGATAAAATAGACTTTAAAATAAAGAATGTTACAAGAGACAAGAAGGACACGACATAATGATCAAGGGATCAATCCAAGAAGAAAATATAACAATTATAAATATATATACACCCAACATAGGAGAACCTCAATACATAAGGCAACTGCTAACAGCTATAAAAGAGGAAATCGACAGTAACACAGTAATACTGGGGGACTTTAACACCTCACTCACACCAATGGACAGATCATCCAAAATGAAAATAAATAAGGCAACAGAAGCTTTAAATGACACAATAGAACAGATACATTTAATTGATATCTATAGGACATTCCATCCATAAACAGCAGATTACACTTTCTTCTCCAGCACACATGGAACATTCTCCAGGATAGATCACATCTTGGGTCACAAAACAGCCTCAGTAAATTTAAGAAAATTGAAAACATATCAAGCATCTTTTCTGACCACAATGCTATGAGACTAGAAATGAAATACAGGGAAAAAACGTAAAAAACACAAACACATTCAGGCTAAACAATACGTTAATAAATAACCAAGAGATCACTGAAGGAATCAAAGAGGAAATCAAAAAATACCTAGAGACAAATGACAATGAAAATACGATGATCCAAAACCTATGGGATGCAGCAAAAGCAGTTCTAAGAGGGAAGTTTACAGCTATACAAGCCTACCTCAAGAAACAAGAAAAATCTCAAGTAAACAATCTAACCTTACACCTAAAGGAATCAGAAGAGAAAGAAGAACAAACAAAACCCAAAGTTAGCAGAAGGAAAGAAATCATCAAGATCAGAGCAGAAATAAATGAAATAGAAATAAAGAACACAATAGCAAAGATCAATAAAACTAAAAGCTGGTTCTTTGACAAGATAAACAAAATTGATAAACCATTAGCCAGACTCATCAAGAAAAAGAGGGAGAGGACTCAAATCAATAAAATTAGAAATGAAAAAGGAGAAGTTACAACAGACACCGCAGAAATACAAAGCATCCTAAGAGACTTCTACAACAACTCTATGCCAATAAAATGGACAACCTGGAAGAAATGGACAAATTCTTAGAAAGGTATAACCTTCCAAGACTGAACCAGGAAGAAACAGAAAATATGAACAGACCAATCACAAGGAATGAAATTGAAACTGTGATTAAAAATCTTCCAACAAACAAAAGTCCAGGACAACATGGCTTCACAGGTAAATGCTATCGAACATTTAGAGAAGAGCTAACATCCATCCTTCTCAAACTCTTCCAAAACATTGCGGAGGAAGGAACACTCCCAAACTCATTCTACGAGGCCACCATTACCCTGATACCAAAATCAGACAAAGATACTACAAAAAAAGAAAATTACAGACAAATATCACTGATGAATATAGATGCAAAAATCTTCAACAAAATACTAGCCAACAGGATCCAACAACACATTAAAAGGATCATACACCATGATCAAGTGGGATTTATCCCAGGGATGCAAGGATTCTTCAATATATGCAAATCAATCAATGTGATACACCATATTAACAAACTGAAGAACAAAAATCATATGATCATCTCAATAGTTGTAGAAAAAGCTTTTGACAAAATTCAACACCCATTTATGATAAAAACTCTCCAGAAAGTGGGCACAGAGGGAATCTACCTCAACATAATAAAGGCCATATACAACAAATCCACAGCCAACATCATTCTCAATGGTGAAAAACTGAAAGCATTTCCTCTAAGATCAGGTAACAGACAAGGATGTCCACTCTCACCACTATTATTCAACATAGTTTTGGAAGTCCTAGCCACGGCAACCAGAGAAGAGAAAGAAATAAAAGGAATACAAATTGGAAAAGAAGAAGTCAAACTGTCACTGTTTGCACATGACATGATACTATACATAGAGAATCCTAAAAATGCCACAAGAAAACTACAAGAGCTAATCAATGAATTCGGTAAAGTTGCAGGATACAAAATGAATGCACAGAAATCTCTTGCATTCCTATACACTAATGATGAAAAATCTGAAAGAGAAATTATGGAAACACTCCCATTTACCACTGCAACAAAAAGAATAAAATACCTAGGAATAAACCTACCTATGGAGACAAAAGACCTGTATGCAGAAAACTGTAAGACACTAAAGAAAGAAATCAAAGATGATACCAACAGATGGAGAGATATACCATATTCTTGGATTGGAAGAATCAATACTGTGAAAATGACTATACTACCCAAAGCAATCTACAGATTGAATGCAATCCCCATCAAATTACCAATGGCATTTTTTACAGAACTAGAGCAAATCATCTCAAAATTTGTATAGAGACACAAAAGACCCCGAATAGCCAAAGCAGTCTTGAGGGAAAAAAACGGAGCTGGAGGAATTAGACTCCCTGACTTCAGACTATACTACAAAGCTACAGTCAGCAAGACAATATGGTACTGGCACAAAAAACAGAAACATCGATCAATGGAACAAGATAGAAAGCCCAGAGATAAACCCACGCACGTATGGTCAACTAACCTATGACAACGGAGGCAAGGATACATAATGGAGAAAAGACAGTCTCTTCAATAAGTGGTGCTGGGGAAAGTGGACAGCAACATGTAAAAGAATGAAATTAGAACACTCCCTAACACCATACACAAAAATAAACTCAAAATAGATTCGAGACCTAAATGTAAGATCGGACACTACAAAACTTAGAGGAAAACATAGGAAGAACACTCTTTGATATAAATCACAGCAAGATCTTTTTTGATCCACCTCCTAGATTAATGGAAATAAAAACAAAAATAAAGAAATGGGACCTAATGAAACTTCGAAGATTTGCACAGCAAAGGAAACCATAAACAAGATGAAAAGACAACCCTCAGAATGGGAGAAAATATTTGCAAATGAATCAGCAGACAAAGGATTAACCTCCAAAATATATAAACAGCTCATGCAGCTCAATATTAAAGAAACAATCAACCCAATCCAAAAATGGGCAGAAGACCTAAATAGACATTTCTCCAAAAAAGACATACAGATGGCCAAGAAGCACATGGAAAGCTGCTCAACATCACTAATTATTAGAGAAATGTAAATCAAAACTGCAATGAGGTATCACCTCACACCAGTTAGAATGGGCATCATCAGAAAATCTACAAACAACAAATGCTGGAGAGGGTGTGGAGAAAAGAGAACCTTCTTGCACTGCTAGTGGGAATGTAAACTGATACAGCCACTATGGAGAACAGTATGGAGGTTCCTTAAAAAACTAAAACTAGAATTACCATATGATCCAGCAATCCCACTACTGGGCATATACCCAGTGAAAACCATAATTCAAAAAAACACATGCACCCCAATGTTCATTGCAGCACTATTTACAACAGTCAGGTAATGGAAGCAACCTAAATGCCCATCGACAGACAAATGGATAAAGAAGATGTGGTACATATATACAATGAAATATTACTCAGCCATAAAAAGGAACGAAATTGAGTCATTTGTTGAGACATGGATGGATCTAGATACTGTCGTACAGAGTGAAGTAAGTCAGAAAGAGAAAAACAAATATCGTATATTAACGCATGTATGTAGAACCTAGAAAAATGATACAGATGACCCAGTTTGCAGGGCAGAAGTTGAGACACAGATGTAGAGAACAAACGTATGGACACCAAGGGGGGAAAACCACGGTGGGGTGGGGATGGTGGTGTGCTGAATTGGGCAGTTGTGATTGCCATGTATACCCTGATGTGTATAAAACTGATGACTAATAAGAACCTGCAGTATAAACAAACAAACAAACAAAAAACAACTAATACTAAACTTTCTTTGGGTTATTTGTATGGAAATATGTTAATATAAATGTTTCAGGCATTACATGAAATTTCTAAAAATCTTATATGTCCTGGTATAATGTTATAAGTCATAATTCTAGTTATTACTTTAAAATGTGTATCTCAGAAATAACTAAATTTCCTTGTCAATTGCATTATTATGAACTTTCATCAAATCTTTAACCGTGGTCAATTTTAAGTCTTTTGTCATTCACAGACAGTTCTGGGTGTACTCTGATGCTTTTGCAAAAATGTTCCTATAAAAGGGTTTCATCTTCAAGGAATTCATGCAAAAGACTCTGACAAGTACAGCTCTCTGGTAACTGACTATACTGCTGAACTGAGTGAATAAGCATTTTCAGAACTCTAATAGAAAACTGATGAATTCATAAAAGTGCTAACAAAACATCAAGATTAAAAAAAATTAATTACATGGGACTGAGTGAACTGATGAGGATGATTATAAATTTTGTGACTTTCTGTTTGAATAAAAAAAGAAAAAAATCTCACAAGGACTCAGAGGCAAAAAATATACAAATCAATGTTCACTGCAAAGTAAAGGAGCTGTTACAGTGGAGGATTACTGGGCTGAATGTCAATATTATGACATAGTATGATGTGTTTCGTGTTTGGTAATTGCAATCATTGTTGCTTTTGTTGTGGTCATGTATTTACAATGCTTGGTGTCAGTTTATTTATCTCTTGTAAAAATAAAATACAGTGTGTGTGTGTGTGTGTGTGTGTGGATTAATTAATCAATCAATCCATTAAAAAATAAAAAAATAAAAGGTAAAGGACGAAAAAAAATACAGAGAATGGTAGAGAATAACCAAAGACTTACTAACTACAAATTTCCCTCATTTTTCAAGATTCCAGTTTCTAAGATCAAGAACATAAATAAATTCCATGTATGGAAAATAAAAAGCAAATCCATACCTTGATACACTTGTGACATTGAAATAAAAACAGTGAAGAAAAACAGAATTACCTTCAGTCAAGGAAGAGAGATAAGTTAACTCCAAAGGAACCACAATTAGACTGACTTCTCAATTTCAACAGTAAGGGCAAAATACAGTGGAATATCACCTGTAACAAAATAACTGTCAAACTATAACTGTGTATCTAGTAAAACTACCTTTGAAGAACTGACATGAAAAAGATATTTTCTGGAAAAGGATGAAAAGGGAAGAAGTGAATAAAAGAAAGAAAAGGAAAATAGGAAACTAAAACTGTTTTAGATCAACAAACTCTCACCTAAATGAACTGGTAAAGACTGTACTTGACCAGGTACAAAATGACCCCCACATAGAAAATCTGTAACAGAAGAGCCAAAGGTATTGGTAAGTATGTCGGTAAATCTAAACAAACACTAACTAATAAAACAATGATAATATTTTAATTCTTGAGGGGAAAAACAGAATATAACTACATTCTGAACAATATAAAACTTATATCTATATAAAATTAGACAAGGGATGAAGAGATTATAATGTGCTAAGGTGCACATTCAGGAGAAGGGCAAAGTTATTTATTGACTTTATACTTTGTTAATTACTCTTGTAAAACATCAATGTCCATCTTCCTTGCAAATAGCGGAAACAAAATGGGCCAAATGCAAAACCTTCAAGCAACTCAAAATGAAGGCAAAAAGAGGAGGGGGAAATTAATAGGGGAAAATTTTTTCTAATAGAAAACTTATAATAAGACATATAAATAGATCCAAATATATCAGCACTCACAATAAACAAATTGACTGAAATCTCCAGTTAAAAGCCAAATTTGTGAGAAATGGATAAGAAAAAAAATCCAGCTATAGAACACTATTTTTATAAGTACACATCATAAAATAAGGGTACAGAAGAACTGAAATTCAAGTAATGGAAAAAGATATACCAGGCTAAAAGAATATGGGAAAACAATGAATCATCTGATACAAAGAAATGAAATGACAAAATTATAAAAGAGCGTTCTGAAGAGTAAGCAATTTTTCTGAACCAAAGCAGTATAATTGAGTCTCAGATTCATTTCACCTCATTTAATTCAGTTTAGGGCTTGAGTTTATTAATATCCTTTAGGAATCGGATTCTTTTGTCTACTGTACTAGCGTCCCTTCTGACCTGAACATTTGATAAGCATGCCGGTAGTGACTCTATGCAAAACAGTGAGAAAGTGGTTACGAAGTTAAAGCCTAGTATAGAGCCCTACAGCTTAAAGTATAGTTGCTCAAGGGATTACAAACCCCATTACTATTACTCACATCTTATTCTTTAATTTTATTCACAAGCCTATCAAGATACATTTTCTCAAATTCTGAAATCTAGATATTGTCAATAATATCTTTACCTATTTACACATGAATGTGTACATACACACAAATCTTCACATATGTACATACACATATCTATCTACACATATATACACACTTATACAAAACAAACACACATATGTCATATAGATAAATCACAGTAATACTGTACCTCATAGGTAGTTCCATAATGGCACGTAAATTGGCATTGCCTGTTGGTTTCTGCATCTTGCTCAACATTGGTATAAAATATTACTCCATCTCCAGAGCAGGATACAATCTGCTTATCATTTGTGCATGGTAAGAATTTTGCACTAAATATATTTGCTCGGTGCCCTGAACGAATTGTTGTCAAAACCTAAAACACAGGGAGGAAGTAGTTCTTAGTAATTTATTAGTTCCTAAAAAGAAACATTCAAATTCAATATAATCACAGCCAGGAATAAATTCTCATTAACATTATCATCTCAAATGGAAAAATACCATTTGATTCCAAACTATTATAATTAGAAAAAAAAGAAATCAGAATCTCACATATTTTCTTTATTTCCCTCTGAGATGTAAAGAAGATTAAGTATCAACAGGAATAGTGCTGAAACTGAGTCCCCCTAAAACTGAGTTCCTCTGCAGAGTTTATGATTAATCTGTCTATCCAAATTTTATTCCCTGTCTCGTCCAACACCTGTTCCTCTCATGACTGAGGAGAATCAAAGAAAACGGGGGACTGAAACTGAAAGCAGGACCCTGTGGGGCTGTCCCAGGCATAAAAGCCTTTCAATGTCCCTTGTTTCTTGTTTGCAGGAAGAAGGCTTTTAGCCTCCTAGGCCTTCCCTGAGTTCCAAAGGGCAGATTAAACAGTTACTAATTAGGAGACTGAGAAAATGCAGAAACAGCAAAGGGAACTGGTCCTGGTTCTCTGCAGGAAGGAGAAGGGATTGTGCATAACAATTTGATACATATCTTTGAGTTCCTCTATAGGAACTAAGCCCCTCCCACCCAGGCGGAGGATGGTAAGTTCAGGCTGGGCACAAGCATGTGGACCCCAGACTGACTGGAGATTCCTAGAACACCACCCTGTTACTTCACCACCAGCCAACCAGAGGAGGGTTACACACCCAGCAGCCCTCCCCCCGATTTCTGCCTATAAAAATTTCTTCCCTGAAACCCATGGGGAGTTTGGGTCTTTTGAGCAGGAGTCACCTGTTCTCTTTGCATGGCCCTTGCAATAAACCTTTCTCTGCTCCAAACTCTGACATTTACGTTTGTTTGGCCTCATTGTGCATCAGGCACACAAACTTGGGTTCAACAACAGTGCCTTGAAAATTAAATATACATATTTCCACCTACTTGGTGTATCTGACTCATTCATAAACCCTCAGTAAATATAAAAAGACTATCTTGTTTGATTTTTGAAACTGTTTACTAGATGATTATTAAGTTATTCCCTTTAAGGATGAAGAAATAAAAGTAAACTGAATTTAAATGAATCATAAAGTAATGAAATGGTACAGATGAGGATACAGCAGAACTTCCTACCTCTAACTCCTTAATAATTTAAAAGACCAGAATTCCTGCGACAGAAATACAGCTTAAAATAAACATTTTAATATTTGTAACATACACTGCAGGTAAAAGACCAAATCCCCCGACAGTGTCTAAAAATTGAGAGGGGGAAAAAAACCCAACAAAACCTGATTTTTTAAAAAATGGGCAAAAGATCTGAAGAGATAGTCCAAAGACATACAAATGGCCCTTAAAAATGTGAAAAAGCATCTAAGTTTATTCATAAAGGAAATGCAAATTGAAACTACATTGAGATTACTAATTCCCACTTTTCAGATTGGCCAAAATTCAGAAGCTTGACAACATACTGCATAAGTGAGCATGGCGGCGGGGGGGGGGGGGGGGGGGGGCGGGGACACCAGGCTCTTTAAACAATTCTGGTGGGATTACTAAATGGTACAAGACCAATGGAGAGGAATTTAGCAGCACCTCACAAAACCACATATGCGTTAACCCTTTGATCAGACAAGTCTATCTCTAAGAATTTACGCTGACGATACACCTCCAATAATACCAAAAAAAAAAGTACCAAGTTACTTACTGAGTTATTTATAATAGCAAAACACAGGAGACTGGATGAATAAATTATGGTACATCCCCACAACGTATTATATACAATGGGAATTTAATGCAATGGGAATATCTGGTGTGCTATTTTTTTAAAAAAGTGTTCAAAATAAGGGAATATGTCAAAACACGGACACAAGGTTGCTTTAGTTCACTTTAAATGTCTTACTGAACAAAACTAACACAACACTGTAAAGCAACTATACTCCAATAAAATGTTTTAAATAAATAAATAAATAAAAGAACAACCAAAAATGTCTTACTGAACAAACTGGGGCAATTCAAGCATCAATAAGAATATCAGTGATAGATTATAATTTATTGAATAAAAATAAAAATCTATAATCCCACAGTAATTTTTTCAAAAAGGTGGCAAAGACAGAGGAAATGCTCTTATTCACAGAATAATGTCAATTAATAAATGTAGAAGGAATGACAGAATTAAAAATCACTATTGATAACCACATTATAACAACTGATTAAGGTAAGAATCAATGAATATTGAAACCACTGTATGAAAGATTGCTATGAAAGAGAATATTCACACAGTCCCAACACACTACTCCCCAGTAGCTTATAATCACAAAGGGTAAATGTACCTACACAATGGAAAGATCAAACTTAACATCACCAATTAGGGGACAAATTAATATCATGTACTACAATATCACCCATGGAGAATTCCTAGCAAAAATGTTTAATGTTAATCTACTCATGAACAAACAATCAGACAAATCCAAATGGAGGGACATTCTATAAAATAACTTGACTGATATGTCAATATAACAATAAAACAACATATGAATGTCATGAAAGACCAAAAAGTTGAATGAACTGTTCTGAAGGAGACAAAGGAAATATGACAAATAAATGAAATATGTGGTGCTGGATTGGGGACTGGATTGAAGGAGGCATGGCAGTGACAAAGTTACTGAAATGGGAAAATTTGAACATGGACTATATATGTATATATGTGCAGGTATTATGTGTGTATATATGTAATATACTATGGACGAAGAATGTCACCTGCCATATCAGTAAACAAAGGATGTTGCATCCAACCGTCACTGCAGCCACCCCCGATGGTGCACCCTGAGGGGAACTCAGAACAGCGATAAGCAGGCTGCCAGCCATCAAGCCATCAGTCTCTGCAGCCACCCCCAATGGTGCACCCTGAGGGGATTCAAGATAGAGAAAAAGAGGATACTGACCATAGATAGTTAAGGTACATAGCAAAGGAACAATTTCAATAAGCCCAGATTCCTGCATCTTCCCAAACAAAGAGCTAAATTCTTTAACTTGAGATGTCTGGGGTTTTTTAATTAGCAGTAATCTTTTGATGTTCTGACTACCTAGGGTTTTTTTTGCAAAAACTCATATATCCTGGCTCCTCCTTTACCTCTCCAGAACAGTCCCTCAGAGCTATCTGAGAGGCTGTCTCCCTGGCTTAAGTCCTCAGTATATCCACCAAATAAAACATATTTCTCAACTTTTATGTTGTGCATTTTTTTCAGTCGACAGTACAAAACTGTATATATTATACAAATATGATAACAGCATATAGTCAATTCTCATTACTACTGGTAGCTGTGCTCTGTAAAGTCACCACAAACACTGAATCAGCAAGTGCTGAATCACTGCTCCTACGGAAATACACGGTTAGGTTCCTGTGAGGCGCTGGTCACAATATTTTCATCAACTAATCAATAAGTAACTTTGTTTCATGTGTTTCTGTTTAAAGACACTTTATTTGATATGTATTGTTGATTCATTAACATTGAACTCATGGCCAACAGCACTATAACTCATGCCTAAATGAAGCTTATCTAACATATTTTCTCCAAAAAGCATATCCCAGACTTCCTGTACTTAGGAATACCAGATAGTACTTCAGCACGATACCTGGGGACCACTTAAACATTGAAATCACTAACAAAAAGCACAAAAATGCAAAACCTGTGACATTAAATATATCACAAAAAGGATAAAATACAATATGTTTACAGTATTCGATTTGAAACAAGAAGTCTGAGTGTCACTTTGTTTGATCTCACTTGGGAATGTGAGTGTCGATGTATGTGCTGGGCAACTCAAATTTTTTGCCACTCTGTACATGTACATGGCCATAAATGACCAGGAAAACACTGGAAGTATTGATTTTGGGGTTAAAAATAAATTTAATGAGTAGGTGAATTTGCAAATATGGAATCCGTAAGTAATGATGATCAACTCTATATTCAATATTACATATCTTGACCATGGTAACTGCATTATAGCTATATAAGATAATGTTCTTGTTCTTAGTAGATAGATGTCAAAGTATTCATGAATGAAGTGCATAATGCTTCCAACTTACTCTAAAATACTTTTTAAACAATCTATTTGTGGATGTTCATTGTACTATTCTTTCAACTTTTTCATCAGTTTTAAAATCTTAAAACAAATTTAGGAAAAGATATTTCAACTTTATTTCTGGTTTGGTTTTAAGTGAGTATTTACTATATAACACTGACAAACTCGTAAGTGAGAGTACGACACCACATCAGAACACAGATCTGGTATAAATATTAGCAGCTACTTACCTTGACCACCTTAAGTATTTAAGTCACCTCATTTTATCTAAGAGCTAGGGTCATGAACAAAATAAGGATTTGCTGAGTACCATACAGTACTGTACTGTAAGTCTTATTAATGCACATTTAATTAAGGTCAAATAAAAAAAGGGGAGAGAATTTGCACCTACATCAACCAAAGCCAATGGAGAATAAAAACTGTTAAATGTTTAAAAATTTTTCATTCCTCTCTCCAAGTATAAGACACTGAGACCTGGACAATTAAGGCACAAGAAATAACACAGAGAATAATTAATGTAAAGTCTTTAAACAAGATAGAATCATAGTCTTTAATGCTGTCAAATATTTCAGCATGGTTTACCAAGTATCTAAGTATATATAAGTCACTACATACAATGTAAGTAGTTTCTTAGTCTGATAGGCATTTGACTTTGCTTTAGTCACATTCAGCAGACATTATTCTTAACAATTTGATTTATCTCCATTCAACAGGTTTATGTATAGCTCCAGAAACAAAAGGAGGAACCTCATTCAATACATTAACATGTGTACTGGCATATCACATATCACTCAAAAATTGAAATAGGGCTTCCCTGGTGGCGCAGTGGTTGAGAGTCTGCCTGCTAATGCAGGGGACACGGGTTCGAGCCCTGGTCTGGGAAGATCCCACGTGCCGCGGAGCAACTGGGCCCGTGAGCCACAATTACTGAGCCTGTGCGTCTGGAGCCTGTGCTCCGCCACAAGAGAGGCCCGCGCACCGCGATGAAGAGTGACCCCCGCTTGCCACGACTAGAGGAAGCCCTAGCACAGAAACAAAGACCCAACACAGCAAAAATAAATAAATTAATTAATTAAAAAAAAAAAAAAGAAAAGGAGCACAACCTTTGTACAATGCAATAAAGGTGCCTGCCTTTCTAAAAAAAAAAAAAAAAAAAAAAAAAAAAAAAAAATTGAAATAAATTTCTTTATTAAAGTAATCAAAGTAACCATTAAAGTAATTAGTAAAAAACTGAAGTCCTTTCCCTCTGAACAAACCTCTTGATTTCAGATGTCCCTCTCCAAACTTACTCCTTTTTCTCTAGTATTCCCCATCTTAATAGCATCAATATCCACCCACACAGTTGATCAACTCAAAAACTAGGGAATCATCCTTCATTTCTCTTTCCCTCATCCACTATATAAAATCCACCAGCAAATCCATGTCCAAGATACATTTCAAATTACTTCTCAGCACCTTTAATGCCATGATCTCTGCCTCAAACATCATCCGTTCTCAACTACAATCTCAGAGATTTTCATCTCAGTCTCTGGCTTACATCAATGGCCTCCTATCTCCTAGCTTCTGATCTTACTCAAACTCTGCTCTCCAAAAAGCATCCACAGCTAACTTTTAAAAAGACAAATCATATCACTTCCATGTTTAAAATACTCTAGTGATCAGCTATTTCAACTACACTAAAAAGTAAACTCCTTAATCTAGGCTATCACACCTGCTACCTGACCCCTGCATAATGATGTTAACTTCATTTTGTACTGCTTCTTTCCCTAATTTATTAATAGATAATTGTTGGTAGAACTAGTACTCATCTATATACAGTTAGTAATTTCACCAATGGTCGGAATTTGTTTTTAATTGTTGAAATGGAATCAATACAACCAATACAGATATGCACGCTACTGGAGATAAAGAGCAGTAAAGTCGATTTAAAAAAATAGATGTGCAGCTGCAAACAGTTACAATTTTTGAAAGCTAGATTTATTTTCTTATTTGTGCTTTCCTTGGATTAATGCGTTATAATACTTTTTCAGAAAACATCTAAGAATAATGGCCTACAGAGGTGGAAGTTGGCAGAGTAACTTAATCTAAAATGAACAAAACACTGTTAACTTCAATTAGTAATAAATGTGAAAGTGAACTAGCTGTAATGTCTATCACTTTGCTGAACATCAGGTTACTCTGACTAATCTATCTGGCCAAGCAGGTATCTCTTCCCTCCTGCATCACATTATATACAACACTTTCAAACCTTCATGCTTGGTCCAGGAGAATCTAGATAGAAGATGCTAGCTCTTCAATCTCTTAGTAAAAATCACCCCTCCCCCAACCCATGCCTACCTTTGTCTAAGGCACTGAATACAGAAACTTCTTGCCTTTCTTTTACTAATATTTATTGGGCACCTACTACATGACAGGAAATGTACTAAGTGTTGAGGAAACAAAAAGGAAAAAGAAATGGTCATTGTCCCAAAGAAGTTATAGTCTAATGGTGAGCAATATGTAAACAAACATAATAATTGAGTTATCCATAAAATATGAGAACATAGAGGAAGGAATGCCTGCATCTGCCTTGGTAAGCTAGAGATATATCACAGATAAGAGCTGAGGCTTGAAGGATGAAATTAAACTTGCCAAGTAGGTAGGAGGTGCATGGGACAGCAGAACATCCCACAAAGAGAGAAAAGCAGAAGCAAAGCATAGAAGAAACAAACAACACTTTATGCTCTGAGAACTAAAGGTAGCTGAATGAAGCCAAGTCAAGAAAAATTTTGCATATGCTCAGGATTTCTTTTACAGAAGATGCTGCAAGGCTACCTGAGGGCTAACTTCCTTCTGTTTTCATCTATACCTTGTGGAGGAGGCCCTTTGGGGGTCCCAGAATATTGTGCAAAGTCTCTTATAGGAATCCATACCTGACTGGGATCCTGAGCTTTGTTTCTATTTACCTTGACCTTCAAGGCCACCAAAACTAAAGTTTAGATATGTTAAGACTGACAAATATCTTCAGGGAAAAAGTGGCTATCATGCTCACTTCTCTGGATTCCCTTTTTCCCTTCCATTTTGGACTGATAATTCCTTACTATCAAGACAGTTATTTACTTTTAGGATAATTTTTTTAAAGTTTTTAATCAAGCATTTTTGAGTTGATTTCAGTGAGAGGATTGGTCCAAATAAACTAGTCTGTAATTTTTGAAAAAAGAAGCTTCTCTTTTCTATGTATTTGAGATCTATGATATATATAACTAAGACATGATGCCATTAATAAGGAACAATTAAATCTACTTTTAAAAAGTATCAAAACTTTTATATGTGATAAATCTTTCCATGAACTCACAGGATTTAAAAAGAGAGTAAAACTATATGAACAGATAATATCTGACTCAAGATCAAAAAACTTTATTTTCCTATGTAGTGAATCATCAGTGTTTTAAAACAAAAAATATTCCAATATGACAGCAAATTTGGATCTATTAAAACCACTATGTGAAAACTATAAAGTACTGTTATACTCAAAATCTTTTAAAGTATTATCTGATTAATCATTTCTCAAACTGAAAAAGAAGAGTAATCACCTTTCAAATATACATATTCTACTGGGAACCATACATCAAAGTGATTATCATTTTTTTTAAATAAGCAAATAAAGGAAAAACAAGATCTTCTAAAAATTATTCCAGTGGGGATATTCACAAAATAATTGAAGGCAGGGACTTGGAGAGATATTTGTACAGCTCTGCTCACAGCAGCATTATTCACAATAGCCAAAAGGTGGAAATAACCCAAGTGTTCACTGACACATGAAAGGCTGAACAAAATGTGATATATACATAGAATGGAATATTTGTCAGCCTTAAAAAGAAAGGAAATACTGACACATGCTGCTCATGGATGAACCTTAAGGACCTTATTCTAAGTAAAATAAGCCAGTCACAAAAGGACAAATACTGTATATAAACACTTATATGAGGTACCTGGAGTAGACAAATTCACAGAGATAGGAAGTAGAACAGTGGTTGTCAGGGGCTGGGGGAGGGAAGAATGAAGGGTTATTGCTTAATGGGTATAGAGTTTCAGTTTTGCAAGATGAGAAGAGTTTTGCAGCTGGATGATGGTGATGGTATCACAACAATATGAATGTACTTAATGTCGGTGAACTGAACTCTTAAAAATGGTTAATATGCTTAATTTTACATAATGCGTATTTTACAACAATTTTTATAAGAAAGAGTAAAGCTCTGGGACTTCCCTAGTGGTCCAGTGGTTAAGAATCTGCCTTCCATTGCAGAGAACATGGGTTCGATCCCTGGTTGGGGAACTAAGATTCCACATGCTGCAGGACAACTAAGCCTGCACGCCACAACTACTGAGCCCATGCACTCTAGAGCCTGTGCACCACAACTAGAGAGCCTGTGCGCCACAACTACTGAGCCCACGTGCTCTGGAGCCTGTACACAACTAGAGAGAAGCCTGCGCACCGCAATTAGAGAAGCCCATGCACCACAACGAAGAGCCCACACACCACAACAAAAGATCCCGTGTGCCGCAACTAACACCTGATGCAGCTAAATAAATAAATAAATTTTTTAAAGGGTAAAGCTCTGCATCTTTTCAAACAAAAAAATATTCCATTGGTATCTAGATGAGTGATTTAAATACTGTAAACATTAAAATTCTGATAGTGATTATCAAAAAGTATTCCACATATACATTATTCCAGGAAGGTTCTCTGAGTAATTGCAGAGCTAAGACAAGCAGGATTCTGAAACATCAAGCTCCCCTCTGCTAAATCAGGAGAATTAAGTAAAGCTATCTCTGAAATAAAACTATGACCTGTCCTTTAATCAAGGATAGCCTCCATACAAACCATTTTTTAGGCTGAAGAACCACAAACATTTATTTAAATATCTTAACTATTTAAATGTAGAAAAACAAAAAATACATGAACACTTTATTCTGTAAGATTGCTAATATTAAATATGACTTCAGTCTGCCAATCTACAGTATTCTCACTCATATAAAAGTATTTGTATACTTACTCTTATAAAGTCAGAAGAAGGGCCAATAAAAATCAGCACATAATCCAAATTAAAACTCAATATGATATCCCAGTTTACTGAATTGGATGTTATGAAGCATTTCATTAGAACCTAGCCACTGTTTGTAAACTGATAAAATTCAGTTTCTTAAACTGCTTGGCTGAAGATTAGATTCTGTGAGCATAAAAGAAAAAAAATCACTTTTTTCCCCCAAAGAATGGCTTATTGAGATAATGTCACTTTTGGCAATTTTATCCACATGCATAAAATGAAGCATATTTAAATTTTCTAGAGTCAAAAGGCTGAATGAAATCTAATGTTTTCCTAAAGAAACTAAGGAACTTGCATGTGATAACTTCCAAATTATATAACTTTAGAAAAATAGGGATATTCTTCACAAATGCCCACTCCATGATTATTCACTATTTCTTGATTTCTAGCTTCTTGATTTTTTTTTTCTCTCATTAAGTTGTAGAATTTTAAAACCACTTTACCTTTCTGCTGTAAGGATTACTAATTACTAACTTGGTGTCATCTGAGCCAGATAAAATATATTCTCCAGTCTCATTCCAACAGATCGTATTAACCTAAAAAGAAAGCAAAAAATAAATTTAAGCAGACTGAAAGTAAAATAAGTATGCCATCTTCACTTAGCTGATGGTTCAAAATTTATATCACTAATGACATTATGTCTATGGTAAATAGTATTTACAAGTTTACTTAGTGAAAGTACATACTGAGTGCCATTTGGCAAGCACAATGTTCTATAAATTCACAATGAAATATGAGTCTTTCTTAAGTTTTATTTAAATTTATTTTAATTAGTCCATTTTATATCCAGAGACATAAAACCAAGTCACCTAAAAAGGAATTAGAAAAACTTACTACAGAGCTACAGTAACCAAGGCTGTGTGGTACTGTCATGATCATAGACATATCAATCAGTGGAATGGAATTGAGTCCACAAAGACGAGAGAGAAAGGACCCGAGAAAATATTTCAAGAGGTTATAGTCGAAAACTTCCCTAACATTGGAAAGGAAATAGCCACCCAAGTCCAGGAAGTGCAGAGAGTCCCAGGCAGGATAAACCCAAGCAGAAACATGCCAAGACACACAGTAATCAAACTGACAAAAATTAAAGAAAAAAAAATTATTAAAAGCAACAAGGGAAAAATGACAAATAACCTACAACTCCCATAAGATTAACAGCTGATTTCTCAGCAGAAATTCCACAAGCCAGAAGGGACTGGCACGATATATTTAAAGTGATGAAACGGAAGAACCTAAAACCAAGATTACTCTACCCAGCAAGGATCACATTCAGATTCAAAAGAGAAATCAAAAGCTTTACAAACAAGCAAAACCTAAGAGAATTCAGCACCACCAAAGCAGCTCTACAACAAATGCTAAAGGAACCTCTCTACGTGGGAAACACAAGAGAAGAAAAGGACCCACAAAAACAAACCCAAGACAATTAAGAAAATGGTAACAGGAACATACATATGTATAATTACCTTAAATGTGAATGGATTAAATGCTCCAACCAAAAGACAGACTTGCTGAATGGATAAAAACACAAGACCCATATATATGCTATGTACAAGAGACCCACTTCATACCTAGGGATACACACAGACTGAAAGTAAGGGGATGGAAAAAGATATTCCACCCAAATGGAAATCAAAAGAAAGCTGGAGTAGCAATACTCATAAAAGTAAAAATAGACTTTAAAATAAAGACTACTAAAAGAGGCAAGGAAGGACACAACATAATGATCAAGGGATCAATCCAAGAAGAAGATATAACAATTGTAAATATTTATGCACCCAACATAGGAGCACCTCAATATGTAAGTCAAACGCTAACAGCTATAAAAGGGGAAACTGACAGTAACACAGTAATAGTAGGGGACTTCAACACTCCACTTTCCCAATGGACAAGTCATCCAAAATGACAATAAATAAGGAAACACAAGCTTTAAATGACACATTAGATAGACTTAACTGATATTTATAGGACATTCCACTTTCTTCGCAAGTGCATGTGGAATATTCTCCAGGATAGATCACATTCTCAGTTACAAATCAAGTCTTGGTAAATTTAAGAAAACTGAAATCATATCAAGCATCTTTTCAAACCATAACACTATGAGATTAGAAATAAATGACAGGGAAAAAAATGTAAAAAACACAATCATATGGACGCTAAACAATGTTGCTAAATAACCAAGAGATCACTGAAGAAATCAAAGAGGAAAATAATAAATACCTAGAGACAAATGACAACAAAAACACAATGATCCAAAACCTATGGGATGCAGTAAACCCAGTTCTAAGAGGGAACTTTATAGCAATACAATGCTACCTCAAGAAACAAGAAAATCTCAAATAAACAATCTAACCTTACACTTAAAGGAACCAGAGAAAGAAGAACAAACAAAACCCAAAGTTAGTAGAAGGAAAGAAATCATAAAGATCGGAGCAGAAATAAATGAAATAGAAACAAAGAAAACAATAGCAAGGATCAATAAACCTAAAAGCTGTTTTTTTGAGAATATAAACAAAATTGAAAAACATTTAGCCAGACTCAAATCAATAAAATTAGAAATGAAAAAGGAGAAGTTACAACGGACACCACAGAAATACAAAGCATCATAAGAGGCTACTATAAGCAATGTATGCCAATAAAATGGACAACCTGGAAGAAACAGACGAATTATTAGAAAGGTATAACCTTCCAAGATTGAACGAGGAAGAAATAGAAAATATGAACTGATCAATAACAAGCACTGAAACTGAAACTGTGATGAAAAATCTTCAAACACACAAAAGTCCAGGATCAGACCCCTTCACAGAATTCTCTCAAACATTCAGAGAAGAGCTAACACTCATCCTTCTCAACTCTTCCAAAAAAACTGCAGAAGAAGGAACACTCCCAAACTCATTCTACGAGGCCACCATCACACTGATACCAAAACAAGACAAAGATACTACAAAAAATATTACAGACCAATATCACTGATGAACATAGATGCAAGAATCCTCAACAAAATACTAGGAAACAGAATCCAACAACACACTGAAAGGATCATACACCATGATCAAGTGGAATTTATCCCAGGGATGCAAGGATTCTTTGATATATGCAAATCAATCGATGTGATACACCATATTAACAAACTGAAGAATAAAAACCTATGATCGGGGTTCCCTGGTGGCGCAGTGGTTGACAGCCCGCCTGCCGATGCAGGGGACACAGGATCGTGCCCCAGTCCGGGATGATCCCACATGCCGCGGAGTGGCTGGGCCCGTGAGCCATGGCACTGAGTCTGCGCATCCGGAGCCTGTGCTCCGCAATAGGAGAGGCCACAACAGTGAGAGGCCCGCGTAATGCAAAAAAAAAAACAAAAACAAAAAACAAAAACCATATGATCATCTCAGTAGATGCAGAAAAAGCTTTTGACAAAATTCAACACCTATTTATGATAAAAACTCTCCAGAAAGTGGGCATACAGGGAAACTACCTCAACATAATAAAGGCCATATAAGACAAACCCACAGCCAACATCATTCTCAATGGTGAAAGATTGAAAGCATTTCCTCTAAGATCAGGAAGAAAACAAGGATGTTCACTCTCGCCAGTATTATTCAACACAGTTTTGAAAGTCCTAGCCATGGCAATGAGAGAAGAAAAAAAAAGAAAAGGAATGCAAATTGGAAAAGAAGTAGTAAGACTGTCACTGTTTGCAGATGAGATGATACTAAATATAGATAATCCTAAAGATGCCACCATAAAACTACTAGAGCTAATCAATGAATCTGATAAAGTTTCGGGATACAAAATGAATGCACAAAAATCTCTTGCATTCCTAGACACTAATGATGAAAAATCTGAAAGAGAAATTAAGGAAACACTCCCATTCACCACTGCCACAAAAGAATAAAATACCTAGGAATAAACCTACCTAAGGAGGTAAAAGACCTGTACTTAGAAAACTATCAGACACTGATGAAAGAAATCAAAGATGACACAAACGGAGAGATATACCATGTTCTTGGATTGGAAGAACCAATATTGTGAAAATGACTATATTACTCAAAGCAATCTGAAGATTCAATGCAATCCCTATCAAATTACCAATGGCATTTTTTACAGAACTAGAACAAAAAATCTTAAAATTTGTATGGAGACACAAAAGACCCCGAACAGCTAAAGCAATCTTGAGGGAAAAAAATAGAACTAGAGGAATCATACTCCCTCACCTCATACTATACTACAAAGCTACAGTAATCAAGACAATATGGCACTGGAACAAAAACAGAAATATAGATCAATGGAACAGGACAGAAAGCCCAGAAATAAACCCACACACATATGGTCAACTAATCTATGACAAAGGAGGCAAGGATATACAATGGAGAAAAGACAGTCTCTTCAATAAGTGGTGCTGGGAAAACTGGACAGCTATATGGAAAGGAATGAAATTAGAACACTCCCTAACACCATACACAAAAATAAACTCAAAATGGATTAAAGACCTAAACGTAAGACCAGACGCTATAAAACTCTTAGAGGAAAACATCGGAAAAACACTCTTTGACATAAATCACAGCAAGATCTTTTTTGACCCACCTCCTAGAGTGATGGAAATAAAAACAAAAATAAATGGGACCTAATGAAACTTAAATGCTTCTGCACAGCAAACGAAAACTATAAAAAAGATGAAAAGACAACCCTCAGAATGGGAGAAAATATTTGCAAACAAATCAACAGACAAAGGATTAATCTCCAAAATATATAAAAAGCTCATGCAACTCAATATTAAAAAAACAAACAACCCAATTAAAAAATGGGCAGAAGACCTAAATAGACATTTCTCCAAAGAAGACATACAGATGGCCAAGAGACACATGAAAAGCTGCTCAATATCATGAATTATTAGAGAAATGCAAATCAAAACTACAATGAGGTATCACCTCACACCGGTTAGAATGGGCATCATCAGAAAATCTACAAACAACAAATGCTGGAGACGGTGTGGAGAAAAGAGAACCCTCCGGCACTGTTGGTGGGTATGTAAATTGATACAGCCACTATGGAGAACAGTATGGCAGTTCCTTAAAAAACTAAAAATCGAATTACCATATGATCCAGCAATCCCACTACTGGGCATGTACCCAGGGAAAATCATATTTCAAAAAGACAAATGCACCGCAATGTTCACTGAAGCACTAGTTACAACAGCCAGGTCATGGAAGCAACCTAAATGCCCATCGACAGACGGATGGATAAAGAAGATGTGGTATATATATACAATGGAATATTACTCAGCCATAAAAAAGAACGAAATTGCGTCATTTGTAGAGGCGTGGATGGACCCAGAGACTGTCATACAGAGTGAAGTAAGTCAGAAAGAGAAAAACAAATATATATTAACGCATATATGTGGAATCTAGAAAAACAGTACAGGTGAACCAGCTTGCAAGGCAAACATAGAGACACAGATGTAGAGAACAAACATATGGACACCAAGGGGGGAAGTTCAGGAGGGTATGGTGGGATGAACTAGGAGATTGGGATTGACATATATACATATAAAATAGAAATCATTATGGCAAGCTGGTGAAGGCTAACCAAAGAACCTCATCAGGAGAAAATCTACAGCCTTCATTTGGGTAAAAACAATCAACTGAAACACCTGCCCTGACAGCGAGATTAATTTTGCTTTTCCAAAAGTGTGTTGTGAGCAACCATACTTCCAGGAGATGCTTACCAAAGGAAGAGCCGTGGGGAAAACTAAGTATGGGAAACACTGTATGTTAAATGTATCTTATGATCATTCACAACACGTATTAGCATAGTAAAAGTTTTCAATAAAGAAATCTTTAAAAAAAAATTTGTATGGAACAACAAAAGACCCCAAATAGCCAGAGCAATATTGAAAACGAAAAACAAAGCTGAAGGCATCAAACTTCTTGACTTCAAACTATACTACAAAGTTATGTTAATCAAAACAGTATGGTATTGGCTTAGGAACAGACACACAGTTCAATGAAACAGAATAGAGAGCCCAGAAAATAACCCATGCATATTTGGTCAATCAATTTACAACAAAGGAGCATAGACTACCCAATGGGGAAAGAACAGTCTCTTCACTAAATGTTGTTGGGGAAACTGGATGTTCACATGCAGAATAAATAAAATTAACTTGAAGTGGATTAAAGCCTTAAGATAAGACTTGAAGGCGATAAAATTCCTAGAAAAAAACATAGTGAAAAGCTCCCCGACTTTGATCTTGGCAATGATTTTTTGGACATAACAGCAAAAACACAAGTAACAAAAGCAAAAATCAACAAGTGATACTACATCAAACTTAAAAGCTCTGTACAGCAACAGAAACAACCAACAAAATTAAGAGGCAACCTACAGAAGAGAAGAAAAATATATGCAAACCTTATATTTGATAAGGGATTAGCATCCAAAATATACAAGGAACTCATACAACTCAATCGCAAAAAAACTCCAAATAGTCTAATTTAAAAATGGGCAAAGACCTGAAAAACATTTTTCTAAAGAAGACATACAAATGGCCAAAAAGTACATGAAACAGTGCTCAACATCACTAATCATCAGAAAAATGCAAATCAAAGCCACAAATGAGGGAGGACCCTGGAAGTCCAGTAGTCAGAACTCGGTGCTTTCACTGCTGTGGCCCAGGTTCAATCCCACGAGCTGCACAGCATGGACAACAACAACAACAAAAAAAACACAATGAGATACCATCTCAGACCTATTAGAATGGCTATTATCAAAAATACAAGAGATAAGAAGTGCTGGTAAGGACGTGGAGAAAAGGGAACCCTTGTGCAACACTGGTGGGAAGGGAAATACAGCAACTACGGGAAACACTATGGAGGTTCCTCAAAAAATTTAAACTAGAACTACCATATAATCCAGCAATCCCAATTTTGGGTATATATTTGAAGGAAATTAAAATATTATCTTGAAGAGATATCTGCGGTACCCCACATTCATTGTGTCGTTATTTACAATACCCAAGACACGAAAAGAACCTAGGTATTTGTCAATGGATGAATGGATAAATATGATAAACACACACACCCATGCACACAATGGAATATTCTTCAGCCATAAAATTGAAGGAAATCCTGACGTTTGCAACGATGTGGATGAATGCTGAGGGTGAGATAAAGAATGACAAATACTGTATGATATCACTTATATGTGGAATCTAAGCACGCTCAACTCATAGAAACAGAGAGTAGACTGGTGGTTGCCAGAGGCTGGAAGGTGGAGGAAATGAGATGTTCAAAAAGTATAAACTACCAGTTATAAGGTGAGTAAGTTCTGGGATCTAATGTACAGCATGGTGTTTACAGGTAGCAATACTGTGCTGTATACTTGAAAGATGCTAAGAAAGTAAATCCTAAATGTTCTCACCACCACCACCACCACCACAACAACAACAAAATGGAAATTACGTGAAGTGATAAATGTGTTAACTAAGCTTATTGTGGTAATCATTTTGCAATATATATGTGTATCAAATCATTATATTTTACACATTAAACTTATACATTTATATATGTACATTATCAATAAAGATGGGGGAAAAATAGAGTAGAAGGATACCCATGAAACTAAAACAAGTGGTTATGTGTTTTAGGGAACAGAAAAAAATGGGGAAGACAGGAACAGGAGTGAAAGCCACACTTCCCAATGTATACTTTTTTGTTGTTAATTTATTGTATTTATTTTGGCTGTGTTTGGTCTTAGTTGCGGAATGCAAGATCTTCATTGTAGTACACAGGATCTTTCATTGTGGCGCACGGGCTTCTCTCTAGTTGTGGCGTGCAGGCTCTAGAGCACACAGGCTCAGTAGTTGTGGTGCACAGGCTCGCTAGTTGTGGCACGTGGGCTCAGTAGTTGCAGCATGCAGGCTTTCTAGTTGTAGCACACAGGCTCTACAGCGCGTGGGCTCAGTAGTTGTGGCACGTGGGCTTAGTTGCCCCATGGCATGTGGGATCTTAGTCCCCCTACCAGGGATCGAACCCACATCCCGTGCATCAGAAGTTGGATTCTTAACCACTGGACCACCAGGGAAGTCCCTCAATGTGTATTTTTTATATAGTTTATTTTTGTACCATGAGAAGGCATCACCTGTTTTAAAAAATGCAAAATAAAAATAAGGACAAAAATTTTTTTAGTATGCAAGCAGAAAAGATATCTTTAAGCTTGTAAGAAAAGTTTATGTTCCACTCATCCATAGAAAAATATTTGAGAAAATACTCAGTAAAACCTGAAAGTAAATTCAAAACTGGAAAGATACAGAATCCACAGCTTGTAAAAACTTCAGAATACAAAGGCAGTTATACATTATGCATGAATCCATCTGAAATTAAAACTAGAAAATTCTCCTTTGAGTAAGGAGAAAGACTTGACCTTAGTTCCTTAAAGAAAGACATAAAATCCAATACATAACACATGCTTTTGTCTCTTCGATAAACACTTCATAAGTGCCAAATAAGTGGTAGGCGCTCCCCTCAACACTAGACAAAGAAAATAAATTTATGAAGATATATTTGGTGACCAGAGTGCTAGCGTAGAGGGAGGCAGGTGTGCAGACTATGAACAAATAAATAAATGTATAATTATAATGTCCATATTATGGTGGAAAAAAACAGAAAAAAGAGGAAGATACTGATGAGGAGTGGGGAGCTATTAGGGTGGTCAGGAAAAGCGTCTCTGATAGGTTAACAGAGCTAAATGAAATGACGAGGTAAGCTTCAAAGATATGTGAGGAAGAAAGTTCTAGGCAAAAAACAAAATGCATAAGACAGAGGTGTACTAGGTGCATTTAAAGAAACAGCAAAAAGATGAGTATGACTAAAACAAATACGTATAACAGGGAATACAGTAAGGGATGAAATGGAAAAGAAGGCAAGTGTCAAATCATGTAGGGTCTTTGAAGCAATAAGGCCTTTGGATTTACTATACGTAAGCCAGAAACCCATTAGAGAGTTTTGAGCAGCTGAGTGTGCTCATCTATAAAACAGATGATATATTATATAATTTTCTTCCTATTCTCTCTTTATTGTGAAGAGCTTAACGAAAACTAAGACATATACATATGTATAAGACATTAACACTGCTTACTATATTTTGACTTTTAGAATAAATACATTGACAAATTTCAGAAAATAAAAATGGCTACAGAACAGGAGGCAAATGAAATGAACATTGACAATACAAAAGCATATATAGCTGAAAAGGGTGTGAAATAGAGATAGGAAGGTGGAAGAAGAGTGAAAGCCTTAAATATATTTTACAGAATGGGGATTCAAGAAATACTGTCTATGAATGACAGAAAAACAAAAAGATGCTTAAGTATGTTGTTTAAAATTAAAGTGACAGCTGGAGAGACTGAGAACAGTAACAAAATTCTTGAGAAGCCTACCTCTTAGAAAACTGTATAAATTAGTTAATTCCTCTTCTATCATAGCAGGAAATCAATGGACAACACCCAAAGTTGACACTTCAAGAAAGACCAACATAACACTATCACACAGAAATAAAAGAAATTACCAGAAGATCTGAAATAAAACATGATTAAAAGAGGTGGCTTAAGGAGGACAAGAACAGAATAAGGGCAGTACATGTCTATTTCTTTTTGTTATGATCCATTTTTAACCATGAGCATCAGGGGAACCTCAAGAGTGGTGCTAAGGTTTAAAATAAATAACATATATTGATACCTAAAGTGTATTTACAGCATAATTATAATACCACAACTGTGAACAGGAAAAAGATAACATTTTGGAGGATAGGACTTTAGATACTTTTCCCCTCTTTGCTTAAGTTTTAAATGTTTGAGTCCTTAGAGTTAAGGCCTAGACCCTCTTTTCAGTTTGCAATTTCTTTCCATGTGCTCTTTCTAGTCTCATGTTTTCAATTAGTAGCTATAGCACTGTTTTCCAAAGTATGATCCACAGATCACCTAGATTAAAATCACCTAAAGTGTTACAGATTCCAGGGACTTCCCCGGTGGTGCACTGGTTAAGAATCTGCCTGCCAATCAAGTACCTCTTTGGACCACAACACTATGAGACTAGCTATCAATTACAGGGGAAAAAAACTGTAAAAATGAAAACATATGGAGGTTAAACAATATGCTACTAAACAACTAAGAGATCACACAAGAAATCAAAGAAGAAATCAAATAAATACCTAGAAACAAATGACAACGAAAACACAATGACCTAAAACCTATGGGATGCAGCAAAAGCAGTTCTAAGAGGGAAGTTTATAGCAATACAATCCTACCTCAAAAAACAAGAAAAATCTCAAATAAACAACCTAACCTTACACCTTGAAGCAATCAGAGAAAGAAGAACAAAAAAACCCCCTAAGTTAGCAGAAGGAAAGAAATCATAAAGATCAGATCAGAAATAAATGAAAAAGAAATGAAGGAAACAATAGCAAAGATCAATAAAACTAAAAGCTGGTTCTTTGAGAAGATAAACAAAATTGATAAACCATTAAACTCATCAGGAAAAAAGGGAGAAGACTCAAATCAACAGAATCAGAAATGAAAAGGGAGAAGTAACAACTGACACTGCAGAAATACAAAGGAGCATGACTGATTACTAAAAGCAACTCTATGCCAATAAAATGGACAACCTGGAAGAAATGGACAAATTCTTAGAAAAGTACAATCTTCCAAGACTGAACCAGGAAGGACTAGAAAGTATGAACAGACCATTCACAAGCACTGAAATTGAAACTGTGATTAAAAATCTTTCAACAAACAAAAAGCCCAGGGCCACATGGCTTCACAGGCGAATTCTAACAAACATTTAGAGAAGAGTGAACATCTACCTTTCTAATACTCTTCCAATATACAGCAGAGGGAGGAACACTCCCAAACTCATTCTATGAGGCCACCATCACCCTGATACCAAAACCAGACAAAGATATCACAGAAAAAGAAAACTACAGGCCAATATCACTGATGAACACAGATGCAAAAATCCTCAACAAAATACTAGCAAACAGAATCCAACAGCACATTAAAAGGATCATACACCATGATCAAGTGGGGTTTATCCCAGGAATTCAAGTATTCTTCACTATATGCAAAACAATCAATGTGGTACACCATATTAACAAATTGAAGGATAAAAACCATATGATCATCTCAATAGATGCACAAAAAGCTTTTGAAAAAATTCAACACCCATTTGTGATAAAAACTCTCCAGAAAGTGGGCATAGAGGGAACCTACCTCAACATAATAAAAGCCATATATGACAAACTCACAGCCAACATCATTCTCAATGGTGGAAAACTGAAAGCATTTCCTCTAAGATCAGGAACAAGACAAGGTTGCCCACTTTCACCACTATTATTCAACATAGTTTTGGAAGTATTAACCATGGCAGTCAGAGAAGAAGTAAAAGGAATCTAAATTGGAAAAGAAGAAAAAGTGTCACTGTTTGCAGATGACATGATCTATACATAGAAAATCCTAAAGATGACACCAGAAAACTACTAGAGCTGATCAATGAATTTGGTAAAGTAGCAGGATACAAAATTAATGCACAGAAATCTGTTGCATTCCTACACACTAAAAACGAAAAATCAGAAACAGAAATTATGGAAACAATCCCATTTACCACTGCAACAAAAAGAATAAAATACCTAGGAATAATCTACCTAAGGAGGCAAAAGACCTGTACGCTGAAATCTATAAGACACTGATGAAAGACATTAAAGACCATACAAACAGATGGAAAGATATACCATGTTCTTGGATTAGAAGAACCAATATTGTGAAAATGACTATATTACTCAAAGCAATCTATAGATTCAGTGCAATCCCTATCAAACTACCAATGGCATTCTTCACTGAACTAGAATAAAAAATTTTACAATTTGCATGGAAACACAAAAGACCCCATATAGCCAAAGCAATCTTGAGAAAGAAAACAGAGCTGAAGGAATCAGGCTCCCTGACTTCAGACTATACTACAAAGCTACAGTAATCAAGACAGTATGGTACTGACACAAAAACAGTATATCAATCAATGGAATAGGATAGAAAGCCCAGAGATAAACCCACACACATATGGGCACCTTACCTTTGACAAAGGAGGCAAGAATATACAATGGAGAAAAGACAGCTTCTTCAGTAAGTGGTGCTGGGAAAACCGGACAGCTACAGGTAAAAGAATGAAATTAGAACACTTCCTAACACCATACGCAAAAATAAGCTCAAAATGGATTAAAGACCTAAATGTAAGACCAGACACTATAAAACTCTTAGAAGAAAACATAGGCAGAACACTCTATGACATAAATCACAGCAAGATCCTTTTTGACCCGCCTCTTAGATTAACGGAAATAAAATCAAAAATAAACAAATGGGACCTAATGAACCTTAAAAGCTTTTGCACAGCAAAGGAAAACATAAACAAGAGAAAAAGACAAACCTCCGAACTGGAGAAAATATTTGCAAACGAAGCAATGGATAAAAGATTAATCTCCAAAACATACAAGCAGCTTATGCATCTCAGTAACAAACGAACAAACAACCCAATCCAAAAATGGGTGGAAGACCTAAACAAACATTTCTCCAAAGTAGACATACAGATTGCCAACAAACACATGAAAAGATGTTCAACATCACTAATAATTAGAGAAATGCAAATCAAAACCACAATGAGGTATCACCTCACACCGGTCAGAATGGCCATCATCAAGAAATCTACAAACAATAAATGCTGGAGAGGGTGTGGAGAAAAGGGAACCCTCCTGCACTGTTGGTGGGAATGTAAATTGATATAGCCACTATGGAGAACAGTATGGAGGTTCCTTAAAACACTGAAAATAGAGCTACCTAATGACCCAGCAATCCCACTACTGGGCATATACCCTGAGAAAACCATAATTCAAAAAGACTCATGTACCACAAAGTTCACTGCACCACCATTTACAATAGCCAAGACATGGAAGCAACCTAAATGTCCACTGACAGATGAATGGATAAAGAAGATGTGGCACCTATATATGATGGAATATTACTCAGCCATAAAAAGGAACAAAATTGAGTTATTTGAAATGAGGTGGATGGACCTAGAGCCTGTCATACAGAGTGAAGTAAGTCAGAAAGAGAAAAACAAATACCATATGCTAACGCACATATAAGCAATCTAAAACCTAGTGGGAGGACAGGAATAAAGACGCAAACGTAGAGAACAGACTTGAGGACACAGAGTGGGAAGGGGAAGCTGGGACGAAGTGAGAGAGTAGCACTGACATATATACACTACCAAATGGGCAATGGATGGCTAGTGGGAAGCTGCTGCATAGCACAGGGAAATCAGCTCGATGCTTTGCGATGACCTAGAGGGGTGCAATAGGGAGGGTGGGAGGGAGGCTCAAGAGGGAGGGGATATGGGGATATATGTATACATATAGCTGATTCACTGTTTTGTATAGCAGAAATTAACACAACATTGTAAAACAATTATACTCCAAAGAATGTTTAAAAAAAAAAAGAGAGAGATTTTTAAACAATGGGGGAAATTTGACTATGGACTGTGTATTAGATGATACCAAAAATATACTATCTTGTTAAATTATATAATGCCATTTTGATTACACAAAAAATTGTCCATTACTTTTAGCTTACATACAGAGGTGAAATGATTTCACATCTGAGATCTGCTTTAAAATACTTCAGCAAAGAGGAGAAAAAAAATGAAATGGAAAAAGAAAATGTGCCAAAATCTTGATTAACTGCTAAATCCAGGTCCTGAGTATATGAAAAGCATGATTAAAGATTTTTTAATTAATAAATAAATAAAATTATTTATTTATTCATTCACTCATTTATTTTTGGCTGCGTTTGGTCTTCGTTGCTGCATGTGGGCTTCTCACTGCGGTGGCTTCTCTTGTTGCGTAGCATGGGCTCTAGGCACATGGGCTTCAGTAGTTGTGGCACACGAGCTTAGTAGTTGTGGCTCACGGGGTCTAGAGCCCAGGCTCAGTAGTTGTCACACACAGGCTTAGTTGCTCTGAGGCATATGGGATCTTCCCAGACCACAGCTTGAATCCATGTCCCTTGCATTGGCAGGAGGATTCTTAATCACTGCGCCACAAGGGAAGTCCAATGTCCGAAGTTTTTCTAACAAAACCTTACAAAAGTTTTGTTTTGACCCTGTTAAATTTGGGGTGCTATTAGACATGCAACTGGGAATGTTAACTAGAGAGTTATATATATAAATTTGGAGTTCTGGGAAGAAGTGGAAAGTTGGAAGTCATGTTTTTCAGCCATGGGACTAAACAAAATCACTTAGAAAAGTGAAGAGAAAACAGGGTGGGAGGAACCAAGATAGAATGTTGGTACATCCAACATTTGAAGGTGGAGAAGTGGAGGAGTCAGGGAAGAAGACGGAGAAGATGCAACAAGTCAATGAGATAGAAAGAAAACCAAGAGAGCGTGGTGTTAGCAGAATCCAAGAGAATAAATATTTCAAAAAAGAAAATGTATTCAACCAACGTCTAAAGTTTCTGAGAAGTGACCACTAGATTTGGAGACATGAAGATCACTAGTGACTGTCACAAAAGCAGTACCAATAGAGTGAAAGAGATGAAAACCTTTGGCTAATGTTAGAAAACTCATCATTCTTTAAAAAATCTCCCATATGCTTTCCTAAATTCAAAGTATACTTTTACGTTTTAATGTAAAACTTAATTCTCCCATTTTCTTATACTTAGTCCAATCTCTTTTGGGAGGACTGGGGCAGTTCCTCAAACATCTGAACACTTAGTATTAAAGTCCTTCATAGTTGAGAATTAACTATTACTTACACAGCCATCATGCACATTCAGGGTTGCTTCAAGTTTTAATCTTTGGATAAATTCTCTTCTTCCTGTTTAAAAAGAAAGAACTAAATAAATCATACAATTTATTGCTTAGACAAGTGTAACACTGTTAAGAGCCTAGGAACTGTCATGAGGTAGAGTCAAGCACTAATTTTAATTCCTCCATTTACAGGCTGAGTGACACTGGGCAAATTAACTCCTCCTTAGCCCTAGTTTCCTCATTAGAGTACCTACCTACCTCATGTGGTTATTAAGCGATGCAAGGAGAGAAAGGGCTTAGCATAGTATCTGGAACCACAATAAACACTTAAATGTTCCCTTCATTCATCCATTCATTCAACAAATATATTGCGTACTTACTCCATTCCAGGTCCGTGTTCTAGGAGCTAGGGATACAATGGTAAAATAAAAGAGAAAAAGATCCCTGACTCTAGTTAGCTTAATTCAAGACAATAAACAATATGTGACTTGGTAAAAACGCTATATGGAAAAATAAAGCAGAGAAAGGGGATACGAGAAGACTGGAGGTGGGGAATAGGATTTTCAATTTTAAAAAGGGTGGCAAACAGTGTTTTCGAAGATGCCACCTATTTTTAAACACATCTCAATTTCAGAAATGCTAAAATACTTAAAAGTTCATTTCACAGTGATGAAATGTGAGAGCAAAAAAATTAAATCAGCCTAAATATCCATCAATAGCAGAAACGCTATAATACTTCAAAACTACAATAAATTCCTCCTTTGAAAAAGGGAACTTATGTTTCTTTAAGAAATGAATCATCTTTACCAAAAATGGACGAAAAAGCTTCATGTTTATTCAGAAGCTGTAATGAAAGGAAGCCGAATATATGACAAAGAACAGTAATTAGCTAAGTAATCAGGCTGATGAGATTTCAAAATTAAATTTGACTATGCTCTCTATATACTGTCACAAGGGACTCTATTATGTTTTCTTGCATTCAACGTAAAGAGCAAGATCGTCTTGAAGCCAGACTGTTTTCTCTGTCCTTGCCTGTAACTGGTAAGATGGCTAGATAATAGATGAACACGTGGGTTAAAGATTTTGTGTGTGTTCGGGTGGGGTATGGTTCCTAAACTTATTGGAATGAAACAACCTGCAGAAATTCAGCAAAGTATTTTCATGAATTAGGTTATACTATATATAATTAACTTTTCAAATCTGATTTTCAGTTTTAAAAAGATGCTAACTAGTAAACAGAAAAAAAATTTTTTAATCTTTTCCTTTTGTCCATCAGCAGGTATGGCAATCCTACTGAGTTATAAATTAAGAGTTAAGGAAAAAAGTATTCAAATTAACAACACGACAGTAATTAAAATTCATAAAATGCTAAGAAAAAAGTATTAAAATTTTTTTTCCAAATTTTTAAAATCTGGGCTTGAAAACATGGCTCTAGCCATTTCCAACTAGAGAAAATGGTAGTGCAACATGAGAGAATAGAAGACAAAGTGAGTAATTTGAGCAAGAATTCTTACATATGAACTTGTACATAAAAACATGCACTGAGACACGACAGAGACAAGACAGCTCCTAAATGATATGTTTATATGTGACTTAGGGAATCAAAATGATTGTATTGGGCTTCCCTGGTGGCCCAGTGGTTAAGAATCTGCCTGCCAATGCAGGGGACCCGGGTTTGAACCCTGGTCCGGGAAGATCCCACATGCCGCGGAGCAACTAAGCCCGTGCGCCACAACTACTGAGCCTGCGCTCTAGAGCCCGCGAACCACAACTACTGAAGTCCGCATGCCACAACTACTGAAACCCACGTGCCTAGAGCCCATGCTCTGCAACAAGAGAAGCCACCACAATGAGAAGCCCACGCACCACAACGAAGAGCAGCCCCCGCTCACCACAACTAGAGAAAAACCTGCACGCAGCAACAAAGACCCAACACAGCCATAAATAAATAAATAAATAAATTTATTATTATTTTTTAAATTGTATTGCCCCACATTCCATAAAATGGGCTTCTGAACAACCTAGTATAAACCTCTTCTACCCTTTTGGTAATTAAATGCACTACACCAAGAAATAGGAGCTGAAAGCTAGGATAAAAATAAGAACGATAGGGCCTCCCTGGTGGCGCAGTGGTTGAGAGTCCGCCTGCCGATGCAGGGGATACGGGTTCGTGCCCCGGTCTGGGAGGATCCCATATGCCGCGGAGCGGCTGGGCCCGTGAGCCATGGCCGCTGAGCCTGCGCATCCGGAGCCTGTGCTCCGCAACGGGAGAGGCCACAACAGTGAGAGGCCCGCATACCGCAAAAAGAAAAAAAAAAAAAAAAAAAAAAAGAACGATAAGTTTAAAAAAAAAAAACTGAGTCCTCTCAAATAAAAATAAACTCATGCCTATTATCAAGAACTGTGATGAGTCTGGCCTACTTGCAAGCTAACAAGCTACCTGCCACCATTTCATGGATGCTAGCAGAAGACACAGGACTTTTGAGTCAGAGGCAAAGGATTTTACTCCTCAAGGAGAAAGAGCTTCAGGTTCACATTGGTTCCCCTTGTCCCCCAATTCCCACAGGGCAAGGCAGAGGGGTCTGGGGGGATACTGCACATGCAATGGGTTTGAATCACAGCTGGGGAACCCTGAACTGAAGGAACGCAAATCTTATATCAAGCAAATCTGCCTAACCTTTGTCCCAAAGGAAGACATTATCTTTATTATTCTGGACAATAAATAAATCTGCCCTCTGCTCCACAGGGAGCTATTATATCTCCCAAGTCTGTTCCCTGAAAAGAGAGTCTAGAACAAAGCAGCCAGTGCCTCTGCTCACAAGATGTGCAGAAATACAAAAGAGACGTGGAGAACTGTCTCCCAACAATTACCTATTTGTTATGGATGAATTTACCTATCACTGAGGCTTTCTCTCCAAGACTTTCATGCAGCGCAAGCTGCCTCATTTAATTCTGTCTCTTTTACATTCTATTCTATATTAATAGATTGTAAGCTCCATAAAAAAAACACTCTTTTGTTCACTCAAGTATCCTAAGTGCCTAGAACAGTGCCTAAGACAAAGGAGGCACTCAATATACATTCCTGAATCAGTGAATAAATGAACAGGCTCATAATACTGATTCTGTTCTTCAACGTGTTTCCACTCAATAATACAAGGTGTACATCTTTCACACTGGCAATAAATATAGACATACTGCTCATTTTTAATGGCTCTGTAACTTATGAAACAGCTTCATAACTTATTTATTCAAGTACCTATCTCTGTTATTAGACTGAGATGCTTGGGACAAGAAATGTTAGGCTTAAATCTAACTTGGAACATACTACACATATACTGGGCAAAACTTAACATCTCAGGGCCTTAGTTCTACATTTGTAAAAATTTTATATTTGATGGGAATAATACCATCAACTTTACAGGCTTATTGTCTGGAATAAATTAAGTAGCATATGCAAAACTCATAGATGTGACCGACCTACTATAGACACTTAAGATTTGTTCTCTCCGTATGTACACGTGGGATTGTTCTAAGGTAATAATGTCTGAAAAGAGAGAAAATGATTTTTTTGTTTGTTTTTGTTTTTGTTTTTAGGTCACACCGTGTAGCACGTGGGATCTTGGTTCCTCGACCAGGGAACAAATCCGTGCCCCCTGCACTGGGAGTGCGGAGTCTAACCACTGGACCATCAGGGAAGTCCCGAGAGAAAATGATTTTTAAAAAATGACTTCATTAAGGAGTTGGGGTAACTTCAACTGGTTAAGAGAAAAGAATAAGGCTACTGATACTGAGAAACAGAGACGGAACAGCACTTTAACAAAACTTTTCACTTTACTTGACTCTATTGCCCCTTTGAGCAACTTCTCTTTAAGGCCAAACTTCCTAGTCAACTACAAACGCTGCCATCTCTAGCTCATTGTCAGGTCTTCCTTTTCCTGAACTGTCTGTTTTGCCCCCTCCTATTCATTGGTTTTGTTCTCAGAAATCGTGGGGTATCAGTAAATTCAATGGTCTCTTTCAAGGCACATTCTTCATAACCTCATAGCATTAGCTGTCACAGGTAAATGCTGTCTCCTTGACATAATCTTCTTTGGCTCCCAAGACATCTTGCCAGATAACCAGGAGAACTGAAAATTAAAGTGTAACAAACTCTGAGGAGAGAAAGAACACAGAACTGTTTTACCTTTGACAAAGAACAGGACAAAGAGGTGCCTGCAATCAAAATGTGTAAGAAGAAACCAGTAAAAACTCAAATGAATGTTTAAAGGCCAAATGTGGGCTAGAGACACAGTTTAGAATCTCTAGGATCCTAGGCACAGGGAGAATCTACATTCAGTCACCAGCTCTTTTCCATGAGCCTCCCCCAAGTACTCATAAGAAACACTGAAAACAACAGGAAGCCTGAGAGAGTCCCTGTCCGGTAAGACTTAGAAAGGAAACTCCAGTCACTTTTCAGGCCCTTCTCTCATGGGAAGCAAAGTCTTAAGCCACTGGGGAAGGCCTAGTTAAAAAGAGCCTCAGCAAAGGTCCACTAGCTTTAAGGGAGAGGCAGGAAACCCTCACGTCCACTTCAGGCAAAGGCAACTGCCTTCAGGAAAGGAAAGAAGTATAAACTGCCTATCCTTAAGGGAGGGACAGGAATCCCGCTCCCATCCCTACCAAGAGCCTTACAATGAACAACAAGCAGCAGTTAAGTGTGGTGGCTTTGAAATGTGTCAACTCACAACGAACCATGTTTCCCAGAATTTTTTCCCTGTATGTTTCATGTTACTTGAATTACCAGTCATATTTGCACAAGATTGGTGGGTGGAAGTAAAGCAACAGCAATACTGATTTTTATTGATGCTTATATTGTTTATATACATTGTTACTTATCTGGCTCACCTCATTAGAATGGGGAGCAACTAGGCCTATAACCGTCCTGCCTACCCATAGATCCTCTTTTAGGTTCTTGGAATACTAGGCCAATTTGTGTTTCGGTCCATGACAAAGGGTACCAGTTTCTCCTAAAAAAACACCTACATCTATAAGACTATAAGACATCTATAAGGCAGTGAGAACTGGCATAGATCTTATGTTTTCATGGGTTCAGGCTTGTCCTTCCTATCCCCAATTTACCATCATCCTTTCCCAACTGTCTGTCCTGAGGATGTCAAGCCCCAGCAAAAGACATGAAGAAAACAACTTTACAGAGACAATTTAATGAGTTCCCACAACTACACAAAGTCAAATACCAGTAACACATCTTCGAGTGTATGTTTGTATATCTCCTAGTAATTCTGCTTCTTTGACTGAACTCTTTCATGATTAACATTTTCAGCAGACTAGCAACAGAGGGAAACTTCCTCAATCTGGTAATAAGCACCAATAAAAGACCTAAAATATATCATATTTCATGGTGAAACACTGAATGCTTCCCACTTAAAATCAGGACAATACAAGGAAGTCCACTCTCACCACTATTACTAAACACAGTCCTGGAAGTTTTAGACATTGGAATTATGTTAAGGAAAAAAAAAAAAGACACATAGTTTGGAAAGGAAGAAATAAAACAGTCCCTATTGAAAGATGACATGATTTTCCACAGAGAAAATCTCCTGGAATATACCCAGAAACCTCTGAGAATTAATAAGTAAGTTTTACAAGATCACAGCATATAAGATCAACAAACAAAAAAAATCACACTGCTACATACTGACAATGAATGGGTAGAAGGTGAACTTAAACACAATACATTTGGGCTTCCCTGGTGGCACAGTGGTTAAGAATCCGCCTGCCAATGCAGGAGACATGGGTTTGAGCCCTGGTCCGGGAAGATCCCATATGCCGTGGAGCAACTAAGCCCATGCACCACAACTGCTCAGCCTGCGCTCTAGAGCCTGCGAGCCACATTACTGAAGCCCACATGCCTAGAGACCGTGCTCTGCAACAAGAGAAGCCACCACAATGAGAAGCCCGCGCACCACAACGAAGAGTACCCCCCGCTCGCCGCAACTGGATAAAGCCTGCACGCAGCAACAAAGACCCAACTCAGCCATAAATAAATAAATAAATAGATTTATTTTAAAAAATACATTAATAATTGCTCAGAAGAAAATTAAATATTTAGACATAAATATAACAAAATATGCTGAAGATGTGTATCCTGATAATTATAAAATGCTGATGAAAGAAACCAAAGAACTAAATAACTGGAGTGATGTACTGTGTTTACGGATCAGAAGACTCAACACAGTAAAGATGTCAGTCCTTCCCAAACTGATATGTGAGTCCAATGCAATTCCTATCAAAATCCCAGCAAGGTATTTTGGAGATAAGGACAACCTTACTCTAAAATTCATATAAAAAGGCAAAAGATATAGAAGAGCTAAAACAATTTTGAAAAAGAATTATTGAGGGGAGAAAACGTCACTCAACTTGATGTAAAAACTTACTATATAGCTACAGTAAGCAAAACAGTATGGTATTTACAAAGGGACAGATACACAGATCAATGCAAGAGAATAGAGAACACCGATTAGATACACATAAATGTGCCCAAATGATTTTTAATAAAGGTGCAAAAGCAATTCAATGGAGAAAATACAGACTTTTAAACAAATGGTGCTAGGGCAAGTGGACATTCATAAGCACAAAAATGAACTTCAAGGTAAATCACATACCTCATATAAAAATTAACACAAAATGGACCCTGGACTTAAACGTAAAAATATAAGACTATAAAACTTCAGGGAAAAAACATAGGAGGTAATCTCCAGGACCTAGGGTTAAGTTAAGAGTGTTTAGACATCAGACCAAAAGCATAATCCATAAAAGAAAAAGACTGATAAACTGGACCTCTCCAAAGTTAAAAACCTTTACTCTGCAAAAGACTCTATGAAAAGAAGAAAAAGACAAACTACACACTGGGAGAAAGTATTTGCAAACTGCATATCTGACGAAGGACTAATACCTAAACTATATAAATAAGTCTCAAAAAACAACAGTGAAAAACAGTGAGACACAACAGTGAGAGATATGAAAATACACGCCACTGAAAATACAAAGATGGCAGGACCCCTCCAAGCACCAACAACCAGCTGTGTTGGGACCTGGCCTTACCTGCCAGCTGGCCAGCATCAGCCCAGGACTCCTGCGCTGCACAGTCAGCCATACAAGGACCTGGCCCCAGCCACAAGCAGCTAGAAGCCTCTGCACTATGCAGGGCCCCACAGCCAAGTGGGCTGGGAGCCAGCCCCATGTACGAGAGTGCCACAGCAATCAGCCCCACAACAACAAAAGGGCCCACACAGCCCACACAGGGGGCACCCCTAGGTCATACAACTCTGGTGACCTGAGGCGAGTGTACTTATCCCACAAGCTGCACGGCACAGCCAAAAAAAAAGAAGATATAACAATTGTAAATATATTTGCACCTAACATAGGAGCACATAAATACATAAACCAAATATTAACAAACATAAAGAAATTGACAGTAACATAATACTACTAGGGGACTTTAACACTCCACTTACATCAATGGATAGATCATCCAGACAGAAAATCAATAAGGAAACACTAACTTTAAACAACATATCAGGGACTTCCCTAGTGTTCCAGTGGTTAAGAATCCGCCTCCCAATACAGGGGACGCAGGTTCAATCCCTGGTTGGGGAACTAAAATCCCACATGCCATGAGGCAACTAAGCCTGCACTCTCTAGACCCATGCACCACAACTAGAGAGCTCACATGCCACAGCTACTGAGCCCACATGCTATGGGGCCCACGTGCCACAACTAGAGATCCCCACGTACCACAACTACTGAGCCCACGTGCTCTAGAGCTCACACACTCTAGAGCCCACACGCCACAACAAAAGATCCCACATTCCACAACTAAGACCCGATGCAGCCAAATAAATAAATAAATAAATAAATAAACATTTTACAAAATGGTTAAGATAAATGTTCTGTGTATCTTACCTCAGTAAATGAAAAAAAAAATCAAATCAGATGAACTTGATATAGAAAGAACGTTCCATTAAAAAGCAACAGAATACACATTCTTCTCAAGTACACATGGAACATCTCAAGGATAGAGCACAAGCTGGGCCACAAAGCAAGTCTCAATAAATCTTCTTAAGACTGAAATCATACCAAACATCTTTTCTGACCATAACACTGTGAGCCTAGAAATCAACTATAAAGAGAGAAACTGCAGACACAAAAAAACCCATGGAGGCTAAACAACATGCTACTAAACAACCAATGGATCACTGATGAAATCAAAGAGAAAATCCAAAAATACCTGGAAACAAATGAAAATGGAAACACCCTGATCCAAAATCTATGGGACTTAGCACAAGCAGTTCTAAGAGAGAAGTTTATAACAATACAAGCCTAGCTCAGGAAACAAGAAAAATCTCAAACAACCTAACTTTACACCTAAAGCTACTAGAAAAATAACAAACAAAACCCACAGTTAGCAAAAGGGAAGAAATAGTAAACAGCAAAATAAGTGAAATAAAAACTAAAAGATCAATAGAAAAGACCAATGAAATTAAGAGCTGGTTCTTTGAAAAGATAGACCAAATTGATAAACCTTTAGCTACACACATCAAGAAACAAAGAGAGGGCCCAAATCAATAAAATCAGAAATGAAAAAGGAGAAATACAAAGGATCATAAAAAATTACTATGAAAAACTATGCACCAATAAAATGGACAACCTAAAAGAAACCGACAAACTCCTAGAAATGTACAATCTCCCAAGACTGAATCAGGAAAAAATAGAAAACTTGAACAGACCAATTACCAGTAATGAAATTGAGTCAATAACCAAAAAACTAAGAATAAGCAAAAGTCCAGGACCAGACAGCCTCACAGGTAAATTCTACCATTTAAAGAAGAGCTAATACCTATCCTCAAACTATTCAAAAAAACTAAAGAGGAAGGACTTCTGAACTCATTCTATAAAGCCAGCAGCACCCTGATACCAAAAAAAAAAAAAAAAAAAATCACACAAAAAAGGAAATTACAGGTGAGTATCACTGATGAACACACATGCAAAAATCCTCAACAAAATACTAGCAAGTCGGGCTTCCCTGGTGACGCAGTGGTTGAGAGTCTGCCTTCCGATGCAGGGGACACCGGGTTCATGCCCCGGTCCAGGAAGATCCCACATGCCGCGGAGCGGCTGGGCCCGTGAGCCATGGCCGCTGAGCCTGTGCATCCGGAGCCTGTGCTCTGCAATGGGAGAGGCCGCAACAGTGAGAGGCCCGTGTACCGCAAAAAAAAAAAAAAAAAAAAGAATCTACCTGCCAGTGTGGGGGACATGGGTTCAATCCCTGGTCCAGGAAGATCCCACATGCTGCAGAGCAGCTAGGTCCGTGCACCACAACTACTGAGCCTGCGCTCTAGAGCCTGCAAGCCACAACTACTGAGCCTGTGTGCCACAACTACTGAAACCCACGCACCTGGAGCCCATGATCTGCAATGAGAAGCCCATGCGCCGCAATGAAGAGTAGCCCCCACTCACCTCAACTAGAGAAAGCCCGTACAGAGCAACGAAGACCCGATGCAGCCAATTAATTAATTAATTAAAAACCCAATTACAAAATGGGCAGAAGACCTGAACAGACATTTTTGCAAGGAAGACATACAGATGGCCAATGCGCACATGAAAAAATGCTCAACATCCCTAAACATCATGGAAATGCAAATCAAAACCACAATGAGCTATCACCTCACACCTGTCAGAAAGGCTATTATCAAAAAAACAAATAACAAGTGTGGGAGAGGATGTGAAGGAAAGGAAACCCTCATGCACTGCTGGTGGGAATGCAAATTGGTACAGTCACTATGGAAAACAGTATGGAGGTTCCTCAAAAAACTAAAAAGAGAACTATTGTACTATCCAGTGATTCCACTCCTAGGTAATTTCCAGAAGAAAACAAAAGCATTAATTCGAAACAATATATGCGCCCCTATGTTCATTGTAGCATTATTTACAGTAGCCAAGATGTGGAAGCAACCTAACTGTCCATCAACAGATGAATGGATAAAAAAAGCTGTGGTGCATATATATGCAATGGAATACTACTCAGCCATGAAAAGGATGAAATCTTGCCATTTACAACAACGTGGATGGACCCGGAGGATATTATGTTAAGTGAAATAAGTCAGAGAAACAAACACAAATATCATATGATTTCACTTACATGTGAAATCTTAAAAACAAAACAAATGAGCAAACGTAACAGAACAGAAACAGACTCATAGATACAGAGAACAAACAAAACAAATGAACCAACGTAACAGAACACAAACAGACTCATAGATACAGAGAACAAACAGGCAGTTGCCTAAAGGGAGGGGGTTGGGGGGAATAGTTGAAGGATATTAAGAGGTACAAACTTCCAATTACAAAATAAATGAGTCACATCAATGAAATGTACAGCATAGGAAATAGTCTAATATTGTAATAACTTTGTATGGTGACAGATAGTAACTATACTGACCATGGTGATTATTTTGTAGTGTACAGAAATATTGAATCACTGTGTTGAGCACCTGGAACTAAATTAAATACTTCAATTAACACGCCTTTTCCGCTTGTCTCCCCCCGCTCTAGCCCACAGTCTCGCTGCCCCGCGCCTCCCGTGCCGGCCGGCTGGCCGGGCAGACCGGCCGGGCGGACGGGCGGGCGCGCGGGGCGCGCGGGGCACGCTGGGGGCGGGGGGAGTTCCGGTTCCGGTTCTTTGTGCAGCTGCAGCAGCGGCTCCGGGAAAGATGGCGGCCCGGGCGGGTTTCCAGTCTGTGGCTCTGAGCGGCGGCGCCAGAGCCTCAGGAGGGGCGGGCGCGGTGGCTGCCCTGGGTCCGGGCGGGACTCCAGGGCCTCCGGTGCGAATGGGCCTGGCGCCAGGTCAAGGGCTGTACCGCTCCCCGATGCCCGGAGCGGCCTATCCGAGAGCAGGTATGCTACCAGGCAGCCGAATGACACCTCAGGGACCTTCCATGGGACCCCCTGGCTATGGGGGGAACCCTTCAGTCCGACCTGGCCTGGCCCAGTCAGGGATGGACCAGTCCCGCAAGAGACCTGCGCCTCAGCAGATCCAGCAGGTCCAGCAGCAGGCTGTCCAAAATCGGAACCACAATGCAAAGAAAAAGAAGATGGCTGACAAAATTCTACCTCAAAGGATTCGTGAACTGGTACCAGAATCCCAGGCCTATATGGATCTCTTGGCTTTTGAAAGGAAACTGGACCAGACTATCATGAGGAAACGGCTAGATATCCAGGAGGCCTTGAAACGTCCCATCAAGCAAAAACGGAAGCTGCGAATTTTCATTTCTAACACTTTCAATCCGGCTAAGTCAGATGCCGAGGATGGGGAAGGGACGGTGGCTTCCTGGGAGCTTCGGGTAGAAGGACGGCTCCTGGAGGATTCAGCCTTGTCCAAATATGATGCCACCAAACAAAAGAGGAAGTTCTCTTCTTTTTTTAAGTCCTTGGTGATCGAACTGGACAAAGACCTGTATGGGCCAGATAACCATCTGGTGGAATGGCACAGGACCGCCACTACCCAGGAGACAGATGGCTTCCAGGTGAAGCGGCCAGGAGACGTGAATGTACGGTGTACTGTCCTGCTGATGCTGGATTACCAGCCTCCTCAGTTTAAATTAGACCCTCGTCTGGCTCGGCTGCTGGGCATCCACACCCAGACCCGTCCAGTGATCATTCAAGCACTGTGGCAATATATTAAGACACATAAGCTCCAGGACCCACATGAGCGGGAGTTTGTCATCTGTGACAAGTACCTCCAGCAGATCTTTGAGTCTCAACGTATGAAGTTTTCAGAGATCCCCCAACGGCTCCACGCCTTGCTTATGCCACCAGAGCCCATCATCATTAATCATGTCATCAGTGTTGACCCGAATGATCAGAAAAAGACAGCTTGTTATGACATTGATGTGGAAGTGGATGATACCTTGAAGACCCAGATGAATTCTTTTCTGCTGTCTACTGCCAGCCAGCAGGAGATTGCTACTCTAGACAACAAGATCCATGAGACCATAGAAACTATCAATCAGCTGAAGACCCAGCGAGAGTTCATGCTGAGCTTTGCCAGAGACCCTCAGGGTTTCATCAATGACTGGCTTCAGTCCCAGTGCCGGGACCTCAAGACCATGACTGATGTGGTGGGTAACCCAGAGGAAGAGCGCCGAGCTGAGTTCTACTTCCAGCCTTGGGCACAGAAGGCCGTGTGCCGATACTTCTACTCCAAGGTGCAGCAGAGACGACAAGAATTAGAGCAAGCCCTGGGAATCCGAAATACATAGGGCTTCTCCCACAGCCCTGATTTGGCTGCACTGATTTCTTTATTTGGGCCCTGTGCTGCCTGCCTCATAGCACCTGCCTTGGTCTTGCTTGGGGCCTTCCAGGGGATGCTGTTGGTTCTAGGACAACACCAGAATGAAGAGGGTCTCACATGATACCTGTTGCCCTCTTCTCCCACCCCATCCCTTCCTACCCCCAGCTTCCCTTTGCCCCACAAAGTTCCCATGTGCCTGTACCCTCCCCTGGTCTACATAGGACCTCTAGATAGTATTAGAGAGAGAACCCGTAGTGGTAATCAGTGCATTGAATGGATTGGGCCTAAGGCCAAGTGGTCTTCAAGGGGACCAGCTACACTGATCCTGCCCTTCAGAGACCCAGGAGTTGGGAGCTTTAGCCCCTTCTTCGAGACTCAGGCCTGGGGGCACTCTATAAGCTAGTTGATCTTGGCTTTCCTGATAACAGAATCCAGTTTCCTCCCTTCCCTCCACAGGTTTGGAGCATACTCTCCCTTCACTTGTTGCCCTCTAGCACTAAAGGACTCCTGGTTCTTGGGCTCCACCGAGCCCCAGGTCAGTCCGCAGCCCTCTGGATTGGCCTGTTGTCTCAGTGCTTCACTTACTCCCTCGTAGGGGGTCCACATCAGTACTGGAGTTTGTTCTCTTAGTATTGCTCCCTCTCACCACACTCCCTGTAGCTGCTTTTTAGGATCCCCTCCTACCTGTCCTAACCCAGGGCATTTGAGTGGGGGAATCTTGCCTTTCCCTGTCAGAGCCCCAAGGGCCCTCACCTAGGGTACTGTCATTGCCAGCGGAGGCTGTTCCTTCCTGCTGTTGCTTGGAGGTGTGACTCATTCATTCATTCCACCCTGCCTCCCCCATCCTTTCATGGAGAAACAGGCCTAAAATCAAACGGGTAAAAGCCCTGGGCCATCCCTGTCTTCCTGTCCCTTGTCTGCCCAGTTGACACCCACTGGTGACTTCCAGGGCACTGAGGAGTGAAAGCGCCTAGGGCTGGAGAATAGCTCTGAGTTGGGTCTGTGACTCTTCCCTCTCCCTGCCTCACAGGACTGTGACTCCCCAGCCCCTGCCCTCAAAGCTTCAGACCCCTCAGGTAGCAGCAGGACCTTGTGATCTTGGCCCCTTGCAACTTAGATGGTTTTGCATCTTTCCAGGAGAGCCTCAAATTCTTCTTCCAGGTTGTATCACCCCTGAGTTAGCATAGCCCGGGCTCGCAGACTCAACACAGCAGGGTGGGAGACAGCTGGGCACAGAGGGGGAATCCCGTTCAGCATGGGCTCTAAACCCGCAGAACTGACAAAGCCCCTGCTTCCCCACCCCCTCCTCAGGCTTCTGCAAGCACATCCCCCAGCCCGTATCCCTGACTGTCCCACACTGGGGACAGCAGAACTTTCTCCCCGTCTTCCCCTTCCTGTCATTATCCCACTCCTCCCTTGAAAGGTTCTCCCCAGAGTGACACTGGACAGACAACCTCTGTCCCTGGGGCTGGAACCATGAGAAGGAAGCTCAGCACTCCTACACAGTGTCCCTGAAGATAACTGTTTTTATTAACAATTATTATGTTTTTTCATGGACCAAAATTTTTTTTGTACTGTCCCCTTACCGATGTCACCCAGTTTTAATAAAAGAATCTTCTGGAAAAAAAAAAAAAACTTCAATTAAAAATTGATACTTCAATTTAAAATACTTCAATTAAATACAACACTTCAATTAAAAAAAAGAATAAGAAAATATAAAGATAGTTTAAAAAAAAACAAAAGCACATAAAAAGATGCTCAAAATTAACCATTAGGGAAATTATAAATTTAAACCACGAGTTACCACTACACACTTACTAGAATTACTAAAATAAAAAACAGTGGCAACACTAAGTGCTGCTGATGATGCAGAGAAACTGGATTACTCATACGTGGCAGATGGGAACATAAAACGGTTCAGCCATACTGGAAAAAGGTATGGCAGTTTCTTACAAAAGTAAACAATGTGCTTATCATACAGTGCAGTAACTACAATTCCTGGACATTTATCCCAGAGATGAAAATCTATGTTCATACAAAAACCTGTATATGGATGTTCATAACAGCTCTCTATTTAACAGTCAAAAACTGGAAACTATACAAATATCTTCAACAAATGAACGATTAGTTATATATTGATGTCATGAAATACTAATCAACAATAGAAAGAAATAAACTATTGTACACACAACCTGGATGAATCTTAAGGGAATTATGCAGAGTGAAAAAAGCCAATCTCAAAAGTTTACATGCTGTTATTTATAACATTACATACATGTTATTTATGTAACATTCTTGAAATGACAAAATTATAGAAAGGGAGAACAGATTAGTAGTTACCAGGGGTTAGCTGTTGGGAGGGAAGGAGGTAGCTGTGGCCAAAAATGGGATCACAAAGGACTATTGTGATGAAACTGTTCTGTACCTTAAATATGGTGGTAACCACTTTAATCGATTAACATTAATTTATTTAAATTATTAGAGAAATGCAAATCAAAACTACAATGAGGTATCACCTCACACCGGTCAGAACGGCCATTATCAAAAAATCTAGAAACAATAAATGCTGGAAAGGGTGTGGTGAAAAGGGCACCCTCCTCCACTGTTGGTGGGAATGTAAATTGATACACCACTATGCAGAACAGTATGGAGGTTCCTTAAAACACTAAAAATAGAAAGCAACCCCACTACTTGGCATATACTCTGAGAAAACCATAATTCAAAAAGAGTCATGTACCACAATGTTCACTGCAGCACTATTTACAATAGTCAGGACATGGAAACAACCTAAATGTCCATTGACAGATGAATGGATAAAGAAGATGTGGCACATATTTACAATCGAATATTACCCAGCCATAAAAGGAGCAAAATTTGAGTTATTTGTAGTGAGGTGGACAGACCTAGAGTCTGTCATACAGAGTGAAGTCAGTAAGAGAAAAACAAATACCATATGCTGACACATACATATGGAATCTGAAAAAAAAAAAAGGTACTGATGAACCTAGTGGCAGGGCAGAAATAAAGACATAGGCATAGAGAATGGACTTGAGGACATGGTGGGGGAGGGGCAAGCTGGGGTGAAGCGAGAGTAGCATCAACGTATATACACTACCAAATGTAAAACAGATAGCTAGTGGGAAGCAGCAGCATAGCACAGGGAGATCAGCTCCATGCTTTGCAATGACCTAGAGGGGTGGGATAGGGAGGGTGGGAGGGAGGCTCAAGAGGGAGGGCATATGGGGATATATGCATGCATATGGCTGATTCACTCTGTTGTACAACAGAAATTAGCACAGCATTGTGAAGCAATTATACTCCAATAAAGATGTATTAAAAAATAATAATAAAATAAAATTTTTTAAAAAAATTAAAATTAAAATCAGTGCTAAAATTGCATGGAACTAATACACACACATGCAAAAGTGCATGTAAAACTGGGGAAATATGAATAAGATTCATAGATCTATGTCAATTTCCTAATTGTGATATATTAATACAGTTGTACAAGATATTACCATTAGGAAATTGATTGAGGGTATATGAGATCTCTTTGTATAATTTCTAACAACTGCACATGCATCTACAGTTATCTCTAAATTAAAAGTTAAAGTACCAAACAAAACAAAACCTTCCCACAAAGAAAACTCTAAGCTCAGATGGCTTCAATGATGAAATCTATCAAACATTTAAGGAAAATGTAATTTCAAGTCTACACAAACTCGTCAGAAAAAGAGAAGAACACTTCCAACACATTTATGAGGCCACCATTATCCTGATACGAAAAACAGGCAAAAATATAACAACTATGAGCTAATATCCTTAAAGAACAAAAACACAAAATTCTTACCAAAAGTGAAGCCAGCAATATATAAAGGACAATTTATCATAACCAAGTAGGATTTGGCCCAGGAACTGAATGTTGGTTCAACATTCAAAAATCTATCAATATGTTAACATAATCTATGAAACAGAAATCATATAATCAATTCAACAGATGCAGAATAAACCCTGACAAAATTCAACAGCTAGTCATGATAAACACTCTCAGCAATTTAAGAGTAGAAGGGGATTTCTTCAATGGGCATCTACAAAAACCTACAGTCAACAACATATTTAATAGTTAAAGACTGAATGCTTTCCAGGATGAGGAATAAGGCAACAATGTCCACTCTTACTACTTCCTTTCAAGATTCTACTGGAGTCCTGGTCAATGCAATTAAGCAAGAAAATTGAAAATGGAAGAAAAAGATAACATAGGTAAAAAAGGAAGAAATCTTGTGTTTTTGGTTTTTTTTTTGGTCACACCACGCTGCTTGTGGGATCTTAGTACCCCAACCAGGGATTGAACCTGGTCCCTCTGGGCAGTGAGAGTACCAAGTCCTAATCACTGTACCGCCAGGGAATTCCCAGGAAGAATCTTAATATGCAGTGACATAATCAACTACATAAAATCCAAAAAAGCCTGCAAAAAAAAATTTTATTAGAACTAATGAGTAGGGCTTCCCTGGTGGCACAGTGGTTAAGAATCCACCTGCCAGTGCAGGGGTCACAGGTTCAAGCCCTAGTCTGGGAAGATCCCACATGCCCTGGAGCAACAAAGCCCGTGCGACACAACTACTGAGCCTGCACTCTAGGGCCCACAAGCCACAACTACTGAAGCCGATGCACCTAGAGACCGTGCTCTGCAACAAGAGAAGCCACTGCAATGAGAAGCCTGCATACCACAACGAAGAGTAGCCCCTGCTCGCTGCAACTAGAGGAAAGCCCGCACGCAGCAACGAAGACCCAACGCAGCCAGAAATTAATTTTTTCAAAAAAGAACTAATGAGTAGGTTGAGTAAAGTTGCACGATATAAAGCCAATTTTACAAAATTTTATTTCTATATATGCACAATGAATAATTTGATATTACTTATAAACTTATAAAATGATACTATCTAAAATAGTATAAAAACATTAAATATATAGGAATAAATATAGCAAATATATATATAAGATCTGTACACTGAAAAATTTATAACATTGCTGAAAGAAATGAAGGAACAACAAAATAAATGGAGAGAAAAGCCACCATTATGAATTGGAAGATTCCATACTGTAAAGACTACAATTCTCCCTGAAATAAGGTACAGATTCAACACAGTATCAATCAAAACCCCAGCAGTCCTTTTTATAGAAATTGACAAGCTGATTCTGAAATTTAAAAAATGAAAAGGACTCAGAATAGCCAAAGTAATTTTGAAAAAAAGAACCAAGTTCAAAATATCACACTAGCTGATTTCAACACTCACTATAAAGACCGGAAGTAATGGCATAAAGGCAGACACCTAGATCAATGGAATGTGGTAGAGAAATTGACTTACACAAACTGGGAGAAAATATCTGCAAAATACATATCTGATTAAGGACTTGTATCAAGAATATATAAAGAATTTTTACAATATTAAGAAGGTAAATCTGAATATTTAACCAAAGTATAAGAATGGCAAATAAGCCATGAAAATATACTCAAAATCATTAATCATTAGGACTAAATCAAATGCAAATTAAAACAATAGTGATATTATACCTACATATCAACTAGAAAAGCTAAAATTAGGAAGATTCATAATGCCAAGTATAGAAGAGAACGTGGAACAACTAGAACTCTCAAACACTGCTGATGGGAATGCAGTATGGTACAACTGTTTTGAAAAAGTTTCTTACGAAGTTAAACACACTTATTATACAACTCGGCAATCCCATTGCAAGTATTACTCAAGAAATGAGGATTTGGGAATTCCCTCGCAGTTCAGTGGTTAGGAATCTGGGCTTTCACTACCGAGGAGGGCCTGGGTTCAATCCCTGATCGGGAACCAGTAAGCCGTGAGGCGTGGCAAAAAAAAAAAAAGTGAGGATTTAAAAGTGTTCTACCGTAGTTATTTTTGCCAAAGTATAAATTAAAAGTTTTGTTATTTATATCTTCTTTATTAGCCATCAGCACTATTCAAAAAACATTTTTTTTAGTCTACTACAACTACTTGGGAAACCCACCCACCTTAACTTTGAAATCAGTAACATTCAATTACAATTATAAAAAAAACACACCACCTAGAACAGCTTTGTGAACCTCAAGCCAACACTCATTAGTGGATATTCTACTGGGTCAACACCAACATTTTTAACAACACGATATGGAACAGAAAAAAGAATGCACCACACCTAGTAAGGGTAAATGTCATCTGGGGAATCTTTTATTTTAGTTATGTGTATCACAAGTTGCCATGTAAATGTATTTTTACTGTGGATCATGGTCAAAACATTTGAAAAACACTGACATAAAACATACCTGAAATATAAATTTTGTGCTACCAAAAGCTCCTATCCCTTTTAAGCACTTTCATCCTATACCAAGTAGGAACGAAATCTACAGTAGAGCTATTCAATTGTCTGCTGCTGTTATGATTGATAACATGCATTTAGTGGCCTAATCTTCAGGAATTAACAGCATATTCTATTACAAACATTTGTCATATTTAACTGTCATTATTAACTATTAAAATCAGACCTTTTTTAGCTTTCATTGAAATTTTAAGACTAAAGAAATAAAATACAAATACTTCACTAACTTTTCCCCAGTAGTTAACAAGGAGGAAAAACTCAGAATTTTCTGACCCTCATAAAATATGTTTTAACCCGGCAACACTTTATGAAGAACTTGGTAAGTCTGAATATAGATGTATTCAAGATACGCTAAAGCCTAATCTAAATGCAAAATTATCCATTTCAGTACATACTGACCCTAACGACATTCAAAGGACATAGACTTCCTAATCGCCTGAACAAAAAGAGATTTCAATCTCCACTATAAGGCTGTCACTGGCTTAGTGGTATAGTCTGAATGTTCGTGTCCCCCCATCACCCCACCCGGACCAATTCCTCTGCTGAAATCCTAATTAGGAGGTGGGAATCTTTGGGAGGTGATTAGGCTTGGATTAGTGCCCTTATAAAAAAGATCCCAGAGAATTAGCTCACTTCTTCTGCCTTGTGAGGTTATGGTGAAAAGATGGCTATGAACCAGGAAGCAGGCCCTCACCAGACTCAGAACCTGACCATGTGAGCACCCTTATCTCAGGCTTCCAGCCTCCAAAACTTTGAAAAATAAACTTATGTTGTTCAAAAGCCACCCAGTTTATGCTATTTTGTTACAGCATCCCAAGTTGACCAAAACACTGCCTAATCATAACTTAAACATTTTGTATTAAACATATAATACATTAGGGCAAACAACTCCCTTGAAAATTTCCCTTAAATTGCTTTTTGTTAGTCAATTACTGTCTTTTAATTTAGAAAGGTTAAAAAGTGTAAATCCAAATTGTAGGCAAGCCTACAATTTGAGAGAAACAGGAAGAGAAAGAAGAAATGTACAGATGATAGTTTCTTTTATAAGTAATGTTTATCTCTATAAAACTGTAATAAAATATGTATGGCTAATAAATTATTGTAACAATCATTGAGTTCCAAAAGCACTACTCTATAACTAGTATACGGTATCTTAAGAAACATTTAGACCTACAGGTGTCTCTGACTCTGGACTTTGACAATTGCTCTTTAAAAAAATAAATTCTCCATTGAAATTTAGATCGGGCTCATAAAGATTACAATCCCTGGCCTAGCCTCTGAATCCATGCCAGACAAAACACTTCATTGGTTCAGGTGAATCTTGTGAATTTGTGGGCTATAAGTAAACATATACATCTTCTTCTAAATAACATATGACAAATTATCTTTATTCTCACAATATAAAAGGATGTTTTGTGAACTGCAATTTTTTTTGATGGGAGGAAAATAGAAAATTAACCAAATTTAAATAAAATCACCTGTAAAACATGAATACTACTATTGAAAAGGCACATGCTATGGTTAATTTGAAATGCACATGTTACAAGAAAAATCTGTCAATTGCTTCTATCCCAATTTTACTGTTATTTAGAAGTAATTCATTATTAGAAATACAAATAATGGAGATAAATTAGAAAAATATTTAACCTACAGTACTATAGATAAACAATCAAAATGTTTAAATATTGAAGTCCCCCCCCAAAAAATCTATTTACTTTTTAAAACACTTGGCCTTCTTAAAAAGAAGACTTTACAAGAGTACGTAAAAATATCACTTTTTAAAAATCTCATTAATTCATGCAATACCAATGTGGATTCTGCTGTTTCCTGCTAAGCCAAGATTAGCACTGGAGTGTGAAAGAGATGGATAAACTAAAGGTGTAAAAAAAGTCTCCTAAGGCTAAGAAATTACTCTTCAAGCTATTTTTGAATATTAAAAAAAAACACTTTTAAAGGATGTACTAATTATAAAGTATATATTACTACCACATTTAAAATATTATGTAAGATATGGAATTTCCTGCATGAATATACATATATTTGAAAATCTATAATTTCGACTTTCTACCAAAGACAGTGGACTCTTACTCTTCAATTCTCCTCCACCCAACACACGAACTCCACTCCCATTATGGAGCTAGAAGAAGAAGGGAAAAAGAAAATGTATGGTTTTATATTTTAATTGACTCTATCATAGATACAGCTGAAGTAACTGAACCAGCAAAAAACATTAATACATAAACCTACATGTAAGTACTACTTATTTAAATGCTCCAACTAATAGAGATAAAGGACCACATATAAATTCATTGGTGTAGAACACAAGTTTTTTTATTAAGCTAAAGTTAAGTTCTTTCTCAGCAAGTAAGTATTAAAAGAAATACTTTTAATACTTTTAGGTTAATGGTTTAAAAAAGCACTCTCTATTGATATTAAATTTTAAAATGATTAATCACCACTCCAGGTACTTATCCTAGAACAAATGCACAAAAAGCATGTGCAAGGAGGTTCACTGTAGTGCTGTTAGTAACAGCAAACGTCCAAAAAAAGAAGAAAGGTTGAGTCGACGATGACACCTTCATACTGTTAAATACTCCGCAATAGTTTAAAAAACTGTATAGATCTATTTTTACTGCCATGCAAAGATCTCCAAGATGTTATGTAAAAAAAAAAAGCAAGTTGCAAAACAGTGTTTACAGTATGACACCATATATTCAGTTCACACACACACTCCTACAGCATTTCTATATGTACACATGTGCTTGTAAGAATACAAAGAAAAAGGTCTGGAAGAATATTCAGGAAACAGAGAACATTGTTACCTCTCAAAGAGTGTGTGTGTGAAACTGGAATGGGAGAAATCACAAGGATTTGTGCTTCATTCTTATTAAGTTTTTACAAGGAGAATGTATTCATGTCACTTGAGACACTAAAAAACAGGAGCAAGGGGGAAAAAATGCCTAACTTCTCCCAAATAACTCACAAACCAGAACTGTTAGGTGTAGCGAAATTTCATTTTCTTTTATTGATTTTAAGTCAAAACCAAATGACATCAACAAATACCTAGCAAAAAGTAACAAAATTGCAAAGAAAAAAATTTTAGTGATGTTGTCTTATCTTCAAATTAAAAAAAAAAAAGAAGAAGAAAGAGTAATGAAAAGATTGCAGAGGAAGGAAGAAAAAAGACCCTTACTAAATCCGTCCACTTTTAGCTCAGGCGTGACCCAGAATCCTCACAAATCCACTTTGCGCAAAACGAAAAAAACTGGACTACCGTTCCCCCAAGTATCAAAGGTTGTTTTTAGAAAGCTTAACTAAGTAACAGTAAATGCCAAGTGTGTTTCACAGGGGTGGGAATGGGAACGTGAAACCCTACACCTCCTTAAAGCGGTCGAAACGACCGAACAGCAGAGTCCAACTGGGAAAGCGCGCGGGGGTGGGGAGAGCTCAGCTATCACTTTCAGGTTTTGGCTCGGAGCCGCACAACAGTTTACACCGAGTCTGTTTGGAGCGTGGAGTCCCCAAGGGTGGTCAGCGTGTCGCCACGGACACCTAAGCCCTCCCGAGACTTTAGGTGAGGGGCGGTCAACACAAACTTAGGTCCTTCGGCTAAGCGAGCAGAGCGCTGGAGAAGAGCAAAAGCGCCAACTTTTGCTCTGAACGCGGCAGCTCGGGGAGGTTCGACAAGTCTTCTCCCGAGTCCCACTCCAGAAGAGACCCCAACACCTTTCCCGGCCAGTACCGTCTGCCCCCTGTCCGGCCCCCCGAAGGAAAACCCAGTAAGGGCGGCGGCTGGCAGCATGAAAGGGGGACTTAGCCATGGGAGGACACGGGCACGGGATTCGTCCGCCAAGGTCCACCCAGCACCTAGGCGTCTCCGGGGCGTCCCTGCCCAGACGCTGTCCCACCTCCAACAGCCCTAGCGGCGTGGCCCCCTCCCCCACCTCTGGGCGGCGACCTCAGCGCCTCCGCCCCAGGGCCCCCGCTCACCCAGGTAGCGGCTCCGCAGCCGGGACGGGTCCTCCAGCCCGAGGGACCTTTTCCTCACGTCCCACAACAGGTGTGGGCAGCAGCCACCCCGAGACATGGCTCCGCCGGGCCGGGGGAGGAGAGGAGACCACCGCGTGGGGGAGGGGAAAGGGGGAGGGGACACGCGATCAACACCCGAGCCGCACCGGCACCATCCGTGCGCCGGGCCTCGCGGTAGCAGCGAGTTAGATGGCGGTGGCAGCGGCAGCGCCTTCGCCCCCGAAGCCCGGCCGCACCCGGGCCTGAGCTCGCCTCATACTCTCCTTCTCAAGACTACCCAGAACATCCAGAGATCAGCAACTGTCCCCTCCCTCGGCACCCCCTCCTACAGGGGGAGGGGGAGGAGGCGGAGGCGGCCTCGACTCCTCCCTCTCCTCGTTCTCGACACCCTCCCTTTCAAGCCTTTCTCGCGAGATGACGACCACCCTGGAGACTGAGGCAGGTGTGTGTCAGGGCTGCCCTTACCCTAGAGAAGTGGGTTCAGACCACTCTAGTCAAATCCTTAATACTCTGGATAAATGAGGAATAGAGACGGAAGAAGCTGAAATCGGAGGTCTCGCGCTCACGAGTCTCATTCCAAAGGAAGCAACAGAGTTGTGCGGCGTCATCTTTAGTCGGGTCATGGAAGGCCTGAAAAGCCCATTTTATCTAGGGGCCTCCTTAACCAAAGTGAAAGGGGATTAGCGCCGGTGCAGCTTCACTTTCCCTTCTCCAACATGGCCTCCGGGCCAGGAAGAAGAAATTGTAGGTTTGGTCTGGACCCCGCCCACGCCCCGGGGCGGGCCAATCACCGCGGGCCGCTCTGCTTGCGCAAGCGCGCTGCCGGTAGGGCGCCGGGTTGACTCGGTGAGGCTGTCCTTTTGCCACCTGTTTCCATGTCTCCTCCTCCCTCTAGACAGTCGGAGGCCAGGAGGCGGGCTCGGGGCGGGCCGTCGCAGAGTCTCCGCCCCGACAATCTTCTCTAGGCGCGGGCCGCCGGGCGGTTCACAGGGGAGCAGGCTGAGCTGCCTTGGGGGAGAGGAGGTCGCGAGGCGTTGAGACGGGGGAAAGTGACGAGCTGCCCTTCACTGCCAGCCAGGGAGGAGCACGCGGCCGCTGCCTTACCTGGCTGCCCACGATCTCTCGTCCGCAGAAATGGCAGCCGCCGGCGCCCGGGGCCTGCGGGCCACCTACCACCGGGTCCTTGATAAAGTGGAGCTTCTGCTTCCTGAGAAACTGAGGCCGTTGTACAACCATCCGGCAGGTAATGAACCCAGAGTGGCTCCCACCGAGACCTTCCCTCCCTGTCCCTTCCCTCCCTTTAGAGGCCCACTGACAACTCTGCCGCTGGAGGCATCACCCACAGCCCCAACCCCCTTCCCTCAAGTGAATCCGTGTACTTTCCCATGCTCCCTGCTTTTCATGTTTTCTTTTCCAGCATCTCTCATAAACTCGTTATTTTCAAGTCTGCGCCCTTTGCGACCTTTGTCGCACCCCTTCCCTTAGGCACAACTCAGACCCGGACCGGGCCTCTGGGTTTGATCCTTCTCCATTTCTGCGGCCAAGAAAGGGTCTGGGCCACCAGGAAACCTCATTCTCTCCTCTTTCCCTCCATGAGTAGTGGTATATTGACCCACGCGGAGAAGAGCTGTCTTTCCGCCCTGGAGGGTTTGGAGTAAAGGTCATACTTCCTTCAGCTCCAGCTGACAGGCCTGCAGAAGTGTTAACCGGTTTCTGAGTCAGTGTCATTCCTTGCCCCATAGATCTAGTTTGTTTAAGTCTATCCTTATTTATGAAATTACTACTGAACAAGCTCTCCCTGGACCTTTTTGTGGGGACAGACCTGGTTTTAAATTCTGCTCTGCTGCTTACTATCGATGTGACCTTGGGCGAAATCCTAGATCTTAGTTTCTGTAAAATGTGATCGATGTGAGTTAAAGATAACGTATGTATTTGATTCTTCAGAAATACTCAGTAAATGTTAGCTCTCTCTTTAACCTATTGGAAAACAATGTTCTTGTGGTTGAAAAAAATAATTCTATAAGAAACTGGAAGATCCCAGTTCTTCCAACTCTCTATCTCCCCACATACCTGACTATGAAGCAGCTCTTGGGAGTGTGAGATGGTTACTAAATCCAATTTACAGTTTGATAATGGAGTGAACTGTGTCTTGGAATTATACTTTAGTATAATATTACTTATTGCAGTAGTTTACCCCTTATAAAATTGATCTTTAAGGAGAGGTTTTTTATTGATGAAGCTTATTTAGTTTATTTGCCTTTTGGTTCTTTTAACACGCAGTTTTTGGAATTGTGCTGTGTTTTGTGACAGAGATTTTCAGGAGGGAGAATTGAGCAATGTTTCTGTAATAATCTGGGCTTCAGACTCAACTGAATTCTGTGTAGTCAACCCTGACCCTCTTAAGCTCTGTGTTTGGGTTGTAGGATAAAGGCAGAATAGAGGAGGAGCAATTTTAAACTACTTTAAAACAGAATTGGAGGGTAGTTTTATAGTGATCTTTTCCAAGACCTTGGCTTTAACCACCTGTAATCATTCTTTATAATACTTTATTCGACTTTTATAATGAAAAGGAATTATCTTTCGTTTGAGATTTGTTAGTAGATTGTGCATTTTATCTGGATACTCTTGGACTAGTTCAGTTATTGTAACCCTTTTTTTCAGTGTAATGGAAGGAGCATAGGCTTTGAAGCCAGACTGACCTGGATTTGAATCTTGGCTGTGTGACCTTGACCCCAACCTTTAGTTCTAATCTATGAAATAGGGATAATAATTATCACCATTTAGGATTGTTGTGAAAGTTAAGTGCTGTATTGTCTGTAAAACATGTAGCAGTGTTTGCACGTAGACTCTCAACAAATATTAGTGTTAGTTCCCTCTTATTAAGCTTTTCACCAATATGCAGAGTAAGAATACCTATCACTGCAAAATTATTTGTGATTAAAATGTTGTAGGGTAGGCACACCATTGTCGAAATGAAGAAACATGAAAAATATAACTGTTGATTGATTCATAAGTATTCAGTAAAATCTGAGGAAACACTGATTATTGTTCCAAGAGTTATCAGAGTGAATATTCAAGGATTTTGCATACTACTTTGCATAATAGTATGTATTGAATCATTATATTAAACATTAGAGAAGATTCACATACTGGAGGTTTTTACAGTAATATGCAAGGCTAAATTTTTGAGATTTCTTTGTATCATTGACAAGTACCTCGAGACAGGTTACAAAAATATGTCTTTATATAAATATATATTAGAGTAGAATATTGCATTATATATAGAGTTAGACCTGTGGCCTTCATCATCCATTTACCTACATATTGTCTCTGGCACAGAATGATCTACTTCTGTAGAGTAAGAATAGTGTTCTATATACATAGAGAATCCTAAAGAGGCTACCAGAAAACTACTAGAGCTAATCAATGAATTCAGTAAAGTAACAGGATACAAAATTAATGCACAGAAATCTCTTGCATTCCTGTACACTAATGATGAAAAATCTGAAAGAGAAATTAAGGAAACACTCCCATTTACCATTGCAACAAAAAGAATAAAATACCTAGGAATAAACCTACCAAAGGAGACAAAAGACCTGTATGCAGAAAACTGTAAGACACTGATGAAAAAAATTAAGGACGATACAAACAGATGGAGATATACCATGTTCTTGGATTGGAAGAATCAACATTGTGAAAATGACTATACTACCCAAAGCAGTCTACAGATTCAGTGCACTCCTTATAAAACTACCAATGGCATTTTTCACAGACATAGAACAAAAAATTTCACAGTGTTTATGGAAACACAAAAGACCGTGAATAGCCAAAGCAATCTTGAGAAAGAAAAACGGAGCTGGAGGAATCAAGCTCCCTGACTTCAGACTGTACTACAAAGCTACAGTAATCAAGACAGTATGGTACTGGCACAAAAACAGAAATATAGATCAATGGAACAGTATAGAAAGCCCAGAGATAAACCCATGCACATATGGTCACCTTATCTTTGATAAAGGATGCAAGACTATACAATGGAGAAAAGACAGCCTCTTCAATAAGTGGTGCTGGGAAAACTGGACAGCTACAGGTAAAAGAATGAAATTAGAACACTCCCTAACACCATACACAAAAATAAGCTCAAAATGGATTAAAGACCTAAATGTCAGGCCAGACACTACAAAACCCTTAGAGGAAAACATAGGCAGAACACTCTATGTAATAAATCACAGCAGTGCTCGCTTCGGCAGCACATATACTAATAGTGGAATGATACAGAGAAGATTAGCCTGGCCCCTGCGCAAGGATGACATGCAAACTCGTGAAGCATTCCATATTTTTAAAGCAACTATACTCCAATAAAGATGTTTATAAAAATAATAATAAATAAGTAAATAAATAACAGCAAGATCCTTTTTGACCCACCTCCTAGAGAAATGGAAATAAAGACAAAAATAAACAAATGGGACCTAATGAAACTTAAAAGCTCTTGCATGGCAAAGGAAGCCATAAACAAGACGAAAAGACAGCCCTCAGAATGGGAGAAAATATTTGCAAATGAAGCAACTGACCAAGGATTAATCTCCCAAATATATAAACAGCTCCTGCAGCTCCATATTAAAAAAACAAACAACCCAATCAAAAAATGGGCAGAAGACCTAAATAGACATTTCTCCAAAGAAGAGATACAGATTGCCAACAAACACATGAAAGGACACTCAACATCACTAATCATTAGAGGAATGCAAATCAAAACTGCAATGAGATATCACCTCACACCGGTCAGAATGGCCATCATCAAAAAATCTACAAACAGTAGGGCTTCCCTGGTGGCGCAGTGGTTGAGAGTCCGCCTGCCGATGCAGGGGACACGGGTTCGTGCCCTGGTCCAGGAAGATCCCACATGCCATTGAGCTGCTAGGCCCATGAGCCATGGCTGCTGAGCCTGCACGTCCGGAGCCTGTGCTCCGCAATGGGAGAGGCCACAACAGTGAGAGGCCCGCGTACCACAAAAAAAAAAAAAAAAAAAAATCTACAAACAGTAAATGCTGGAGAGGGTGTGGAGAAAAGGGAATCCTGTTGCACTGTTGGTAGGAATGTAAATTGATACAGCCACTATGGAGAACAGTATGGAGGTTCCTTAAAAAACTGAAAATAGAAATACCATATGACCCAGCAATCCCACTACTGGGCATATACCCTGAGAAAACCATAATTCAAAAAGAGACATGTACCACAGTGTTCATTGCAGCACTATTTACAACAGCCAGGACATCGAAGCAACGTGTCTATCAACAGATGAATGGATAAAGATGATGTGGCACCTATATACAATGGAATATTACTCAGCCATAAAAAGAAACGAAATTGAGTTATTTGTAGTGAGGTGGATGGACCTAGAGTCTGTCATGTAGAGTGAAGTAAGTCAGAAAGGGAAATCAAATACCGTATGCTAACACATATATATAGAAGCTAAAAAAAAAAATTGGTCCTGACGAACCTAGGGGCAGGACAGGAATAAAGATGCAGATGTGAGGACACGGGGAGTGGGAAGGGTAAGCTGGGATAAAGTGAGAGAGTAGTGTTGGCATATATATACTACCAAATGTAAAATAGATAGCTAGTGGGAAGTAGCAGTGTAGCACAGGGAGATCAGCTCGGTGCTTTATGACCACCTAGAGGGGTGGGATAGGGAGGGTGGGAGGGAGACGCAAGAAGGAGGGGATATGGGGATATATGTATACGTATAGCTGATTCACTTTGTTATACAGCAGAAACTAACACAACATTGTAAAGCAATTATACTCCAATAAAGATGTTGAAAAGAAAAACAAAAAAAAAGAGTAGAATTCTAACCAAATGTGTGTCTTAGCAAGTTCAGTTCTCATAAGATATGTCACTCCCCCCACCATCTCCTGACTATAAAAGTATTTGACTTGACACTAACCAGCTGCATAGCTACCCTCTAGATATTTGTTCAAAGAAATAACCTTGAAGTCATGCTGCCCAGTGTTTACTTAAAAGCTTAGTTGGGAAAAATATTTATTAGTGGAGTGTCATTCCTTTGTATTTATGAGCTCCAAAATGGGGTGAATCGTCCCAAAGCGTGCACAAAATGAAACATTGGAATGTAGGAAGAAAACAAGAGGACTTCTATTAATACTTACTTTATCTTTTTAAAGTTTCCATTTTGTATATGTTTTACAATATAAAAATAAATTCGTTCACATATATATGTATGTGTAAATAGTCTCTTTATTATGATGGTTGGACTTAAGATTTTTCAACTTTACAAGATGGTTCAAAAGCAATACAAATTCAGTAGAAACTGTACTTTGAATTTCGAATTTTGATCTTTTCCTGGGCTAGTGATATGTGATACAATGCTCTCATGATGCTGGGCAGTAGCAACGAGCCACAACTCAGTCAGTCATGCGGTAAACAATCAGTACGTCCATTCTTCATCCCTATAGCCATTCTGTTTTTCAGTACAGTATTCAATAAATTACATGAGCTACTCAACAATTTATTATAAAATAGGCTTTGTGTTAGATGATTTTGCCCAACTGTAAGCTAATGTAAGTGTCCTGAGCATGTTAAAGGTAGGCTAGGCTAAGCTATGATACTTCAATAAGTTAGGTGTATTAAATAAATTTTCAATTTATGATATTTTCAATCTTCAGTGGATTTATTGGGATGTAACCCCATCATAAATCAAGGAAAATCTGTACACAACTAAATTCTATGGAGTCTATATGTATTAATTTATATATATGTATATATATGGACTGTATATAGGGGATGTATGCTCAAATTTTTTTTTTTTTAACTGATGGGGCAATGTGTTCAAAAGAAGTTAGGAGACCTCAGCTCTAAAGAGTCCAAAGAGTCTCTAAAGAGTTATATCTCGAGAATTCCCTGGAGGTCCAGTGGTTAGGACTTGGTGCTTTCACTGCCATGGCCCGGTTTCAATCCCTGGTTGGGGAACTAAGATCCCACAAGCCGTGTGGTGCAGCAAAAAAAAAAAAAAAAAAGAGTTATATCTCAATAGAACTGGGTGAAAAAATAGAATTAAATAAGAAATAAATAATAAAAATAAATAAAAACTATCCTTCAATTAAGTCAGCCGGGAAAACAGCTATCTGAGCCATATAATTTTTGCTTACCATAGCTTTGCTTATATTGAATTACATTTTGGCTTAAGTGGAAGAACTGTTGAAAAAATACTTCTATGAAATGTGTTGCAGTGTTTAGTTTGCTGTTGCTGAGAATATTCTCTACATTGCATGGCGTTCTCTCTGGGAAGGTTCATGGGAAAAGTTACTTTAAGGTCTTCATAACAGGAATATTTTCATTTTTTCCTAGGTAAGAGAATTGTTTTTTTCTTTTTATCTTACAGACCTAGAGAATATTTTTGAAAATAAAAACATACTAAATGAACCATTATTAGCAGTGTTCATAAGGGAATATCTTAATCAAAAAAATTCAAAATTAAATGCTCAGGGAATTGATGTTATACTAGATAGTTTAATACAACTTAGTTCAGAGGATATGTTGTTTTATTTTATGTAAATAAAACCAAATGGGGATCAAATAAATAAACAGTGTAGAAACCCACACAGTTATGTATTAACATGGTTATTTAGCGTCTCTGTTAGAAGAATTTATTTTCTTCCTACAGAGATTATCTGAAGAATTTTAATGCCAGTCTAGGATAGACATCTAGATATCTATATCATATTAAATATATCTGTATTATATACCATGTATAATACATCTCTCTATATAAATATATTCTTAAACATATTGTTAATATATATTATGTTTAAATATATACACTAAATATATAAATATACATATATTATTTTTTACAGTTACAACCTCTGTTACCTTAAAATTAAGGAATGAGAACCAAAATGGAAAGTTGGGATTTCAAATACAATTGTAAGACATTGATGAAAAATAGAGTATCTTTAAACTAGTTAGCTCCAAGAAAGTTGAATTATTTAATATTTTTTGAGGGCCTGCTGTATATTAGATACTGTTTTGGCATTTGAGATATTTTAGTGAATAAAATTAAAATCTCTAGCCACAGAGATTTTGTATTCTCAGAAGAGATCATAAAAGTAATACAATCCTTGTTGTAGTTGTTAGTGTGACACTTAACATAACTTTTGCCCACTAACCTGATCTTAAACTAATTTTAAGAAATTAAGACTGTTCATGCCTCATCTAATTTGATTCACTAGATGTACTAAAGGAGAAGCAAGCCCCAAGAGAAGCTATAAATAGTTTGTTATATATACTCTGCTATATATAAAATAGATAACCAACAAGGACCTACTGTATAGCACAGGGAACTATACTCAATATTTTGTAATAATCTATAAGCAAAAAGAATCTGAAAAAAATATATATATATATATTCAGTTTTATATACATAAAACTGAATCATTTTGCTGTACACCTGAAACTGACACAACATTGTAAATCAACTGTACTTCAGTTTTTAAAAAATTGTCATTTCCAAGTCATGTAATAATATTAATTTTGTCTATGAGAGAGTGTGAAATACATTTAAAGTGTGGTCTGACATAGCAGAAAGGGGACTAGAATCAAAGAGGCCTGTATTCTGGTCCTTGCTCTATCTGGAACTATCTGAATATGAGAAAACTTACTTAACTTTTAAGTGCCTTTCCTTTTTCATATATAAAAGTAGAAGAATTTGGATTTTCTTTAAGTTTCTTTCCAGCTGTAATAGTCTACAATTTGGGATTTCTGCTAGGACTTTCCTTAGTTTCAGAGGCTTCAAGAAACTCAGGTTTCATCAGGGAAGACTATATAATTATTGTTAGATTAGGTTTTAGGGATCTAAGTTTATCCTTGTTGTGCTATGTATTTTATATAAGTAATTTTACCTCTCTGGGCCTCACTTACGTGGTTTATAAAATGAATGCCTGAACTAGATGATTTCAACAGTCTTTCTAAATCTAGAAGTCATTGATTCTTTGTTACTGAAGAAATGTATAAATTTAAAATGTCAACCCAAAAATGCATATTGGCTATCATAGCTAGTCACTTCATCTGTTATTTTTCTTTGGCATTTTCACCAAAGCCTGTTTTCAATCAACATTTTAAAAATCATTATACACCTATGACTTTCTAGGTGCTATTTGAGTGAGCTCTTTCCAAGGCCTTCCACGAGATATAAAGACTGCTTGGCTCTAAAATGGTGGCCCCTTCATGTTCTCGGTATGAAATCAGAACTAGCTTTAGTACAAATAAAAATGAGTAATCTTTGACTGTCAATATCTGTGTGAATTTGTAAGTAGCTGGCTACATGATAGCAAACAGATGGGCTTGCTTAATACAAGGAACGTTAGAGGAAAGTTGAGGGATGTTGAAAGCAGTAAACCGTAGAGAAATGGTATGAAAGGGATTCGGTGGAGTAGTGGACGGCATTCATATTCTCAACACTGGGAGCACCTCAATTCAATATTTGTATATGTGTACGTTTGCATGTGTGTAAAAGTTACTTATTCTGTTCCAAGAAGGAAGTCTTTCCCTAGGAAGAGAATCATACGTACAATAAATGACATACTTTCTGGGTAGAATTTATAAAGTATTTCATTAGCAGTCATTCCTCTCAGGTAAGGAAATTAGGAAATAAAATTATGTCATTGTTTTATTAATAGGTTCATCAAGGCAACTAGATTTGTTAATTTGTTTGAAAATGTAGGTCTCTTATGTCTCTTACGTATTTGGTTGTGATGTTCCCTTGCAGAATTTTTCAAATTCTTCCATGAAAGTTTGAACTTTAGAAAACATCAGTTTCACTTTAAAAATCAGAAAAACATATAACAACACACAAAAAAATAACCATTTTATTATTCTTCGTATTTTTTGTTATGCTTGAAATAGTTCATAGTTTTACAGTCAATCCTTGTTGCTCATCTATTTTATGTATAGCAGTTTGTATCTGTTAATCCCATACTCCTAATTTGTCCCTCCCCGCCTTCCTCTCCCCTTTTGTAACCATATATTTGTTTTGCTGTATAGTTCATAGTTTTAAATAGTCAGCATTTGAGGCCTTTTCCAACTTCCAAGAGTGGACTTATAAGAAACAAGATGAAAATGTGTTAACTGTTAGTTAATTCTTTGTCTAAAGGAATGTATATTTATAGCCGATGGGGATACATTTCCCTCATCTTGGACTTCAAATTAAATTTCTTAAGAGCTGCTTTTTATTCAATATATTTTCAGCAATTTAAAATTTCTGCCTAATCAAGTTTTTTCATTCATCATAATGAATGTTAACTAGATACTCTATTTATACTTATGCTTATCTTGATTTTAAGGTGTTATAATCACTTCAGGTATCATGATTATTTAATGACTTCATTTTTTTAATGCTCTCCAGTGAGAATAGCTATGTCATTGTAGAACATAAGCCTATTTTTCCCAGGTCTAGAAAGACAATGTGACATTATATTCTCACTGTTTATGTGATACCTGTTTTCAAATATGTTTTTGTCAAAACTTTTTGTTTTAGGTAAATAACAAGGACCTACTGTACAGCACAGGGAACTATATTCAATACCTTGTAATAACCAGAAAATGGAAAAGAATCTGAAAAAGAATATAGTTATATATGTGTAACTGAACACTTTTCTGTATACCTGAAACTAACACATTATAAATCAACTATACTTAAATAAACAAATGTTTTTAAACTTTACATTTTAAATGTCAAAATCAGTTGGGATGTTTCCTCATTACCATTTCCATTATTGACTGATTGCTATTTTCAAGAAGATAGCCTCTGTTCCTGAATTCATACACGTCTATATTTATTTGACTTCTTTACTTTTAAGGTAGAAAATGACTAGCTAAGATAAAATGGAAGGGTGAACTAAAATAAGTTTTCTTTAAAATTTTTTGTTAACCTATTATATGATCATGGGTATTACTAGCTATTTTTTCCTTTTTTTAACAATGAAGAAAACACTGCTTGTTTGCACTTACAGATCTCCAACCCTAATTATTTGTGTCAGGTGTCAGCATCCTCTGATATTTCAGAAAAATTAGAAACTTAGAATGTCTTATTAATATATATTTGCTACTGATGTTTTTAAATTCAGTGCTTACCAATTGTTAAACTAATTTAGGCTTTGTTTTATAGTTTAAAATTATGCACTAAATAAAATATTTAAACTTCTCTTTGGCCCATGTTCTAGCAACCATAATTTCATGTTCAAAGTTTTTGTTTGGTTCAATTGTGTGGGAGAAGGGCAGTTTTTATTTTAAAATTATCACCCAGCTCAGGGCAGTTGAGTAAATTAGTTACCAGGCAAGCCTACTGAAAAGCTTGACTGTTCATTAACCCTGAAGGGTCAACCATTTCAGCTCGTAAAGAAACCAGAACCTTAGAGGCATTGTTCAGGAAACAGTTTTTGGGGTGGCAGAAGAGGAAGCATCAGTTTTGAAATATGAAGAGAGGAGTCTGTTGGGGAATCCAAAGCCAGAGACAAAAACAATGTATTGGCTTACCCTTGAGTGATGAAGCCAAGCTTCATGCAGGGATAAAAAATAAACTTGGTAATTGATACTGCATATGACCCTGAGACTTTGTATATGACAAAGAAAAATAAACCAGGTGTGATGATAGGAATCTCAGAAACTCAAACTAAATAAAATAACCAGAGTTTGAAAAGATTGACTTATAGGATTAGTGCATTATGACATCAGACTCATGGGAAGAATTTTCAGGAGCCAAAAAGGGAAGTATCATGGTCTAAGAGTAGAGTAACTAATGAGTGAAAGTCTAGTACCAGTTCCCTGATGTAAAGGGAACCTGATGTACCTGAAATCCCAGCCCTGAGGATGAAGCAGTGTCAAGGCAAATCTGGGTCAAACCTAAAATTTGAGTATCTTTGATTAGCATCTCTCCTGGATATGGTTAATCCAATTCAATTCTGTTCAAAAATATTATTTGTCAAGAAAAACTAAGAAACAGGCTTTGACTTCTAGACCTTGCCTAATTACAGTGACAGATGCGTAAATAGATCAGTTTAATTGTTAAGTGCAGAAAACTAGAAGAGTAGACAGGCTGCTTTGGGAGTTCAGAGAAGGAGCATTTAATCTAACCTGGAGATGTTAAAGAAGGCTTCCTTGAGGAGATGAAACCTTAAATGAGTTTTTGAAGGATATTAGGAGTTAGCCAGATGAAGACAAGGCTAAATAAGGGGACTAGTAGCTTGTGCTTAGGTCCTTTAAAGCCAGCACTGTGTTTTATTTACCAGTGCATCCCCAGTGCCTACGACACTGTAAAGCATGCAGTAATTATTATGGGTGAATGAATGAGTGGTCTTCTTTGCAACAAATTAAACCTACAACTATGACTGGATCTTAACTTAGCTATGTGCTTTTACATTTTTTTAGCTCCATGCTTTTTCGATTTCACTATCTTTTGTTTTGTTCCTAAATAATAGGTTTGAGTCAATTCTATCTTTTAAATGTTATTTATGTGTAGGTGAACAGAAACATTCCTTGATTATTAATGACAGTGAATGCTCACCCACTGGGGGGAAACTGGATAAATCCATCTTTACCTGCTGGTGCTATTTGAGAAATATTACTGGGAGTAGATGAAGAGAAATAAATGTGTTACATTTGGGTGATGATGCCATTTTAGATGTGATTTTTGTGATCCATAACAACTATTTATTCTTACAAAGTAAAGTGGAATATTAAGGCAGAAATAATACAATTAGATTTATAATTATATAATTAGAATATAAATTATAATTAGATTTTTTTAAATTTCGAATTTGCTTAAAATCACTGTTGTCTTATGTGAAATTGATTAATTTTTGTGTTAAGAAATGAATGTCTTTTGTTGATCCAGTGTGTTGAGAGCATACATACCATATTAATTTGTATTGGATTTAGCTTTTAAATTACCATGGACAAAGTCTGTTTCTCCCCTGTCACTGTATCCCCTGGAAGGTTAAAAGAGACATATAATTTGGAAGAGTTACAAGTGGGCCAGTTATGTCATGTGGTTAAAGAGCACAAGTTTAAGAGTTAGAAGACTTAGGTTCTAGTTACAATTCTGGGCTTACTAGCCGCATGACTTGAGTAGGTTATGGAACTTCTCTGAGCCTTATCGGTAAAATGAAGGATTTAGATTAGATGATCTCTGAGTTTCCTTCCAGCTCTGAAACATCATGCTTCTCAAATTCTAGGTTATCTAAGAAACCATAGTCGTTTTCAATGCTGTCAACATTTATTGAACATTTTGCACGAGGCAGATGAGTACCAGGATAACTAAAACAAAGACCCTGCTACTAAGGAGCTTACAAATCTAGGCTTTCCGCTTTCTCATGTGCCCTTTAAAGTTAGGTTCATTAATTTTTTACTAGAATATATAGAATTTTTATAAGAAGTTTTACTAGAATACATGGTGACATGTCATTTATAATAATAAATATTAATAGAATTAGTGAATATATAAATATCTGGGACTTCCCTAGTGGTGCAGTGGTTGAGAATCTGCCTGCCATGCAGGGGACCTGGGTTCGATCCCTGGTCAAGGAAGCTCCCACATGCCGCAGAGCAACTAAGCCCGTGCACCACAACTACTGAGCCCACAAGCCACAACTACTGAAGCCCACGTGCTCTAGGGCCCACATGCCACAACTACTGAGCCCGCGTGCTGCAACTACTAAAGCCCACGCGCCTAGAGCCAGTGCTCAGCCACCACAGTGAGAAGCCCACCCACCGCAATGAAGAGTAACCCTCCGGCTCGCTGCAACTAGAGAAAGCTTGTGCGCAACAACGAAGACTCACTGCAGCCAAAAACTAATAAAAAATATCTACTGTGGCTCGTATCACAAAAATTCCATAATTTGTCATTTCCTCAACTTGAGGATTATCCTTAAGTGAAATAACATTAAGTTCCATGTTCAAGGCAAAACGTTAGGAATGGTTTCCGAAACCATCTCCATTATACTTTAGCTAATTTTAATAGTTCACAAAAATACAAATAATTGACAAGGAGATCAAAACAACTTGTATGAAAGATTGATAGTGTGGTGACTCTAAATTTTAACTTAAATACAAAGTATTCAGAAAGCATAGTAAAAATTATTGGAAATAGATTGATAAACCTTTGAGTTTTTGAAATGTGGCGATGGCTATTAAAAGACATTGAAAATAGTTGGTTTATTGCTAAATTTTTCATTTTTTTCAGGTCCCAAAACAGTATTTTTCTGGGCTCCAATTATGAAATGGGTAAGTCTTGAATTTTTGCAGAAGCTACTGAAAAAGATATTCTTTAAAGGAGCTTATTGATTTGAAGTAACTTTTCTGAAGGATGTACTTTTAAATGTTCATGGTACGTCTTGAAGTAATTTTATACAAATACTCTCAGATGTATCATTTTTACTGCATAAAGCATACTACTTACTTTAGTTTTTCTGAACTCCTTAGGTAGGTAAGAGCCTTTTGGGGAACGTATTGTTATCAAAAAGCTTATAATTATGGGCCCTAGGAACATGAAACTTCATTCTAAAATTTTGTGACTATGTAAAACACTAAATTAATTAGAACACCCCCAAATTAACTTTTGTTATTAATTTAGTATGAGAACTTCAGATACTAACATTAAAATAGAGGGAAGAAAAGTTATTCTCAAAAATGAGAAAAATTTATCCAAGGGTATATATATTAACATTTGGGAAATGGTAGAATATGGGACTTCTGACTCCAAGACCAATGCTTTTACACTATGCCAGAGTTTCCATTCCTAAACCTCTCATTTAGCTGAAAAGAAATAATTGCGATGGCTGTTAATAACAAATCATTGAATTTATGTTGGAAGGGCCAGTTTTGGCTTAATGCAGTGCTTCTCGAAGCGTCATCCCTGGACCTGCAGCATTGGCATTACCCAGGAATATGTTAGACATGCAGATTTTCAGGCCACATCACAGATTTACTAAATCTGAAACTATAGGGATGGAACCCAGTAATTTGTGTTTTAATAAGCCCTCCAGGTGATTCTGAGGACTTCTAAAGTTTGAAAACTACTGGTCTGCAGGCTTTTTTTTTAACTGTAAAAAAATACACATAAAATTATCATTTTAACCATTTTTTTCGTGTTGAGTACATTCACATCAGTGTGCAACCAATCTCTAGGACTCTTTTTCTCTTGCAGAACTAAAACTCTGAACCCATTAAACACTAGCTCATTTCCCTCTTCCCCAGCCCCTGGAAACCACCATTCTACTTTCTATCTGTGAATTTGACTACTCTTGGTACCTTATATAAGTGAAATCATACAGTATTTGTCTTTTTGTGCCTGGCATATTTCACTTAGCATAATGTCCTGAAGGTTCGTCTATGCTGTAGTATGTGTCAGAATTTCCTTCCTTTTTAAGTCTGAATATTTCATTGTATGTATATAGCACATATTGTTTATTCAGTCATCTGTTAATGGACACTTGGGATGCTTCACCTTTTGGCTAGTGTGAATAATGCTGCTATGAACAATGGTGTACAATCTATTCCAGACCTGCTTTCAGTTCTTTTGGGTATATACCTACACATGGAATTGCTGAATCATATGGTAATTCAGTATATTTAATATTTTGATGAACTGCTGTACCATATTCCACAGCAGGTGCACTATTTTACATTTCCACCAGCAATTCACGGGGTTCCAATCAATTTCTCCATATCTGTACCAATACTTGTTACTTTTTTTGTTGTTTTATAATAGCCATTCTAATGGGTGTGAAGTGGTGTCTCATTGTGGTTTTGATGTGCATTTACCTCATACGATTAGTAATGCTGAGCATCTTTTCATGTGCTTATTTACCATTTTTACATTTTCTCTGGAAAAGTATCTATTTAAACCCTTTGCCCAAGTTGTTTTTTTTTTTTTTTTTTTTTTTTCCCAGTACGCGGGCCTCTCACTATTGTGGCCTCTCCCATTGCGGAGCACAGGCTCCGGACGCGCAGGCTCAGCGGCCATGGCTCACGGGCGCAGCCGCTCCGCGGCATGTGGGATCTTCCCAGACCGGGGCACGAACCCGCGTCCCCTGCATCGGCAGGCGGACTCTGAAACACTGCGCCACCAGGGAAACCCAACCCAAGTTTTAATAAAGTTGTTTTTTGCTTGGGTTGTAGGCTATTTTTTTTTCCAAATTTATTTTTTATTGAAGTATAGTTGATTAACAAGTTGTATATATTTTTTTCTGCTTTATAACAAATTTAATCAGTTATACATATACATATGTTCCCATATCCCCTCCCTTTTGCGTCTCCCTCCCACCCTCCCTATCCCACCCCTCCAGGCGGTCACAAAGCACCCAGCTGATGTCCCTGTGCTATGCGGCTGCTTCCCACTAGCTATCTACCTTACGTTTGGTAGTGTATATATGTCCATGCCGCTCTTTCGCTTTGTCACAGCTTACCCTTCCCCCTCCCCATATCCTCAAGTCCATTCTCTAGTAGGTCTGTGTCTTTATTCCTGTCTTACCCCTATGTTCTTCATGACATTTTTTTTCTTAAATTCCATATATATATGTCAGCATACGGTATTTGTCTTTCTCTTTCTGACTTACTTCACGCTGTATGACAGACTCTAGATCCATCCACCTCATTACAAATAGCACAATTTCGTTTCTTTTTATGGCTGAGTAATATTCCATTGTATATATGTGCCACATCTTCTTTATCCGTTCATCCGATGATGGACACTTAGGTTGTTTCCATCTCTGGGCTATTGTAAATAGGGCTGCTATGAACATTTTGGTACATGTCTCTTTTTGAATTATGGTTTTCTCAGGGTATATGCCCAGTAGTGGGATTGCTGGGTCATATGGTAGTTCTATTTGTAGTTTTTTAAGGAACCTCCATACCGTTCTCCATAGTGGCTGTACCAATTCACATTCCCACCAGCAGTGCAAGAGTGTTCCCTTTTTTCCACACCCTTCGCAGCATTTATTGTTTCTAGATTTTTTGATGATGGCCATTCTGACTGGTGTGAGATGATATCTCATTGTACTTTTGATTTGCATTTCTCTAATGAGTAAAGATGTTGAGCATCCTTTCATGTGTTTGTTGGCAGTCTGTATATCTTCTGTGGAGAAATGTCTATTTAGGTCTTCTGCCCATTTTTGGATTGGGTTGTTTGTTTTTTTGTTATTGAGCTGCATGAGCTGCTTATAAATTTTGGAGATTAATCCTTTGTCAGTTGCTTCATTTGCAAATATTTTCTCCCATTCTGAGGGTTGTCTTTTGGTCTTGTTTATGGTTTCCTTGGCTGTGCAAAAGCTTTTAAGTTTCATTAGGTACCATGTGTTTATTTTTGTCTTTATTTCCATTTCTCTAGGAGGTGGGTCCAAAAGGATCTTTCTGTGATTTATGTCATAGAGTGTTCTGCCTATGTTTTCCTCTAAGAGTTTGATAGTGTCTGGCCTTATATTTAGGTCTTTAATCCATTTTGAGCTTATTTTTGTGTATGGTGTTAGGGAGTGATCTAATCTCATACTTTTACATGTTCCTGTCCAGTTTTCCCAGCACCACTTATTGAAGAGACTGTCCTTTCTCCACTGTACATTCCTGCCTCCTTTATCAAAGATAAGGTGACCATATGTGCGTGGGTTTATCTCTGGGCTTTCTATCCTGTTCCACTGATCTGTCTTTCTGTTTTTGTGCCAGTACCATACTGTCTTGATTACTGTAGCTTTGTAGTATAGTCTGAAGTCAAGGAGCCTGATTCCTCCAGCTCCATTTTTCATTCTCAAGATTGCTTTGGCTATTCGGGGTCTTTTGTGTTTCAATACAAATTGTGAAATTTTTTGTTCTAGTTCTGTGAAAAATGCCAGTGGTAGTTTGATAGGGATTGCATTGAATCTGTAGATTGCTTTGGATAGTAGAGTCATTTTCAAAATGTTGATTCTTCCAATCCAAGAACATGGTACATCTCTCCATCTATTTCTATCATCTTTAATTTCTTTCATCAGTGTCTTATAATTTTCTGCATACAGGTCTTTTGTCTCCTTAGGTAGGTTTATTCCTAGATATTTTATTCTTTTTGTTGCAGTGGTAAATGGGAGTCTTTCCTTGATTTCACTTTCAGATTTTTCATCATTAGTATATAGGAATGCCAGAGATTTCTGTGCATTAATTTTGTATCCTGCTACTTACCAAATTCATTGATCAGCTCTAGTAGTTTTCTGGTAGCATCTTTAGGATTCTCTATGTATAGTATCATGTCATCTGCAAACAGTGACAGCTTTACTTCTTCCTTTCCGATTTGGATTCCTTTTATTTCCTTTTCTTCTCTGATTGCTGTGGCTAAAACTTCCAAAACTATGTTGAATAAGAGTGGTGAGAGTGGGCAACTTTGTCTTGTTCCTGATCTTAGTGGAAATGGTTTCAGTTTTTCACCATTGAGGACGATGCTGGCTGTGGGTTTGTCATACATGGCCTTTATTATGTTGAGGAAAGTTCCCTCTATGCCTACTTTCTTCAAGGTTTTTATCACCAATGGGTGTTGAATTTTGTCGAAAGCTTTCTCTGCATCTATTGAGATGATCATATGGTTTTTCTCCTTCAATTTGTTAATATGGTGTATCACGTTGATTGATTTGCGTATACTGAAGAATCCTTGCATTCCTGGAATAAACCCCACTTGATCATGGTGTGTGATTCTTCTAATGTGCTCTTGGATTCTGTTTGCTAGTATTTTGTTGAGGATTTTTGCATCTATGTTCATCAGTGATCTTGGCCTGTAGTTTTCTTTCTTTGTGACATCCTTGTCTGGTTTTGGTATCAAGGTGATGGTGGCCTCGTAGAATGAGTTTGGGAGTGTTCCTCCCTCTGCTGTATTTTGGAAGAGTTTGAGAAGGATAGGTGTTAGCTCTTCTCTAAATGCTTGATAGAATTCACCTGTGAAGCCATCTGGTCCTGAGCTTTTGTTTGTTGGAAGATTTTTTGTTGTTGTTAGTTTCTGCTTTATAACAAAGTGAATCAGTCATACATATACATCTATTCCCACATCCCTTCCCTCCTGCGTCTCACTCCCTCCCACCCTCCCCATCCCACCCCTCCAGGCAGTCACAAAGCACCGAGCCGATCTCCCTGTGCTATGCAGCTGCTTCCCACTATCTATCTACCTTTTGTTTGGTACTGTATATATGTCCATGCCTCTCTTTCGCTTTGTCACAGCTTACCCTTCCCCCTCCCCATATCCTCAAGTCCATTCTCAAGTAGGTCTGTGTCTTTATTCCTGTTTTACCCCTAGGTTCTTCATGACAATCTTTTTTTCTTAAATTCCATATACATGTGTTAGCATAGGGTATTTGTCTTTCTCTTTCTGACTTACTTCACTCTGTATGACAGACTCTAGGTCTATCCACCTCATTACAAATAGCTCAGTTTCGTTTCTTTTTATGGCTGAGTAATATTCCATTGTATATTTGTGCCACATCTTCTTTATCCATTCATCCGATGATGCACACTTAGGTTGTTTCGATCTCCGGGCTATTGTGAATAGAGCTGCTATGAACATTTTGGTACATGTCTCTTTTTGAATTATGGTTTTCTCAGGGTATACGCCTAGTAGTGGGATTGCTGGGTCATATGGTAGTTCTATTTTTAGTTTTTTAAGGAACCTCCATACTGTTCTCCATAGTGGCTATACCAGTTCACATTCCCACCAGCAGTGCAAGAGTGTTCCCTTTTTCCCCACACCCTTTCCAGCATTTATTGTTTCTAGATTTCTTGATGATGGCCATTCTGACTGGTGTGAGATTATATCTCATTGTAGTTTTGATTTGCATTTCTCTAATGATTAATGATGTTGAGCATTCTTTCATGTGTTTGTTGGCAGTCTGTATATCTTCTTTGGAGAAATGCCTATTTAAGTCTTCTGCCCATTTTTGGATTGGGTTGTTTGTTTTTTTGCTATTGAGCTGCATGAGCTGCTTATAAATTTTGGAGATTAATCCTTTGTCAGTTGCTTCATTTGCAAATATTTTCTCCCATTCTGAGGGTTGTCTTTTGGTCTTGTTTATGGTTTCCTTTGCTGTACAAAAGCTTTGAAGTTTCATTAGGTCCCATTTGTTTATCTTTGTTTTTATTTCCATTTCTCTAGAAGGTGGGTCCAAAAGGATCTTTCTGTGATTTATGTCATAGAGTGTTCTGCCTATGTTTTCCTCTAAGAGTTTGATAGTGTCTGGCCTTACATTTAGGTCTTTAATCCATTTTGAGCTTATTTTTGTGTATGGTGTCAGTGAATGATCTAATCTCATACTTTTACATGTCCCTGTCCAGTTTTCCCAGCACCACTTATTGAAGAGGCTGTCCTTTCTCCACTGTACATTCCTGCCTCCTTTATCAAAGATAAGGTGACCACATATGCATGGGTTTATCTCTGGGCTTTCTATCCTGTTCCAATGATCTATCTTTCTTTTTTTGTGCCTGTACCACACTGTCTTGATTACTGTAGCTTTGTAGTATAGTCTGAAGTCAGGGAGCCTGATTCCTCCAGCTCTGTTTTTCGTTCTCCAGATTGCTTTGGCTATTCGGGGTCTTTTGTGTTTCCAAACAAATTTTGAAATTTTTTGTTCTAGTTCTGTGAAAAATGCCAGTGGTAGTTTGATAGGGATTGCATTGAATCTGTAGATTGCTTTGGGTAGTAGAGCCATTTTCACAATATTGATTCTTCCAATCCAGGAGCATGGTATATCTCTCCATCTATTTGTATCATCTTTAATTTCTTTCATCAGTGTCTTACAATTTTCTGCCTACAGGTCTTTTGTCTCCTAGGTAGGTTTATTCCTAGATATTTTATTCTTTTTGTTGCAGTGGTAAATGGGAGTCTTTCCTTGATTTCACTTTCAGATTTTTCATCATTAGTATATAGGAATGCCAGAGATTTCTGTGCATTAATTTTGTATCCTGCTACTTTACCAAATTCATTGATCAGCTCTAGTAGTTTTCTGGTAGCATCTTTAGGATTCTCTATGTATAGTGTCATGTCACCTGCAAACAGTGACAGCTTTACTTCTTCTTTTCCTATTTGAATTCCTTTTATTTCCTTTTCTTCTCTGATTGCTGTGGCTAAAACTTCCAAAACTAAGTTGAATAAGAGTGGTGAGAGTGGGCAGCCTTGTCTTGTTCCTGATCTTAGTGGAAATGGTTTCAGTTTTTCACCATTGAGCATGATGTTGGTTGTGGGTTTGTCATATATGGCCTTTATTATGTTGAGGAAAGTTCCCTCTATGCCTACTTTCTGCAGGGTTTTTATCATCAATGGGTGTTGAAGTTTGTCGAAAGCTTTCTCTGCATCTATTGAGATGATCATATGGTTTTTCTCCTTCAGTTTGTTAATATGGTGTATCACGTTGATTGATTTGCGTATACTGAAGAATCCTTGCATTCCTGGAATAAACCCCACTTGATCATGGTGTGTGATCCTTTTAATGTGCTGTTGGATTCTGTTTGCTAGTATTTTGTTGAGGGTTTTTGCATCTATGTTCATCAGTGATATTGGCCTGTAGTGTTCTTTCTTTGTGACATCCTTGCCTGGTTTTGGTATCAAGGTGATGGTGGCCTCATAGAATGAGTTTGGGAGTGTTCCTCCCTCTGCTGTATTTTGGAAGAGTTTGAGAAGGATAGGTGTTAGCTCTTCTCTAAATGTTTGATAGAATTCACCTGTGAAGCCATCCGGTCCTGGGCTTTTGTTTGTTGGAAGATTTTTAATCACAGTTTCAATTTCAGTGCTTGTACTTGGTGTGTTCATATTTTCTATTTCTTCCTGATTCAGTCTTGGCAGGTTGTGCATTTCTAAGAATTTGTCCATTTCTTCCAGGTTGTCCATTTTATTGGCATAGAGTTTCTTGTAGTAATCTCTCATGATCTTTTGTATTTCTGCAGTGTCAGTTGTTACTTCTCCTTTTTCATTTCTAATTCTATTGATTTGTGTCTTCTCCCTTTTTTCTTGATGAGTCTGGCTAATGGTTTATCAGTTTTGTTTATCTTCTCAAGGAACCAGCTTTTAGTTTTATTGATCTTTGCTATCGTTTCCTTCATTTCTTCCTCATTTATTTCTGATCTGTTCTTTATGATTTCTTTCCTTCTGCTACCTTTGGGGGTTTTTTGTTCTTCTTTCCCTAATTGCTTTAGGTGCAGGGTCAGGTTGTTTACTCAAGATGTTTCCTGTTTCTTAAGGTGGGAATGTATTGCTATAAACTTCCCCCTTAGAACTGCTTTTGCTGTGTCCCAAGGGTTTTGGGTCGTTGTGTCTCCATTGTCATTTGTTTCTAGGTATTTTTTAATTTCCTCTTTGATTTCTTCAGTGATCACTTCGTTATTGACTTGTTTATTGTTTAGCCTCCATGTGTTTGTATTTTTTACAGATCTTTTCCTGTAATTGATGTCTAGTCTTACAGCATTGTGGTCGGAAAAGATACTTGATACCATTTCAATTTTCTTAAATTTACCAAGGCGTGATTTGTGACCCAAGATATGATCATTCCTGGAGAATGTTCTGTGAGCACTTGAGAAAAATGTGTATTCTGTTGTTTTTGGATGGAATGTCCTATAAATATCAATTAAGTCCATCTTGTTTAATGTATCATTTAAAGCTTGTATTTCCTTATTTATTTTCATTTTGGACGATCTGTCCACTGGTGAAAGTGGGGTGTTAAAGTCCCCTACTATGTTTGTGTTACTGTCGATTTCTCCTTTTATGGCTGTTAGTATTTGCCTTATGTATTGAGGTGCTCCTATGTTGGGTGCATAAATATTTACAATTGTTATATCTTCTTTTTGGATCGATCCCTTGATCATTACGTAGTGTCCTTCTTTGTCTCTTCTAGTAGTCTTTATTTTAAAGTCTGTTTTGTCTGATATGAGAATTGCTACTCCAGCTTTCTTTTGGTTTCCATTTGCATGGAATATCTTTTTCCATCCCCTTACTTTCAGTCTGTGTGTGTCTCTAGGTCTGACTTGGGTCTCTTGTAGACAGCATATATATGGGTCTTGTTTTTGTATCCATTCAGCCAATCTGTGTCTTTTGGTGGGAGCATTTAGTCCATTTACATTTAAGGTAATTATCGATATGTATGTTCCTATTCCCATTTTCTTAACTGTTTTGGGTTCGTTATTGTATGTCTTTCCCTTCTGTTGTGTTTCTTGCCTAGAGAAGTTCCTTTAGCATTTGTTGTAAAGCTGGTTTGATGGTGCTGAACTCTCTCAGCTTTGGCTTGTCTGTAAACGTTTTAATTTCTCCATCAAATCTGAATGAGATCCTTGCTGGGTAGAGTAATCTTGGTTGCAGGTTTTTCTCCTTCATCACTTTAATTATGTCCTGCCACTCCCTTCTGGCTTGTAGAGTTTCTGCTGAGAGATAAGCTGTTATCCTGATGGGGATTCCCTTGTGTGTTATTTGTTGTTTTTCCCTTGCTGCTTTTAATATGATTTCTTTGTGTTTAATTTTTGACAGTTTGATTAATATGTGTCTTGGCGTATTTCTCCTTGGATTTATTCTGTATAAAGAATACAGACTCTCTGTGCCTCCTGGACTTGATTAACTATTTCCTTGCCCATATTAGGGAAGTTTTCAACTATAATCTCTTCAAATATTTTCTCAGTCCCTTTCTTTTTCTCTTCTTCTTCTGGAACCCCTATAATTCGAATGTTGGTGCGTTTAATGTTGTCCCAGGTCTCTGAGACTGTCCTCTGTTCTTTTCATTCTTTTTTCTTTATTTTGCTCTGCATCAGTTATTTCCACTATTTTATCTTCCACCTCACTTATCCGTTCTTCTGCCTCAGTTATTCTGCTATTGATCCCATCTAGAGTATTTTTCATTTCATTTATTGTGTTTTTTTTTTTTTTTTTGTGGTACGCGGGCCTCTCACTGTTGTGGCCTCTCCCATTGAGGAGCACAGGCTCCGGACGTGCAGGCTCAGCGGCCATGGCTCACGGGCCCAGCCGCTCCGCGGCATGTGGGATCTTCCCGGACCGGGGCACGAACCCGTGTCCCCTGCATCGGCAGGCGGACTCTCAACCACTGCGCCACCAGGGAAGCCCCATTTATTGTGTTTTTAATCGATGCTTGATTCATCTTTAGTTCTTCTAGGTCCTTGTTAACTGTTTCTTGCATTTTGTCTATTCTATTTCCAAGATTTTAGATCTTGGAAATAGAATCTTGGATCATGTTTACTATCATTATTCTGAATTCTTTTTCAGGTAGACTATTACCTCTTCATTTGTTAGGTCTGGTGGGTTTTTATCTTGCTCCTTCTCCTGCTGTGTGTTTTTCTGTCTTCTCATTTTGCTTATCTTACTGTGTTTGGGGTCTCCTTTTTGCAGGCTGCAGGTTCGTAGTTCCCGTTTTTTTTGGTGTCTGTCCCAGTGGCTAAGGTTGGTTTAGTGGGTTGTGTAGGCTTCCTGGTGGAGGGGACTAGTGCCTGTGTTCTGGTGGATGAGGCTGGATCTTGTCTTTCTGGTGGGCAGGTCCACGTCTGGTGGTGTGTTTTGGGGTGTCTGCAGACTTTTTATGATTTTAGGCAGCCTCTCTGCTAATGGGTGGCATTGTGTTCCTGTCTTGGTAGTTGTTTGGCATAGGGTGTCCAGCACTGTAGCTTGCTGGTCGTTGAGTGAAGCTGGGTGTTGGTGTTGAGATGGAGATCTCTGGAAGATTTTTGCCGTTTGATATGTGGAGCTGGGAGGTCTCTTGTGGACCATTGTCCTGAAGTTGGGTCTCCCACCTCAGAGGCACAGCACTGACTCCTGGCTCCTCAGTTTGGGATGATTTGTTGTCTATTCATGTATTCCACAGATGCAGGGTACATTAAGTTGATTGTGGAGCTTTAATCCGCTGCTTCTGAGGCTGCTGGGAGAGATTTCCCTTTCTCTTGTTTGTTCTCACAGCTCCCGGGTCTCAGCTTTGGATTTGGCTCCGCCTCTGCGTGTAGGTCGCCGGAGGGCGTCTGTTCTTCGCTCAGACAGGATACAGTTAAAGGAGCAGCCGCTTCGGGGACTCTGGCTCACTCAGGCCGGGGGGGAGGGAGGGGCACGGAGTGCGGGGCGAGCCTGCAGCGGCAGAGGCCGGCGTGACGTTGCACCAGCCCAAGGCGCACCGTCCCTTCTCCCAGGGAAGCCATCCCTGGATCCTGGGACCCCGGCAGTGACGGGCTGCACAGGCTCCCGGAAGGGCGGCGTGTAAGTGACCTGCGCTCGCACACAGGCCTCTTGGCGGCGGCAGCAGCAGCCCCAGCGTCCCACGCCCGTCTCTGGGCTCCGCGCTTTTAGCCGCGGCTCGCGCCCGTCTGTGGAGCTCCTTTAAGCAGCGCTCTTAATCCCCTCTCCTCACGCACCAGGAAACCAAGAGGGAAGAAAAGGTCTCTTGCCTCTTCGGCAGCTCCAGAGTTTTCCCGGACTCCCTCCCGGCTAGCTGTGGCGCATTAGCCCCCTTCAGGCTGAGTTCTCGCCGCCAGCCCCAGTCCTCTCCCTGCGCTCTGACCGAAGCCCTAGCCTCAGCTTCCAGCGCCGCCTGCCCCGGCGGGCGAGCAGACAAGCCTCTCGGGCTGGTGAGTGCCGGTCGGCACCGATTCTCTGTGCGGGAATCTCTCTGCTTTGCCCTACCCAGGTACGTGGGGAGTTTTCTTGCCTTTTGGGATGTCTGAGGTCTTCTGCCAGCGTTCAGTAGGTGTTCTGTAGGAGTTGTTCCACGTGTAGCTGTATTTCTGGTGTATCTGTGGGGAGGAAGGTGATCTCCGCGTCTTACTCTTCCGCCATCTTCCCCGGAACTGTAGGCTATTTTAATTCTCTTAAATGTACTGTTTTAAGTTGTTAGAACAATTCAGAAACTCAGCTATAAATCTAAGTAGTTGAGAATGTTAGAACTGGAATTACCTGTCTCTCAGTTTTATGGCCTTAGGCACGTTCAATCTCCGTCCTTTTGTCTCATCTGTAAAACAACATTAGAGTAAATTAGTGGTTGGGAGCTATATTTTACAGAGAACTAGGGAGCAGTTCTCTTTTTAGATTTATAAGTTGAGAAAAGCTTCCATCAGTTTAAAAAAGAAGTTTCAATATATCATCTTTAATGATTCTTCTCGTACTCTAAGCATTTAAAAGAGTGATATTAAAAAAAATAATACTAAGAAATGTATATTACTATTTCCGTTCTCTTTGCTCCCTACCGACGCTTAAAATTATATATCTGCAAAGTGGCATTAATTGCTGAAATATTGTTTCTAGCACCATTATTTAAAAAGTGAGAACGATAAAATAGATAACTCATAAGGACCTACTGTATAGCAAAAGGAACTCTACTTAATACCCTGTAATGACCTATATGGGAAAAGAATCTAAAAAAGAGTAGATATATGTATATGTATAACTGATTAACTTTGCTGTACAGCAGAAACTAATATAACATTGTAATTCAACTATAGTCCAATAAAAATTAATTTTAAAAAATAAATTAATAAAAAATAAGAATGACTTAATGTATTTACAATGAATTGGGGGCACCCCTGACCCCAAATTTACCACAGTTTAGAAGTTTATTGATTTTTACCAATAGCTTTGATGTTTCTTTGATCTGGTCCATCAGTGTTTTGAAACATGGACAGTATTATATACTCATAAGTGCTTTCTCGACTGTCTCCTTTAAAAATATCTATTTTCAGTTCATGTTGACATCATACATAGTCTCCTGATGACAGCATAGCAATGGAAATTTCTGTGTTTTGTTCTCTGGTGGGGAAACTTTTTTTGATATTTAGTTTATGCTTTCCTTTCCCAGAGCATTTGATAATAATTAATCTATAGTAACCTATACGTGACACGTAGCAGCTGCTGCTGCAAGCCACCTAAGTTGTACATTAGGAATTTTAGACTATACTTCTTTAGAGATTTAACTGTGGTCGAATCCTTGTTAGCCACTTTAGTTGAAACCAAATAATTAATTATAAAGATCAAAGTGGATAATTCTAAAAAGCAATACTATATACCCTTAAATATTTTATTTTAACTTAAAGACTATAAGTATATATTCATTTATCAATCATTTACTATAAGGCCAAAGCTTTGATCTGTGTATGGATCCACTGGTTTTGAGTTCCACATCATCTGTCTTGGATGAATTATACCATAGTGCATCCTACATGATTTCAGTTTAGTTTTCTTTAAAGCAGAGCAAGTTTATAGACACTTTCATGTAACAGAAACCTGCTAGATTTTTATGTCTCCCCACCATCTTTTAAAATTTATTTTATTTTATTTGTTTTTGTCTGCATTGGGTCTTTTTTGCTTCGCGCAGGCTTTCTCTAGTTGCCGCGAGCAAGGGCTGCTCTTCCTTACCGTGTGCGGGCTTCTCATTTCAGTGGCTTCTCTTGTTGCGGAGCGCAGGCTCTAGGTGCATGGACTTCAGTAGTTGTGGCACATGGGCTCAGTAGTTGTGGCTCGCAGCCTCCAGACTTGCAGGTTCAGTAGTTGTGGCTCGCGGGCTTAGTTGCTCTGTGGCATGTGGGATCTTCCCGGACCAGGGCTTGAAACCATGTCCCCTGCGTTGGCAGACAGATTCTTAACCACTGCACCACCAGGGAAGCCCCTCACCCCCATCTTTTTATATCTGTCTTATTCACACCAAATTTGACAGCAAGTTTAACTTGCCTTATTCAATCTTTCTAAAACAGTCACTTTAGATTTCATAGAAGTAACAACCGTCTTTCTGTGTTTCACCTGTTTACCTAGTTCATTAAATTAGGTAAATTACAGTAACAAGTAAAACTCGTATAAACAGGTTTGAAGACAAACACAGTGACTTGATAAAAATATAACTCAACGGGTGAGAGCAAAAATGCATGAGTGCAATACAGAATAAATAGCCCCTAGCCGTGAGTATTCAGCCATGGGCATCGTTAGCTTGTTTACAGAAGGAATGGATATCATTGGCTAATCTGGGGAAACTATTATGTGAAGGTCAGTTGAGGGAGCTTTTTTTCTTTTTGTTCATAGTCTGTTTGTGCAGACTGGGTTATATATATATATATTTTTTTTCTTTTCTTTTTGCTGCTCTGTGCGGCATGTGGGATCTTAGTTCCCCGACCAGAGATCAAACCCAGGCAGGCCCCCTCCAGTGGAAGTGCAGAGTCCTAACCACTGGACCACCAGGGAATTCCCGACTGGGTTATATTTAACTCTTGAACAGTATACCATTTTGTGTGGCTAATTTTTCTTCTCTATTGTCCTTAGGAATAAGTCAAACTATATTTCAAGATTACCTCTGCAGATTTTTAATGTCTATCTACTTGCTTTTCCAGCTGGAACTACTTATATAGACTAATTTGCAGTTTAAAATCTTGAGAACTTTGTTATCCCTAAGCATTTTGGAATTGGAATATTCTATAGTGGTATTTCATTTTTAGCCCTCCTCTAGAAGTGTCATATGACTTTTTTTTTACTAAAGGAGAAAATATTGGAAGGAAGGGAGGAAGAAAGGAAGGAAAAAATGTTTTACACTATCTGATGAGCATTTACTCCACCCAGTGGAGATAACCAGGTGCCAGAAAGAATCACACATTTGAAAACCAGTTTTTAATTGATGGAAACACAGAGAACTAACTTGAATCTACTACATGCCAAACTCTCTGTATTGGGTTATTTAATACATTATCTAATATTTAATCTTCACCAGAAAAAAGGTGTAAAGGTACTGAGGTTCAAAGAACTAGAACTGTTGTAAGTGACAGAGTCAGGATTTGAACCCTCAGTTCTAATTTGACTTCAAAGCCTAGGCTCTTAAACACTTACAGGACCCCCTTTAAAAGTCACTGAGGATCTTTCTGTAATTGGTACTTTCTCCCCATGTTAAGGAGTATTTTACATAATCTTGTGATATGCTCCACACACTCCCTGACTCTAGAGTTCTATTATTTGAATAAAGTTCATAACAAAGAAGAATAGGAACACAGACCTTCTGCCCTGAAACTAGAAATACAGGAAAAGGTACAGAGACTAATTATTCCCTTATCTCTGCTTCTCTAAAGATGTAAGCTACTATTTGTTGTTGATAATAATAATATTATTATTTACCAGACACTATAGTAAATATTTTTGAAGCATATTATCTCATTTAATCATATATCTCTTTTGCAAGGGTAGCTATTCATATTCTCATTTTATACATGAGGAATTTAAGACAATGTGTTATGTAACTTGACCAAAGTCATCCAGCTAGTAAATGGCAGAGATTAGATTCACAGTAAGATTTTATAAGGTAATTTACATGAGGTTAGAGTAGTATAGAAGTAGAAAGGTGTTTTGTTTTGTTTTTTTTTTGGCTGCATCGGTCTTAGTTGCGGCACTCAGGATCTTCGATGAGGCATGCGGGATCTTTCATTGCGGCACAGGCTCTTCATCGCGCCGTCGCAGTGCGCGGGCTTCTCTCTAGTTGTGGTGTGCAGGCTTCAGGGTGCATGGGCTCAGTAGTTGTGGCACGTAGGCTCTCTAGTTGAGGGGTGCAGGCTCAGTAGTTATGGTGCACGGGCTTAGTTGCCCCGTGGCATGTGGGATCTTAGTTCTCCAACCAGGGATCAAAGCCAGGTCCCCTGCATTGGAAGGCGGATTCTTTACCACTGGACCACCAGGGAAATCCCCTAGAAAGGGATTTTTTTTTTTTTTTAATGCGGGAAAGGAAACTAACATAGTATTATAAATCAACTATACTTTAATTTAAAAAGAAGAAGACTAAAGAGGCATAACATCCAAATGCAATGTATTATCCTGACCTAACTACTCTGGACAAGAAAAATAATGTTTTAAAAGACATTTGGGGGCAGTTGTCAAAATTTATGCACTGTGTATTAGACAACAGTGTCTTATCCATGTTAAATTTTGTGATTAGGTTGTGGGTATATAGGAGAATGGGAATGTTCTTGTTCTTAGCAAATGTACACTAAAATACTAGGGAGTCAAAGGGCATGATGTCTACAACTTCTTTGTAAATGGGTCAGAAAAAATATATATACATATAAAGAGAGAGGATAATAAAGCAAATATTTCCCAAAAAAAGAGAGAGAAAGAAAGAAATGTGGGAGAGGAGCCTCAACGCCTCTGTGGGAGAGCACAATTACTAACATGTCCCAGAAAAATAAAATGTATACTCTGAGCATAAACAAAATCATGGCTGCTACCTTCCTCCAAAAGACAATGCTAGAATATAGCCTATAGTCATCATAGATCTATTACAGTGTAGTAATACGTGGACTGAGTAGAATAATGCTAAAAATCAGTCCCTTTCTTCCCCTCTACAACGGCAGTATTCCACCCTGCCAAAGTGGAACAGATATGCAACGGAGAAAATGTACATTGGGACCTGGAAGAAGAATGTAAGAGTGATGATTAGGAACCATTTGGGAAGAAAATCACAGGACTATGGGTGAAAATTAACAAGAAAAGTAGAATTGGTCATGATTTACCTCTATTTATACTTCAGTATTTAACTATTTGCCCCCCTTTTTTAAGCCAGAATCATTGCTTCCTTGATCTACTGACTTTATTAAATCAAAACCATTTGCATTTGGTTTAAATTGGTAAAAATTCACAAGTATGCATATGTTCTATTTAGGAGAAAAAAACCCTGTGCTGATTTATATTTTTCATGTAAGAGCATCTTTTAGAAACTCAAAAAAACCTGAAAATGAATTTCTTAAAACCATATTTTCTAATGACATATTTAGGATTTGATTTTAAAATTGGAGAAAGGGAGGAGGAGAGGTGATGTAAATATGGCAGAATGTCAATAATTGTTGACTGGGTGATGGGTATGTAGGGGTTCTTTGTACTAGTCTCTCTTATTTTACATAGGTGTGAATTTTTCATCAAAAAAAATCATTCTGTTATGTATTCTAATCTCTGCAATAGAGTAGCATAACTAATAATCTAGTGAAGACTCATTACTAAACTTTCTGAGTGTTGCTGATGGTAGGGTATGATTCTATAAAAAAGTGTTAAAAACATACCAGAGAAGAAATGACCAGGTATACTTTGACATTAAAGAAAAATTATCTAACCAAGAAACTAAAATTATAGCAGAGTTTTTCTGATACTTCCACTTTTAAAAAAGAATAAAGTTGCAAAAAACATGAAAGGAGGAATTTATACAAATAGCTTTCAGGCATCTTTCACACCAGTGGTTCCCGACATGCATAAAGAATATATAAATTCTTATGTGAAAGAAGTATCATTTGTAGAACAAAAATACAAATATACTTATAGAAAAAATATATACACACACCACTGATTTTCAAATATATGAAGCTGTTTAATGTGATTAACAAAATACAACTTAATTCAAAAAGCATTTCTGAATTCATTGTAACTTTTTGTCATGATACATTTTTTCTTAATGCATGGATACTAAAATCGTAGCTACAGTCTGAAAATCTCTGAAATAGTTTGTGTTTTAGTTAGAATTGAGAACCATTACTACATACTCATGATGCTTTTTTCTTTCTTATGTGTTAATGTGTATTTCCAGGGGTTGGTGTGTGCTGGAATGGCTGACATGGCCAGACCTGCAGAAAAACTCAGCACAGCCCAATCTGCTGTTTTGATGGCTACAGGTAAATTAAATGAATATCTTCCATACAGGGCGTTCAATAATTTTGTTTTATATCAATGTACTTAACTGTTTTCGTGTTTGAAATACATATACACACACTCACACAGGAAGAAATTAACAGTGTTATCTCTAGGAAGTTATTAGGCTATAGCCAAAGAAGGCAGAGGAGAGTTATAAAAATTTCCCTTTGATGTAAGAACTGAGTGTTTTGTGTAATGCTGAATTATAGCAACTTCATTAAAGTCTCAAATTATAACATTTCTTTGTCCTACTTTGTGTTGTCATAGTCTTATTTATAATTATTTTACTCTAATATTAAATGTTCAAATAAGATTGCAGCAGTACCTATGCTTTTTTTAAAAAAAATTTTATTTCAACAGGGTTTATTTGGTCAAGATACTCACTTGTAATTATTCCCAAAAACTGGAGTCTGTTTGCTGTTAATTTCTTTGTCGGGACAGCCGGAGCCTCTCAGCTCTTTCGTATTTGGAGGTAAGCTTAACACAGATGTAAAAAAAAATCTGCCTCAGAAGCCATCTGGCTGACAATACTTTTTTTTTTAAGATTCATATATAATGCTAAGACAGGATGTGCCTGAAGCAGACATTAAACATTTCTAGAAAGCCTGGGGGTTTAAGTTAAAAGTGTTAGGCAGTATGTTACCTAGGTTTTAAATCTGTGTGTTACCTAGATGTACAGCCCTTTGACAGAGTCTCTTTTATTAAGATAAGATAACATATATAATTTAGGATATATTAGGTAATTTTCTGCATGAACTTTTTATCACTTACTTTCAATCATATATAATAAAGTGAGACTTCAAAGTATAGTTATATAGTATTGGAAATGATGTTTAAAGTGAGGCTGCTAGTTTCATTGGAAAGTATGTATTCCGTGAGCATTGGAAATTTTTAAAATTCAGTGATTAATATTATTTGTCAGTGACTGGTTAACACTCTGCAGTGAGCTTAGATGAAGGCTCTGGCTTGATTTGAACCACAGAACCTTCCTAAATTACAAAACAATATTATGAATAACAACTTTCTTTAACTAAAAAAGTTGAATGATTTCAGTAAAGAAATAGAAAACATTGAGCTATATAATTTACCTTCCTTTCAGAAGGCATTCTATTCTGCAGAGTATAGTACATTTTAATTTCATTCATCTGTACCATCCCTAGCTTTACTAGTAGCTTAATTCTGTAATCTTTTTATAATAGTCTAGCACATAACGCATAGATGAATAAATAAACTCTCTCATTCTACACAATGCCTGACAACCATTTTTAGGGCTTACTTATATCAATATAAGCTTCAATTAGTACAGAGATTTTAATAACAGAGTACTTTTCTCATGCACCATCTCATTTTGACCTTATATTAATTCATGATAGTAGAATTATGAGAACACTAAGTGCCACATTCAGAAATATTATTTCTAATATCAGAAATTCAGGTTTAGTTTGACAAAAGGATTTTTGGCCTTTCAATTACAATAGCAGATTAGATTTAGTTAGAAATATAAATGTTGGACTCTCTGGAGGACTTAGGAAAATACTGTTGAATATTTGAAATCAGGACCTTTTGAGAAATCTACGAGGTATGGTAGGCTTCATGGAATAAGTTCCTTCTTGTGCTTATTCAGTTTTCCACTTTATTTTCAGCTGAGAAGAATAGTAAATGAAGCCCAGGGTGATGTAAAAGGGAAAGGCTCTGTAGCTTTGTGGTTACTTCTTCTTTGAATTAATGAGTATTGAAGAAATTGTCCTTAGTTTCAATAAGCTTTAAGTGTTACAACCTCCTAACCCAGTAGCCTGCCTGCATCACAGAATTATATTTTATTTTTAGTGATTAGACAGGCCCATTCCCAATTGATTTTATTCTCAGGAAAGATGCTTTGTGAGTATAAAATTAAAAGTTCAAGATGACCACGTTTTGGTAAACTTTATACATATATTCACATGTTTGTCATACTCTTGTATAGTTCCAGAATGAAAATATTCTTACATTAAAATAATATTTTTGTACAGGGAACTATATGTCAGTTAAGACGTTTTGACAGTTGGAAACCAGATTCAAATAAAGTTCTTGGATTACTCTCCCATCTGCCTGTTTCTTCCTATAAGCCTCTGGGAAGATTGTATTTACAACTGTATAGCCTCTTGACTAGAGAGAAAGAAGAGATGGAATATGCTTCCCATTCCCTTCTTATTATAAATGTATCTATTGTGATTCATGATTTTTTTCTTTCTGTTTTCTTTATAGATATAACCAAGGACTAAAAGCTAAAGCAAACAAATAAGAGTTCTTGATCACCCTAACAACCTAGATGTGGACATAACCACTGGGACCTAGTTTGATTTATTACCCAGTTGTCAATGAGGTGATGCTAACTGTGCTAACATTTGTAAGGCATAAAATCTAACTGTAATTGGGAGATAGTACTTGATTCAACAGAAAAATAAAGCAAACTTTTAATAATATTGTCTCTTTACATATTACTTAAGGAATTTATCTACGGATATTAGTAACATTTTTTTTTTACTATTTGTCCATAATAAATCATACTGCTCATACATACCACTGGCCTCCTTCTGTTCTAGTCAACCAAAGTGTGTGCGTATAAGAGCACACATATTCCAGTGAGTCAAAAGATAGTCGGAAAGTTAAATAATCTGTGTACAGTGAAGGATGATGAAGTAGCTAAAAGTGAAAGGAAATAGAGCTAAAGAGAGCGAGAAATGGGTTGTGGAATGGCCAGCAACATGACACCTTAAACTGTTTTAAAATATTTTAACTTGAAATGAAGAATCTTGTGAAGAATATTATTTTTTGTGTATTGTATGAAAGTCTTTACAGCTACAGAGTAACAAAGGATTTGTAAATTTTTGAAATATATTCAATAACTGATGTGATGTGGCAGAAAAGCTCTAGAGTCAGACAGACCTGAATTTGAATCCTAGCTGTGTGACTTATAATCTCTGACTTTGGGCAAGTTAAGAAAGTGTCCAATAAAATACAGTGTGTGTGTGTGTGTGTGTGTGTGTGTGTGTGTGTGTGTGTGTGTGTGTGTGTGTGTGTGTGTGTGTGTGTGTGTGTGTGTGTGTGTGTGTGTGTGTGTGTGTGTGTGTGTGTGTGTGTGTGTGTGTGTGTGTGAAAAGAAAGAAAGAAACTGTCCAGCAGAGTACCTGGGACATAAGTCAGCTTTCTGTAAATGTTTGTGACCTTTGTCCCCATTATGAGGATTCATATTTGATTTGGATTCCCATTTGGAGTACTGACCTTTCTTCTGAAAATCCTAGTGAAACCAATCCTGGTTAGAACTGTAGTCAGAGGAATCAGCAAAGCCAGTTATTTCTAAATTTGAAGAAGCAAGTGACAAAAAGAACTTTTTGAGTAATAATATACTATAATCAAAATTTGGCAATTAGCAATTGAAAACCTTGCACTTTATCTTTTAACCCTTCAGCATTGTCCATCTTTGTTTTATTTTTTTTAACCAATAAAATTATAGTGATTTTAACTGAAAACCACAAATGTTTATTATCTCATAGTTTCTGTGGGTCAGGAATCCTGGAGCAGCTCATATGAATGCCTCTGGCTTGTGCCTCTGGCTCAGGGTATCACAGGATGCAGTCACCTCAGGCTCACCTCGGGGAAGATCTGCCTCCGAGCTCTCTCACATGGATATTGCCCAGTCTCACATCCTCTCTGGCTCTTGGCCAGAGACATCAGTTCTTCACCAAAAGGGCCGCTTTCCCCAGAGTGAAAATATCCGAGAGGGAGAGAGGATGAGAGAGAGTTCCTAAGACAGAAGCTGCAGTCTTTTTATAACCTAATCTCATAAGTTATATCCCATCACTTCTGCCATGGTCTAGTTTTTTGGGGTTTTTTTTAACTTTTTATTTTATATTGGAGTATAGTTGATTAAAGCACTGTCCATCTTTGAAGAGGAAGGATTAGAAAATTTGACACAGGCAAAAGTGAAGAGGTCCTCAAGCATCAAATTATTACTGCTTTCTCTTTTCAAGCCACACTGTTATATTTGTTTGGCATGTGAATGCACACATGTGTACGTATTTTCTAGGGTTAAGCATTTAAGAAAAACATATGCTATGAAATATGGCACAGATACAAAAAAGTTTATGAAAATGTGCGTGTTGAATTGGTATTTCACTTGCTTTTCATTAAAACCTGCTCTTTCCTATATGGGTTCTCCTAAGCTCCACTTGTCAGTCAAATTAATTGTAGCATTTAGATGCAATCACAGACAATCCTTTTGATTCTCAGAAGCTCCGTCAACAGACTGTCTTATGCTTCCTTTCTGCCCAAAAACTTTTATCCATCCCACTATTAAATCTTAAAAATTAAAGATTCTAATATGTATCCAATCAAAAACTCTCACTGCCAGTGATCAGTTTCATAACTACTCTCAAAAACTTAGAAAAAAGCAACTGTATACCAGAAGTCCTTACTATCAATGTAGCTACTAAACTTCATAAAAGAAGCTTTCACAGTGGTAAACATCACTCAGTCTAGTTGAGTTTAATTCTATATCAAAATTTTCTAACAAATCCTTATTGATCGCTTCATTAGGTACATTTTCTCAAGGCCAGGTCTGATAGCCCTGTGTTTCAACCCAACTCTGCCACATATTAACTGTGAGACCTTGTTAATGTTTGTTTCTGAGCTTTAGTATTTTCAAGAGTAAAATAGGGAAAATAATAGTACTTAGTTCATAGGATTGTCATCAAGATAATCGAGGTAATGTTTTAACACAGTGCCTGGTGCATGACGGGTGTTAAATAAAACGTAGAAAATTTCAGAAAATGGGAAGTTTTTTTTTTTTCTTTATACAGCAGGTTCTTATTAGTTATCTATTTTATACATATTAGTGCATATATGTCAATCCCAATCTCCCAGTTCATCCCTCCCCCCACTTTCCCCCCTTGGTGTCCATACATTTGTCCTCTACATCTGTGTCTCTCTTTCTGCCTTGCAAACCAGTTCATCTGTACCATTTTTCTAGATTCCACATGTATGCATTAATATATGATATTTGTATTTCTCTTTCTGACTTATTTCACTCTGTATGACAGTCTCTAGGTCCATCCATGTCTCTACAAATGACCCAATTTCGTTCCTTTTTATGGCTGAGTAATATTCCATTGTATATATGTACCACATCTTCTTTATCCATTTATCTGTCGATGGACATTTAGGTTGCTTCATGACTGGTTAGTGTAAATAGTGCTGCAATGGCCATTGGGGTGCATGTGTCTTTTTGAATTATGGTTTTCTCTGGCTATATGCCCAGTAGTGCAATTGCTGGGTCACATGGTAATTCTATTTTTAATTTTTTAAAGAACCTCCATACTGTACTCCATAGTGGCTGTATCAATTTACATTCCCACCTTTTCTCCATACTCTCTCCAGCATTTTTTGCTTGTGGATTTTCTGATGATGCCCATTCTAACTGGTGTGAGGTGATACCTCATTGTAGTTTTGATTTGCATTTCTCTAATAATTAGTGATGTTGAGCAGCTTTTCATGTGCCTCTTGGCCATCTGTGTGTCTCATTTGGAGAAATATCTATTTGGTCTTCTGCCCATTTTTTGATTGGGTTGTTTGTTTTTTTAAATGTTGAGCTGCATTAGCTGTTTATATATTTTGGAGGTTAATCCTTTGTCCATTGATTAATCTGCAAATATTTTCTCCCATTCTGAGGGTTGTCTTTTCATCTTGTTTATGGTTTCCTTTGCTGTGCAAAAGCTTTGAAATTTCATTAGGTCCCATTTGTTTATTTTTGTTTTTATTTCCATTACTCTAGGAGGTGGATCTTTCTGTGATTGATGTCAAAGAGTGTTCTTCCTATATTTTTCTCTAAGAGCTTTATAGTGTCCAGTCTTACATTTAGGTCTTTAATTGATTTGGAATTTATTTTTGTGTATGGTGTGAGGTAGTGTTCTAATTTCATTCTTTTCCATATAGCTGTCCAGTTTTCCCAGCACCACTTATTGAAGAGACTGTCTTTTCTCCATTGTATATCCTTGCATCCTTTGTCATAGATTAGTTGACCATAGGTGTGTGGGTTTATCACTGGGCTTTCTATCCTGTTCCATTGATCTATATTTCTGTTTTTGTGCCAGTACCATATTGTCTTGATTACTATAGCTTTGTAGTATAGTATGAGGTGAGGGAGGCTGATTCCTCCAGCTCCATTTTTTTCCCTCAAGATTGCTTTGGCTATTCGGGGTCTTTTGTGTCTCCATACAAATTTTAAGTTTTTTTGTTCTAGTTCCGTAAAAAATGCCATTGGTAATTTGATAGGGATTGCACTGAATCTGTAGATTGCTTTGGGTAATATAGTCATTTTCACAATATTGATTCTTCCAATCCAAGAACATGGTATATCTGTCCATCTGTTTGTGTCACCTTTGATTTCTTTCATCAATGTCTTATAGTTTTCTGAGTACAGGGTTTTTTTACTTCCTTAGATACGTTTATTTCTAGGTATTTTATTCTTTTAGTTGCAGTGGTGAATGGGATTGTTTCCTTAATTTCTCTTTCTGATCTTTCATTGTTGGTGTATAGGAATGCAAGAGATTTCTGTTCATTAATTTTGTATCCTGCAACTTTGTCAAATTCATTGATTAGCTCTAGTAGTTTTCTGGTGTCATCTTTAGGATTATCTATGTATAGTAACATGTCATCTGCAAACAGTGAGTTTTACTTCTTTTCCAATTTGTATTCCTTTTATTTCTTTTTCTTCTCTGATTGCCATGGCTAGGGCTTCCAAAACTATGTTGAATAATAGTGGCAAGAGTGGATATCCTTGTCTTGTTTGATTTTATTGTGATTGCACCCCTCCTACTGTCTCATTGCAGCTTCTCCTTTGTCTTTGATGTGGGGTATCTTTTTTGGTGAGTTGCAGTGTCTTTCTGTCGATGTTTGTTCAGCAGTTAGTTGTGATTCCATTGCTCTCGCAAGAGGGAGTTAGTGCACATCCTTCTACTCCGCCATCTTGAACCAATCTCCTTGGGAAGCTCATTAATTGAAGACAGACCCAAAAAGCACTTTCTTAAACAAAGGAGTTTTAATTTAGCTGCCCAAAGGATATAATATGTTAACCTATTTGCACACCTTCTGAGGTCCTAACTTGGAATTCTTGAGGCTTTCACAGGTTAAAGCAGAAAACAAGCTGCTTTGGGGTGGTGGGCCAGAGGTGGAGTAGAGAGGCTCAGTAAGAGATAAATTCTTAACCTAATCTGTTTTATGGTTTGGCATTCATTTCAAAAAAAACATTGATCCAAAGTACATCAATACTGTTGTTTCTCCATAGTGAACAGATTGTTTTTTTAAGTTGTTATAATGATGGTGAAAGGTTGAATCGAAACAAGGATTGACCTCAAAGCCTAGATTCCTCTCGGTAAAACAGAACAGTTTTACTGGAGCTTGTTTATATAATGAAACAGAGATAGAATGTACTTGTATTTATTAATACTGGCTTTCTCCCTAAGGAGTCTGTTTAATTATATGAGGTATGAATATAACTATGTTAAGACCGGTTTCCACAATGCCAGAAAATTCACTCAGCAAACATAATTAAATGAGCTTCTTTTTCTCCTCCCTTAAGAAAACTGTGTTTTTCAACATTCTGAAATACACAGTAAACTTAATTATAGGTCTGGGCTTTGTTTGAAAATGTTTGCTTGTTTTTCAGCTCAACTTTTTAAAATTCAGGTTTTACAAATGTGTCACTAAATATTAATTGTCATTGTGATATACATAAGAACAGCTAGAAAATCAAAATTGATTTAAGCTGTTAGAAAATATGCCACCCTCGGCTTCCCTGGTGGCGCAGTGGTTGAGGGTCCGCCTGCCGATGCAGGGGACACGGGTTCATGCCCCGGTCTGGGAGGGTCCCGCATGCCACGGAGCGGCTGGGCCCGTGAGCCATGGCCACTGAGCCTGCACGTCCGGAGACCGCAAAAAAAAAAAAAAGAAAAGAAAAGAAAATATGACACCCTCTTAAAACACATTTTGCCAGTGTCCATGGGATGAAGAAACTCAAATCCAGTGCCACATTGTATTGCTGTTACCTGTGGGGTGAATTTGAGTGGAAGTATGGGCTTGAGCAGTGAGAAGGGACAGGTCAAATTTTTACCTCACAAAAATGTCTAAAGAGAAGTATTGTAATGTAAATTTCATAGTCCTGGTAAAAGTCACAATCATTATAGACCAAAATTGGGTGTTTACTCAGGAGATACTTGTCTTTACGATAATCACCTACCAACTATTGCCTAATTTCAACCACCCGCCACATAGGGAAAGAGTTGTGAAAACTAGTCTGGTGCCTTATCAGTCTCCCTGACCCTTGCCCCAAATATCCAGTCTAGAGAACCTGAAACAGTCCTTGCGTGAGCAATAGGCCCATTCGGGCTGGTGGGGGAGGGGAGGGCAGTGCCAGCCAATCAGAAGCATAGTCAGTGCCCATGAAACAATGAGCTTCTGATGAGGTTGTGGCCAGGAAAACGGTTTTTAGACAAAACTGTCATTTTATGTGTCAGCAATAAACAGACCTGACACTTCTGCTGTCTTCTGAATAATGTCATCCAGGCCCCTTTCCTGTTGTCTGCACTCCTGAAAGATCTAGGCCCTAATCTAGGCTCTGACTTGTCCTCAGCCTTGAAGAAAGAAGAGGTATGTGTCAGTAGGAGTCTGAGTAGAAAGAATGGTTGCAGAGCTAAAGATGAGGGCAACCCTTGGGGAAGAAGACAGGTTGGGGAGCTTAAGGAAAGTGGGAAGGCCTTGGGCTAGGAATGGAGGTCCACCTTGTATATATCTATGTCAGTCATTTAAGTGAGGTTAGAAGCTTGAAGGTTTCAATGTTACCTCATCCCATTTACCCTAGATGCTCTATTTTTTTAGCTTCCTGTCTACTTACCTATCTTCTGCATCTTCTAACATAATATCCTTCTTATCAGTCATCAAATAGCAAATGCCTACCATGTGAAGGGGCTCTAGAAAGATACTATGGAAGAAACGAACATATATGTAGAACGTGATCTCTAACACACAGAAGCTTCAATTCAGAGAAGCTATAAACAGATTAATAGATAATCAAGGATTTTTAAATAGATAATAAAGCACTTAAGTTTACAAACACTAAGTGCCCTAATAGCTCAGAGGAAAAATTGCCTTGACTAGAGTGGTCTGGTAAGCTTTCGTGACAGATAACATTATCCCTTTATGTTGAGAGTGTCTCCTTTGGATTCTTGTAAAACCTGACTTTACATAATGATGAAAAATGGGATGAAAACTGAAATCTATTAGAAGTTTCTAGAAACGATATTTAGAGAAACAATAATGGATATAATTGATTGATCTTTAGTTTCATTTGCCTTTGGGGGTACTGCTGAGTTCTCTTTAAGGAGAATAAAACTGGACACACACTCTCCATTCAGGAAAATCTGTGTTGGTATATCTTTGGGGCCTTGCTCTTTCACTCTGTCAGGTACCCTCATTCCTAGATGCTTTCATGCTTTCTCAGTGTCCTCTCTCATTTCAAGCTCTATTCTTGATTGTTATTGAATTGGCCAAATATTTGATGACGGTACCATCAACATGCTTTGAAAATGCTCTAAAATTAAATACGTATTTTCTCTAGGTCATAAACATCCCCAAGTGTCATAAAACATATACAAATGGGGTATACCGTGGTATAGTAGAAAGAATATGGACTTTGAAATTCCACAGACCTGGGCTTGCTTTCCAGCTATGTGACCTAAGGCAAATTCATCTGAGCTTCATTTTCTGTATCTATAAAACAGAGATGAGGCCTACTTCACAGTGCTGTTTTGAGGATTAAATGAGGCAACCTCTGTAAAATGCTTTACATTAAAAAGGTCTTAATAGGGCTTCCCTGGTGGTGCAGTGGTTAAGAATCCGCTTGCCAAAGCAGGGGACATGGGTTCAAGCCCTGGTCCAGGAAGATCCCACATGCCACAGACCAACTAAGCCTGTGCGCCACAACTACTGAGCCTGCGTGTCACAACTACTGAAGCCTGTGCGCCTACAGCCCGTGCTCTGCAACAAGAGAAACGACCACAGTGAGAAGCCCATGCACCACAACAAAGAGTAGCCCCTGCTCGCCGCAACTAGAAAAAGCCCGTGCGCAGCAACGAAGACCCAACGCAGCCAAAAATAAATAGATAATTAATTAATTTAAAAAAGATTATTTTTAAAAAGTCTTAATAAATTATTATTACAATGTGGTATGTGCCATATCACTAATCATTTTCTGATGTTGCAGAACTTAAAGCAGAAAACTAAGTCTTCTAAAAGAAAATTTCAATTGTGTTCTTATGGGTGTTCATGAGAAAAGCTGAGGTGTTCATCTTAGATGTCTTTGCCTCTTCAGCCCATGAACAAATAATTTTGTTATTCTAGTTTCCCTTCTGTATTTATCATCTTAATCTCCAAATGCATCTACTTTCCTTACCTAGTAATCGTAAACTTAGAAAAATCTGTCTAAATCTTCAAATCACCTGATTTAATCACCTGAAACATTGTAAATCAACTATACTTCAATAAAAATGGAATCTTGGCAACCATCTAATTCATATTTCCACTAAAGAGGAGAATCACCTCTACAACCTTGAAGGCAGATGGACATGCAGTCTCTCACAAGAAAATCCAATATTTCCTAAGACTACCCAGGTCCAATGTTCATCCTTACACTGTTTAAATTTGCCTCCCAGGCATTGCCAGCCATTGATCCCACTTGATCCTTTTGAATCAATCAATCAATCAATCTAACCCGTTTTAGTGTGAGTTTTAAGACTAAAGCAAAACATTCCATACTGTGCATGTGAAGAGTATATGGTATTGCCAAGATTGAAGGGGCTGGTAGTAGCGTTGCTAAATAAAATGCAATATTTGAAATATATTTATATTAAAAAATTATTCACTGTTTATTTAAAATTCAAATTTAACTGGATGTCCTATATTGTTGCTAAATCTGACACTCTTTCAAATGATAGTAAAAGAGAGCAAAGTTGAGATAGTCAATGAAGGGGGCCGGAGAGAGAGGAATAGAGCTACACTCTGCTCAGTTCTGCTCAGTCCTAACTGTTCATGGCTGCTCAGCCCATCTGTGGAAGCCTGTTCAGAGCATCCATTCCTACAGAACTTGTACTATTTAAGGTCACCTATTCTTTGATAGAGTAGTTCCCTCCACTGAGGAAAAAGAACGCCAGCTTTCCTTTCCCTCTTCAGCCCTCCCATGAAGTTTATTCTTGCTTAGCCAAATCCAATCCCTACCTGAGGGAGAAAGTAGGGGGATTCTTTTGTTAAATTCAGGGGTCTGCATTAGACTTTGCACATGTATCTCCTGGTTACTCCACAACTTTCACAGTTCAGTTTAAATACCGGAAGACAATGACCATTTTCACCCAAATGTCATCATCTGACAACATTTCCAATCTCTCCCATCATTTCTCACATTCCATAGTCCATGAACTTCAAATAAAGTGGGCAGAACTAAACCCAATACTCCGAATCAGATATGAACACTGCCTACTACCTTAAGATTTGCATTACATCCAAATGGCCAATAAACATATGAAAAGGTGCTTAATTTCATTAGTACCACCAGGGAAACAAGACCACAGATATCACCACTCACCTACCAAGATGACCAAAATTTTAAAAGACTGACAATAGAAAATGTTAGCTGGGATATGGAGTTTCTGACTTCTCACATCTTGCTTGTGGGGTGTAAATTGACCCAGCAATTCCACTCCTAGGTATATGCCCAAGTGAAATGCACACGTGTTTACCAAAACACATGTACAAGGCTGTTCTTAGCAGCATTATTTCTAATAGCCTAAAACGAAACAACCCATAGGTCAGTAGTAGAAGGGATAAATAATTTGTGTATAATCAAGCAATACCATACAACACTGAAAAAAAATGAGTACTGATATACACAAAACAACATGGATAAACGTCACAAACAATTGAGAAAAAATAAGAAAGTATATATGATTCCGTTTATATAAAGTTAAAAAATAAGGTAAAAATGATCTATGGTGCTAGAAATCAGGAGATAGGTCACCTTTGGGGAGATGTGGGGGGAATGAGCAGGAGATGGCATGAAACAGGCTTCTGTAGTGCTGGTCATGTTCCTTATTTGTTTTTTGAATGAATGAATGAATTTTGGCTGTGTTGGGTCTTCACTGCTGTGTGCAGGCCCTCTCCAGCTACAGCAAGCAGGGGTCACTCTTCACTGTGGTGTGCAGACCTCTCACCACAGTGGCCTCCACCGTTGCAGAGCACAGACTCCAGCTGCGCAGGCCTCAGCAGTCGTGGCACACGAGCCCAGCAGATGTGGCCCACAGGCTCCAGAGCTCAGGCTCAGCAGCTGTGGCACATGGGCCCAGTTGCTCCATGGTATGTGGGATCCTTCCAGACCAGGGCTCCAACCCATGTCCCCTGCATTGGCAGGCGGATTCTCAACCCGCCACTGGGGAAGTACTGTTCTTTCTTTTTTTTTTTTTTTTAAAGATTTATTTATTATTTATTTATTTATTGGCTGTGTCAGATCTTTTCTTTTTTTACATCTTTACTGGAGTATAATTGCTTTACACTGGTGTGTTAGTTTCTGCTTCATAACAAAGTGAATCAGTTATGCATATACATATGTTCCCATATCTCTTCCCTCTTGCGTCTCCCTCCCTCCCACCCTCCCTATCCCACCCCTCTAGGTGGTCACAAAGCACCGAGCTGATATCCCTGTGCTATGCGGCTGCTTCCCACTAGCTATCTATTTTACGTATGGTAGTGTATCTATGTCCATTCCACTCTCTCACTTTGTCACAGCTTACCCTTCCCCCTCCCCATATCCTCAAGTCCATTCTCTAGTAGGTCTGTGTCTTTATTCCTGTCTTACTCCTAGGTTCTTCATGACATTTTTTTTTCTTAAATTCCATATATATGTGTTAGCATACGGTATTTGTCTTTCTCTTTCTGACTTACTTCACTCTGTGTGACAGACTCTAGGTCCATCCACCTCATTACAAATAGCTCAATTTCATTTCTTTTTATGGCTGAGTAATATTCCATTGTATATATGTGCCACATCTTCTTTATCCGTTCATCCGATGATGGACACTTAGGTTGTTTCCATGTCCTGGCTATTGTACATAGAGCTGCAATGAACATTTTGGTACATGACTCGTTTTGAATTATGGTTTTCTCAGGGTATATGCCCAGTGGTGGGATTGCTGGGTCATATGGTAGTCCTATTTGTAGTTTTTTAAGGAACCTCCATACTGTTCTCCATAGTGGCTGTACCAATTCACATTCCCACCAGCAGTGCAAGAGTGTTCCCTTTTCTCCACACCCCATCCAGCATTTATTGTTTCTAGATTTTTTGATGATGGCCATTCTGACTGGTGTGAGATGATATCTCATTGTAGTTTGGATTTGCATTTCTTTAATGATTAATGATGCTGAGCATTCTTTCATGTGTTTGTTGGCAGTCTGTATATCTTCTTTGGAGAAATGCCTATTTAGGTCTTTTGCCCATTTTTGGATTGTTTGTTTTTTTGTTATTCAGCTGCATGAGCTGCTTGTAAATTTTGGAGATTAATCCTTTGTCAGTTGCTTCATTTGCAAATATTTTCTCCCATTCTGAGGGTTGTGTTTTGGTCTTCTTTATGGTTTCCTTTGCTGTGCAAAATCTTTGAAGTTTCATTAGGTCCCATTTGTTTATTTTTGTTTTTATTTCCATTTCTCTAGGAGGTGGGTCCAAAAGGATCTTGCTGTGATTTATGTCATACAGGGTTCTGCCTATGTTTACCTCTAAGAGTTTGATGGTTTCTGGCCTTACACTTAGGTCTTTAACCCATTTTGAGCTTATTTTTGTGTATGGTGTTAGGGAGTGATCTAATCTCATACTTTTACATGTTGCTGTTCAGTTTTCCCAGCACCACTTATTGAAGAAGCTGTCCTTTCTCCACTGTACATTCCTGTCTCCTTTATCAAAGATAAGGTGACCATATGTGCGTGCGTTTATCTCTGGGCTTTCTATCCTGTTCCATTGATCTATCTTTCTGTTTTTGTGCCAGTACCATACTCTCTTGATTACTGTAGCTTTGTAGTATAGTCTGAAGTCTGGAAGCCTGATTCCTCCAGCTCCGTTTTTCGTTCTCAAGATTGCTTTGGCTATTCGGGGTCTTTTGTGTTTCAATACAAATTGTGAAATTTTTTGTTCTAGTTCTGTGAAAAATGCCAGTGGTAGTATGAAAGGGATTGCATTGAATCAGTAGATTGTTTTGGGTAGTAGAGTCGTTTTCACAATGTTGATTCTTCCAATCCAAGAGCATGGTATATTTCTCCATCTATTTGTATCATCATTAATTTCTTTCATCAGTGTCTTATAGTATTCTTCATACACATGTTTCGTCTCCTTAGGTAGGTTTATTCCTAGGTATTTTATTCTTTCTGTTGCAATGGTAAATGAGAGTGTTTCCTTAATTTCTCTTTCAGATATTTTGTATTGAATTTTAATATTGTTTGATTAATATGTGCCTTGGCATGTTTTTCCTTGGATTTATCCTGTATGGGACTCTCTGTGCTTCCTGGACTTGATTAACTATTTCCTTTCCCATATTAGGGAAGTTTTCAACTATAATCTCTTCAAATATTTTCTCAGTCCCTTTCTTTTTCTCTTCTTCTTCTGGAACCCCTATAATACCAATGTTGGTGCATTTAATGTTGTCTCAGAGGTCTCTGAGACTGTCCTCAGTTCTTTTCATTCTTTTTCCTTTATTCTGCTCTGCAGTATTTATTTCCACTATTTTATCTTCCAGGTCACTTATCCGTTCTTCTGCCTCAGTTATTCTGCTATTGATCCCTTCTAGAGTGTTTTTAATTTCACTTATTGTGTTGTTCATTGTTGTTTGTTTCATATATAATTCTTCTAAGTCCTTGTTAAATGTTTCTTGCATTTTGTCTATTCTATTTCCAAAATTTTGGATCATCTTTAGTATCATTATTCTGAATTCTTTTTCAGGTAGACTGCCTATTTCCTCTTCATTTGTTAGGTCTGGTGGGTTTTTATCTTGCTCCTTCATCTGCTGTGTGTTTTTCTGTCTTCTCATTTTGCTTATCTTACTGTGTTTGGGGTCTCCTTTTTGCAGGTTGCAGGTTCGTAGTTCCCGTTGTTTTTGGTGTCTGTCTCCAGTGGCTAAAGTTGGTTCAGCGGGTTGTGTAGGCTTCCTGGTGGAGGGGACCAGTGCCTATGTTCTGGTGGATGAGGCTGGATCTTGTCTTTCTGGTGGGCAGGCCCACGTCTGGTGGTGTGTTTTGGGGTGTCCGTGGACTTATTATGATTTTAGGCAGCCTCTCTGCTAATGGGTGGGGTTGTGTTCCTGTCTTGCTAGTTGTTTGGCATAGGGTGTCCAGCACTGTAGCTTGCTGGTCATTGAGTGAAGCTGGGTGTTGGTGTTGAGATGGAGATCTCTGGGAGATTTTCACCGTTTGATATTCCGTGGAGCTGGGAGGTCTCTTGTGGACCAGTGTCCTGAAGTTGGCCCTCCCACCTCAGAGGCACAGCACTGACTCCTGGCTGCAGCACCAAGAGCCTTTCATCCACCGGCTCAGAATAAAAGGGAGAAAAAGAAGAAAGAAAGAAAGAAGAAAGAAAGAAAGAAAGAAAGAAAGAAAGAAAGAAAGAAAGAAAGGAAAGAAAGAAAGAAAGAAAGGAAGGAAGGAAGAAAGAAAGAAAGAGGATAGAAGAAAATAAAATAAAGTAAGGTAAAATAAAATAAAGTTATTAAAATAAAAAAATAATTATTAAGAAAAAAAGACAAATGGTGAAAGCAAAGCTATACAGACAAAGTCTCACACAGAAGCATACACATACACACTCACAAAAAGAGGAAAAGGGGAAAAAATCATAAATCTTGCTCTCAAAGTCCACCTCCTCAATTTGGGATGGTTCGTTGTCTGTTCAGGTATTCCACAGATGCAGGATACATTAAGTTGATTGTGGAGATTTAATCCGCTGCTCCTGACGCTGCTGGGAGAGATTTCCCTTTCTCTTCTTTGTTCGCACAGCTCCCGGGGTTCAGCTTTGGATTTGGCCCCGGCTCTGCGTGTAGCTCGCAGGAAGGCATCTGTTCTTCGCTCAGACAGGACGGGGTTAAAGGAGCCGCTGATTCAGGGGCTCGGCTCACTCAGGCCAGGGGAAGGGAGGGGCATGGAGTGCGGGGTGAGCCTGCGGCGGTAGAGGCTGGCGTGACGTTGCACCAGCCTGAGGCGCGCCATGCGTTCTCCCGGGTAAGTTGTTCCTGGATCCCGGGACCCTGGCAGTGGCGGGCTGCACAAGCTCCCCGGAAAGGGGGTGTGGATAGTGACCTGCGCTCGCACACAGGTTTCTTGGTGGCGGCAGCAGCAGCCTTAGCGTCTCATGCCCGTCTCTGGGATCCGTGCTTTTAGCCGCGGGTCGCGCCCGTCTCTGGAGCTCCTTTAAGCAGCGCTCTTAAGCCCCTCTCCTCGCGCATGCGCTCTTAATCCCCTCTACTCGCGCACGCGCTCTTAATCCCCTCTCCTCGCGCACGCGCTCTTAATCCTCTCTTCTCGCGCACGCGCTCTTAATCCCCTCTTCTCGCGCACCAAGAAACAAAGAGGGAAGAAAAAGTCTCTTGCGTCTTTGGCAGGTCCACACTTTTCCCCGGACTTCCTCCCTCCTAGCCGTGGTGCACTAACCCCTTCAGGCTGTGTTCACACCGCCAACCCCAGTCCCGCCCCGGCGGGTGAGCAGACAAGCCTCTCGGGCTGGTGAGTGCTGGTCGGCACCGATCCTCTGTGCGGGAATCTCCCCGCTTTGCCCTCCATACCCATGTTGCTGCGCTCTCCTCCTCGGCCCCGAAGCTCCCCCCTCCGCCACCCGCAGTCTCCGCCCGTGAAGGGGTTTCCTAGTGTGTGGAAACCTTTCCTCCTTCACGGCTCCCTCCCACTGGTGCAGGTCCCGTCCCCATTCTTTTTTTTTTTTTTTTTTTTTTGCGGTACGCGGGCCTCTCACTACTGTGGCCTCTCCCGTTGCGGAGCACAGGCTCCGGACATGCAGGCCCAGTGGCCATGGCTCACGGGCCCAGCCGCTCCGTGGCATGTGGGATCCTCCCAGACCGGGGCACGAACCCGAGTCCCCTGCATCGGCAGACGGACTCTCAACCACTGCGCCACGAGGGAAGCCCCCGTCCCCATTCTTTTGTCTCTGTTTATTCTTCTTTTTTCTTTTGCCCTACCCAGGTACGTGGGGAGTTTCTTGCCTTTGGGAGGTCTGAGGTCTTCTGCCAGCGTTCAGGAGGTGTTCTGTAGGAGTTGTTCCACGTGTTACCTTGCTTTCAATAAAACCTAAAAGTCCCTCTGGGTTTTCTTAACTTCATCATTTTTCCTAAGTCTCAGCTCATTCTGGGCATTCTCACACCCTTCTTTGATAAATTCATATAGCATTTATCAAATTCACTCTCTGAAATTTTTTACTTGATGTATTTGTCACCTATTGACTGTTCCTAGCATATGCTGTGTTTTAATGATACTCTTTTTTTTTAACCTTAGTTATATACTTCTCCCTTTTGTTCACTTCTTAACATTTGCTTTTACCAAGGTTTTTCCTTTTAAAGATTATCTAATACTTAATATTTAGTACCCATTTTTAGAGGTTTCCATCCATTTTAAGGTTTGGTTTTTTGTTTGTTAAATATACTAATATACTAATGTTTTCCCTGATTTAAAAAAAAAAATTCTTTCCTGAACTCTAAGATATATGTTAACTCACTTATTCCTTCTAATACTCTTATGTACCCCAACATGACCTATGTTTGGTTGAAATTATTAACCAGGTCCTCCATGTTAATGAGTATCAGTTCCTCCTTTTTTTTTTTTTTAATTCACTTAGTATCTGTATCACTTATTCCAAGAACTTGAATTGCTCTGAAAATACTGGGTATGCTATTCCTTTTCAGGGTGGGAGAGCATGATTTTTACAACATTCAGGCATGATCATTTCTTCAGCCGCAGCAGCTAAATGAATGCCTTAGGAAATCCTAGTTTTCTCAAAGCTAACTGGGTAACACATTAAAATTACAATATTTCCTCCCACTTACAGTTTAAAGTCTTACACATACACACACCTTTTAATTCTTTCCCTCTATTTCTTTACGCCTATACCTTAAAACAATCTCTTTCTTATATATAATACTCCACTTTGCTACTCACCTTTATATAAATATTCACAAACATAAACTCATGTCTACACTTTCTCTTTTAATTTTCAAAAAGGAGAGAGAAAAGATGAGAGATTAAAAGGGAGGGGTAGGGAAAGAGGGGACTTGTGGACAGAAGGAAAAGGGGCCTGGACGGAGGGATTAGTGCTACTGGCCCCTCTACCATAGCACTTGTACCCTGAGGGCTCACCCCTTCACGCAAGTGCATGGTCAACAACTCAATCGTTATCACCTCAGCCACTTAAATAAGCAGTCCACAGGTTAGACAAAGCAAAAGGGAAGAAAGAAATAGGAAAGTGAGTAAATGAATGTAAGTCAGTTTGCCTCCATTCTCAGCTTTGCTTTCCAGTAGGTCTATCTGGGGACTGCCTGCGGTGACCATACAATCCTGAACATCTGCCTTAACATGAACACTCGAAGAGAACATGAATCACAGGATCGGTCCATCGTCAAAATAGCAGCTCATTTACCGGACCTCATTGTCTATGGAGATTTTTCTCCAGAGCGACCTTCTGTGGATTATTTTGATGGAGTCTTGATGTTTGTTGATATTTCAGGCAAGTGCAAAAGGAATGTTTAATGTGGGGGAACAACAAGCTTGAATCGGAATCACATGCAGAGCTTGACTGCAGAGTGGGGGAGCATTTTTGAGTTTTTGTGCTGTTACTGCAAATATTCCTACTGAGAAAACTGGAGGGAGGAGGGATAACCTGTGGACCTGGCTCCCTTTCTTCTTCCCTTACCCAGCATGTCCAGTAATGGGCAAATCTTTAAGATGTCCACGTCACAGGCCTGGAACTTCAGGCTCCAATGGCCCTGTCCCAACTGACTCAACCCCCCATGCCCCACAGCATCCCAGGCAAAATTGACCTCAGAAAATGGCCTCTCCAGATGTTGTTTACAGCTTAACAGGAAACTTGCCACCTCTTCAGAAGTCTTTGAATTTTATGAGTTTTCATTGCCATGAAATGGAAGTTCTATATCCAGTTAAAGAAATTGCAGTCATCCCTGTACAAGTTGAGAAATTAGGAGGGAAGAGTTATCTGGTGCCTTTCCCTGACCCCTAAAATAATAAATAGAGAAGGCCCAATATCTGACACTTGACCAGACACATAGATCATTTAAGAGAAACCCTGCCAGTTCTTAAAAGCTGAGGCCCCCTGCTCACCAGTGTGGTCCTCTTCTCCTGACTGTTTGGTTCCTCCCAGCACCCAGGGAAACTAGCTGCACATTTGTTACAGGTTTTACTGCAATGACTGAGAAGTTCAGCACAGCCATGTACATGGACAGAGGGGCTGAGCAGTTGGTGGAGATCCTCAACCACTATATAAGTGCAATAGTGGAGAGTAAGTGTCCCCATAGGTTTCTGACTTAAGCATATTTCAATTCATTGTTTTTCTGTATTTGGTGGTTATAACCTGATAAAGTACTGTTGCTTAGCATTCTTCACTGTCTCCATGGAATGTGTATGAAACCAGTCTTTTTGAAATATAATACAGTACAAATGAAGGAATGCAATCAAACCTCATTAACACAGACTATTTGAGGGATTAGTTTTGCATTAGTTACAAAACTAAATTAGAGACTACTTTTAAAAGAACTGTCGTAGTAATTCTTTTAGTTATATTCAATAACTCCAAAAAGCTAGCATCAGTATAACTCAAACACAGTCATTAAGAGAATATGGTATGAATAGATGAGTGATTTATAATCAACTTGTCAGTAATTTGTGTCCTGATAATGGATTCTGAAGTACTTCCAGCTGACTGCAACTTTGGTCTCATTTTCAACCTCTGCCTAACAACTTGTTTGCATTATTAATTCAAACTATTCATGAAGAAAAGGATTTATTCTATTAAGGTAAATCTTAGGTCTAGTCTATTATTAGGCTCTGAGTTCCCTAGTAATATCTTAATATCACCCACTAGATAAAATTTGATTGTCATTAAAAGCAGAAACTGTATCTAATTCCTTTTTGCATTACACTCAGCACAGCGGTGCTCAACAAATTTGCAATGATGCAAAAATAAGAGGAAAAATGTCCATTTATGTCAGAAAGCCTAAGTAAACAAAATGCAAATTGTTAATAAACAAAACCCAAGTTGACCATAGTTGTGTTTTTTTTCTGATTTTCAGCTCTTATGGAGTCCTGTCACTCATGTCTGTACTCACCCACACTCACTCAAGCCCCTGCTCATCACATACCTAGATCAGGGAAGAACATCCCATTATCATGGGAGTAGGATAGCTGTCCTTAAGCCTCCTCATCAATCCCACCGTCTTCGTTCCTATCTTTTCCCATTCACAAAAACAGAGCAGGTACATAATCTAGTTCACTGTTCTCATTCTGCAGTTGAGGAAACAGACTCAAATGGATTTAAGTGCCTTGTCTGAAATGACATCTTTAGTATAAACCTATTCTCTGAATTGCTCTTCTCTTGACCTAATTTCTATCCCACTGTTGAAGAGTAGATTCTTTTTATTAGCTTTAAGAAATCAAAGTTATTCTGTACACCTGAAACTTACATAATTTAAAAGAAAGAAACCAGAGTTTGATTTTACCTTCTCTCTTTTTTTTTTTTCCTCAGAAGTGTTGATTTTTGGAGGAGACATCTTAAAATTTGCAGGTATGGGGGCTTACCGACATAGCAGGGGTAAGAAAGGAATGCTGAGGGGCCTGTGCTCTGACAAAGGAGGCATCTCAGAGAAAGCAGTGGCCAGCAGACCGGGTGGAGAAATGTTTGAAGTGTAATTCTGTACAGATTTCATACAAAATAGACTGACCCCCAGGGCAGGGCAGGACCTCCGGTGTGTCTTCCTTTTCAAGGTGATGCGCTGCTAGCCCTGTGGAAGGTGGAGCGGAGGCAACTGAAAAACATCATCACGGTGGTAATTAAATGTAGCCTGGAGATCCATGGATTGTTTGAGACCCAGGAGTCTGAAGAAGGCCTGGATGTCCGAGTCAAGATAGGTAAGCTCTTGAGAAAGAAGAGATGCTATAGCAGTTTGGATATAGGTCCTGACTCCTGAGGCATCTCCCCGCTAAAGAGAAAAAGTAGAACACTGTGACTCAGGTCCACCATCTTGTCTTGAACTTTGGATTAGGTTAACCAGAATGTGAATTTTGGTTCCCTCACTTATCCGTTAAGAGAACTAATATCTACCCCAGAGACTCTTACAAAAAAGTAAACTTAAGTGGTTAGTATAGTACCCGGCACATAGACACCACTCCACAAAATAGTCTTTATCGTTACTATTGCTGTTATTATGATTAGGTCTTGCTTCTGTCAACAATATGTATCATTAAGCACAACAGCGAGCAGCTTGTGATTACATAGATTCAGCAATGTCGTAAGACTGGTCCTCCCCCACTTCATAAGAATCATGTCTAAGAAAAGCTTACAAGTTCAACCTGCAACACAGCTCCACTTAATAGAGGGCTTCTTAAATTCACACGTACAATAACAATCACACATATTTCCAAGTGTGTTGCAGACATTACACTTTGTCATTTCCACTTCACCACAGTCCTGAGGTACAGGCATCAAAGGATTTCACAGGTGGGGAATGAGATTCTGAGAAGTGTAAATGATGAGTTACAGCTGTTGCTGTTGGTGTTAGCTTTTGCCTAACTAAACTTTGTAAACTTTATAATTCTCGAGTATCAGAGATGATGAGAAGATCAGAAGTTATCCAATTAACTGCTTCTCAGTTTTCTTTAGGTTATTCAGAATTTCCAAATTAGTTAAATCTTCTGTTGAAAAAATAATCAAAGTTGTTATAATACTGAATCTTATTTTTCCAAGTTAACACCTAGAGAGTTTTGACATATAATCCTTCTTGGAAATGATGGGGACCCTTCATGTGTATGCTGAGTGGCTGTTAGAGAAGTGAAGTGGTTCCAGTAAATTTTTTTTCTTTTTTTTAAATTTAATTTTGTTTTTAAATTTTTAAAATTGAAGTATAGTTAATTTACAACGCTGTACCAATCTCTGCTGTACAGCAAATTGAGTCACTTATATACATACATTCTTTTTTTTATATGCTTTTCCATTATGGTTTATCACAGGATATTCAATATAGTTCCCTGTGCTATACAGTAGGACCTTGTTGTTTATCCATCCTATATATAATAGTTTACATCTGCTAATCCCAAACTCCCAGTCCTTCCTTTGGCAACCATAAGTCTGTTCTCTATGTCTATGAGTCTCTTTCTGTTTTGTAGATAGGTTCATTTGTGCCATATTTTAGATTCCACATATAAGTGATATCATATGGTATTTGTCTTTCTCTTTCTGACTTCACTAGTATGATAATATCTAGTTGCATCCATGTTGCTGCAAATGGCATTATTTCGTTCTTTTTTATGGCTGAGTAGTATTCCATTGTATATATGTACCACATCTTCTTTATCCATTCATCTGTCAATGGGCATTTAGGTTGTTTCCATGTTTTGGCTATTGTGAATCGTGCTGCTATGAATATAGGGGTACATGTATCTTTTTGAATTATAGTTTTGTCCAGGTATATGCCCAGGAGTGGGATTGCTGGGTCATATGGTAATTCTATTTTTAGTTTACTGAGGAACCTCCACAGTGTTTTCCATAGTGGCTGAACCAACTTACATTCCCACCAACAGTGCAGGAGTTCCCTTTCCTCCACACCCTCTCCAGCATTTGTTATTTGTAGACTTATTAATGATGGCCATTCTGACTGCTGTGAGGTGGTACCTCATTGTAGTTTTGATTTGCATTTCTCTAATAATTCGGGATGTTGAGCATCTTTTCATGCACCTACTGGCCATCTGTATGTCTTCTTTGGAGAAATGTCTCTTAAGGTCTTCTCCCCATTTTTCGATTGGGTTGTTTGTTTTTTTGTTGTTGAGTTGTATGAGCCATTTGTATATTTTGGAGATTAAGCCTTAGCCTGTCACATCATTTGCAAATATTTTCTCCCATTCTGTAGGTCGTCTTTTCTGTTTTTTGTTTGTTTTTATGGTTTCCTTTGCTTTGCAAAAGCTTGTAAGTTTGATGAGGTCCCATTTGTTTATTTTTGGTTTTATTTCCAATGCAATAACTTTTCTTTTAGTGAGCCTAAGCATCAGTATGTTTCAGAGGGAAAACAAACCATATGTATATATCAGGGGAAATCAGCTTTGACAAATCAGCATGGCAGAGAGCAAAGATAAAAAACAAACTTTGATTATGTGAATTATAGTCATTTAAAAGAACTGTGTATCACTTACAGTTCATGTATACATACATTTTGTATACATGTCATATTTTACAACATTCTCTCTTCTGTTGCTTTGCTACCAAAACCTTCAGCTCCCAACTTGAAAACAACTGGAGGACACATTCTTGGGATAGAACTTGACAGTCAAAATGCCTGTTCCTTTCCCCTACCTTTTCTTTTCTGGCTATTGCCTGAAATTTCACCCTAAGTGCTTCTTTTCAGCTAGACCCTCAATCTCTGATAAAATGCAAGTTGTTCCCAAACAGAAATCATTAAAACTGTCCTCTGTATAAATAAGAAGTATAAATAAGTCAAAGTATAAATAAATTGAAGAAAAGATAAAATAACTTTGGGGACTGATAGGGCCATCTAGGGAGCTAAATGTCATAGAAAGGTGAAAACAAGTGGGTAACTTGCTAGCTTTGGGAGAAAAGGAGTTTGGGAAGGGCCAGGCCCAGAATAGACTGCTCTGATTTCCATGTAAAATTTTAGAAACTAGATTTTGCTCTGGGATGCTCAAGATTCTGATTTGTCCAAGAACCCATGCTGCTGGGGACTAAGCCAGAACCTCTCATGCAAATCCATTGCTTGCCTTCTTGCCAGGCCTGGCTGCCGGCCACATCACCATGTTGGTCTTTGGAGATGAAACTCGAAACTACTTTCTAGTGATTGGTCAGGCGGTGGATGACGTGCGCCTGGCGCAGAACATGGCCCAGATGAATGATGTCATTCTATCACCAAACTGCTGGCAGCTCTGTGACCGGAGCATGATTGAAATTGAGAGGATTCCAGATCAGAGAGCAGTAAAGGTAGGTGTGATCCTGTCACTTGCAGAAAGTTCTGCCAGTCTGTGCCAGGGGCCTCCTGTCAGAAAAGCCACTAGGAAGCCACTGGTTCCATGAAGCTTCCAGGCTGGAGACTTGGATGGGGTCAGTCTGGGTTAGATTAAAAAGTATTGATCCAGGGACTTCCCTGGTGGCACAGTGGTTAAGAATCCGCCTGCCAATGCAGGGGACATGGGTTCGAGCCCTTGTCCGGGAAGATCCCACATGCCACAAAGCAGCTAAGCCCGTGAGCCAAAACTACTGAGCCTTCATGCCACAACTGCTGAAGCCCAGGCGCCTAGAGTCTGTGCTCCGCAACAAGAGAAGCCACCGCAATGAGAAGCCCGCGCACCACAATGAAGAGTAGGCCCCGCTCCCTGCAACTAGAGGAAAGCCTGCGCGCAGCAACGAGGACCCAACACAGCCAAATAAATAAATAAATAAATAAATAAATAAAGTATTGGTCCAGAACACCTCCTCTGGGAGGAACCAAGGCTGGTGAGTTCAAGAGGAAATGATCAGGCTTCTCCATGGTAACCAAGGATGTGGAATTTCGGTATGGAGGCCTTTGGGGGGACTAGTGCCCTTGCTTAATGAAAGGAAGAGTCTCCTGGCTATTCCCTAGGAGCAGAGGGTTGTAGTTTTGACGGCTGCCATTGGCCTTCAGGTTCTCTACTCAACACTCTCCTAACTCAGGGTGAGGAATCACCGAGGGTGAGGATTGAAGGTGAGCAGGGGCAGCAAAGATGAGTGAAGGAAGAGACTTTTCTTGTGGCCCTGCCTAGTAGAAAGCACTGTAGTTAAGTTGAAGACCAACTATAAGCAGAACGGTCCTTGGGATATAGCCAATTAGAGAAAGGGGGCAGAGCTGTGCTGCTAGATGAACCAAGAATGAGACTGCTTGGCAGATGGAAAGAAAAGATGGTGAACACATGGAATTGCAGGCAAAGATGAGAGCCTCCTCATCCCCCCACACACAATGTACTAGGTATGCATCAGTCTACAACCCTCACAGCCCTCCCCCACTCACTCTCCCAGTAATACACATCCCAGCTGCATGACCTAGCTGGGTGATAGCAATGCCCCCCATTCCCCATCTTCTTCAATCATTCCGTATACTTTTAAAAATTGTTTTTAATTTTTAAATTAATTTTAGACTCACAAGAAAGTTCAAAAATAATATGAGTGTTTGCATATATCCCTTACCCAGCTTCCCCAAATGTTAGCATTCTTCATAACCAGAGTGCAATAGTCAAAACCTGAAAATTAACATTGGTGCAATACTACTCACTAATTAAAGGCCTTATTTGGATTTCACCTATTTTCCCACTAAAGTCCTCAGTGGAATGTTCCAGGATTCTATCCGTGATCTCACACCACATTTTGTTATTTTTACCTAGCCTCCTGCAATCTCTAAAACAGTTTTTTAGTTTTTCCTTGTCTTTTACGACCTTGACATGTAAGAAGAGCATTAATCAGTTATTTTAGTGTATGTCCCTCTGTCTGGTTTTGCCTGATAGTTTCTCATTATTGGACTAAGGTTATCTATCCATTTGGGGGGCAAGAATGTCACAGAAACGAGGTTGTGCCATTCTCCATGTATCATATCTTGGGGTTCATGGTTTGATATGAATCTTATTACTGGTGCTGTTCTTGATACCTTTTGGGGCATTAGCACCCTTTGTCTTTTTACGCTTGTAAGAAAGAAATGATGTACAGTTTAACCAGGATTTATTTGAATTAAAAATTATAAAAGAAGAAGAAAAAGAAGAAGAAAGTTCTAAGACTGGAAAAGTATACAGGTCAGCCCCTTGGAATGGTCCTCTGTGTATATACCAAAGATTGAGGGGTTTTTTGGGGTTTTTTTTTGCGGTACGCGGGCCTCTCACCGTTGTGGCCTCTCCCGTTGTGGAGCACAGGCTCCGGACGCGCAGGCTCAGCGGCCATGGCTCACGGGCCCAGCCACTCCGCAGCATGTGGGATCTTTCTGGACCGGGGCACGAACCAGTGTCCCCTGCATCAGCAGGCGGACTCCCAACCACTGCGCCACCAGGGAAGCCCATATACCAAAGATTGAGATTTTAATGACCAATCGGAGATATTTTTAATGTAGTCACAGGCAAATAAAGCTCTTCATTGTTTAAGTATGCTAGTCTCTGTTTATCATGTCCTGGATATTCAAAAGCATACACCCTGCCCTTTCTGTTGAGAAATTACATTCAAAGGACCAGACAGCCCTCAGAATAACCAAAAACTTCTCTTTTTTTTTTTCAATTTAGGTTAATTTCTTAAAACCACCCTCTTCTTTTAACTTTGACGAATTTTTCGCAAAGTGTATGGCTTTCATGGATTATTATCCTTCTAGTGACCGCAAAAGTAAGTACCCTCTATAGACAAAAGCCTTTGCCTCTACAATTGGTCAGTAGGGTCTTATCCAATGCCAGGGGCTCCATTACAAGTGATTGGCCTCCTCAGTACAGCTCCCAGTCCCAGCAGCACACAAAAGGGACGTCCTTCCCATTCCCCACAACCTTCCTCAGCTCCTCTACCTCTCCCTTGGCAATGACTCCTTCCCTCATCGTCCAAACATTTGCAAGTCTTCTCCATGATAAAAGAAAAAAATAAAACTTCTATGAACCCTACTTTTCCCTTCTAACCTTCACCACCAAACTTCTCAGAATAGTAATCTGTATGTCTCTGCCTTTTCTTCTATCCTCTCATTTACTTATTCACCTAATAAGCATTGATTACATGCACCTCGGAGGTGAGGGGGCATGTGTTCACCTACTTGTCAGTCTTGAGCCCCTGACATCTAGCTTCTGTCCACTTCTCCTGTCTACTGAGACTGTTTATGTCAAGGTCACTAATAACCATCAACTTACCAAACCAGCTGACCTCTCTTCAGGCCTCATACTAGGTGCTTGGCTTTAGATACTCTCTTTTTCTGGATACTACCTTCTCCTCTTTCCTTGCTTTCAAGAATATTCCTTCCTAGTTTTGCTTTTACCCCTCAAACTACCCATTTTCAGTGCCCTTTCTATTCCTTAAATGTTGATGATTTCAGGGATCTGTCCTTGACTGTCTGGTCTTCTCTACCCACCTTTTGTGGAACCATTCATCTATGCTGGATTTCCTCATGACTCCACAGGGCTGGGACTAGGGTGAGGAAAGCAGGACAATTTAGGTGATACAAAACAAACTTTTTTTTTTTTAATTTTTAAATTTATTTTATTTACTTATTTTTGGCTGCGTTGGGTCTTTGTTGCTGTGCGCGGGCTTTCTCTAGTTGTGGTGAGCGGGGGCTACTCTTCGTTGCAGTGCGGGCCTCTCATTGCGGTGGCTTCTCTTGTTGTGGAGCACAGGCTCTAGGGTGCATGGGCTTCAGTAGTAGCAGCACGCAGGCTCCGTAGCTGTGGCTCACAGACTCTAGAGCGCAGGCTCAGTAGTTGTGGCACGTGAGCTTAGTTGCTCTGCGGCATGTGGGATCTTCCCAGACCAGGGCTCGAACCCGTGTCCCCTGCATTGGCAGGCGGACTCTTAACCACCGCACCACCAGGGAAGCCCCAAAACAAACTTTAACACTTCATGAAGTAGACAGTCTTCTGCAAAATGGTGTGGAGGGCAAGAAGCTTTTATAGGGTAAAGAATAAAGGAAGAGACAAATAAAAAATATCTGATTGGCTGGGGTCATATAGTTAGTCTTTTTTTTTTTTTTTTTTTTTTTGCAGTACGCGGGCCTCTTACTGTTGTGGCCTCTCCCGTTGCGGAGCACAGGCTCCGGACGCGCAGGCTCAGTGGCCATGGCTCACGGGCCCAGCCGCTCCGCGGCACGCAGGATCTTCCCGGACCGGGCCACGAACCCGTGTCCCCTGCGTCGGCAGGCGGACTCTCAACCACTGCACCACCAGGGAAGCCCTTTATAGTTAGTCTTGTTTGGGGTGAGAAGGCCCAGAGTTGGCTTGGCATTTGGGGATTGGCTGACTAGATTATTGCATTTCTGGTTAAGAGGAGCATTTACAGGGAAACAAACGTTATCTAAGTCTTGGTTTGCTGACATGGCACCCTGGGCAGGGAACAGCTCCATCTTGGGCCTAGAAATTTATTTCAACATTGTCTAAATTCTATGCTACTTATCTTTCCCAAAAAACCATTTCTTCATCCAAACTAGAAACTTCAGAAATATCTTTGAATCATTTTTCTTTCTCATCATTTATGTGTAGGTCTTGAATATTTTGAACATCACAAATAGTAGACTGTAATTTTACAAAACTGCAGTAGGTAATGGGTTGGGAGGGACACTGAGGGGAACTGCAGGAAAATTGACCAGGAAAGGCCAAGAACCCAAAAGCTCCAAAGATGGAGAAAGTCTGGTGACACTCCTTGACTTGTATCCCATCCCAACTCCTAGATCTTAATGATGCCTTCAATAAAGAGCTTCTTCTGGCCTTATTTTGGTCACTGCAATACTTCAGTGCAATTCTGGTGCTAATTACCTGGAGTTAGCACAGATAGGTGGAGTCCTCCATAAGACTCTCCTTATTTCAGACACCAGCTGCAAGCTCTGAGATCACCAGGCCACCTGCACTTCTGACCAACTGGCTACAGATCCAAGGGTTCCCACAGTGCTCTCAGGTTCAATAAATAATTCACTATAGTTCAATATTCACTATAACTCACAGAATTCAGGAAAGTGCTATGCTTATGATGATGGCTTTAGTGTAAAGGATACAAATGAAGACCAGTGTTGTATTTATCTCTAGACACATAGGGTGAGGTCTGGGAGAGTCCCAAACATGAAGCTTCTGTATCCTCAGGACACATCACTCTCCCTGCACATCAAGGTATGATTACCAACCAGGGAAGCTCACCCAAGCTTTTGGGGGTTCAGAGATTTTATTGGCATTTAATTAAGTAGCCATGTTGATTGAATCATTGACCTTGCAATTGAACTAAATCTCCAGTCCCCATTCCCTCCTCAGAAGTCCTGGAGGTCAGGCTCTAATCACCAGGCTCAAAGCCCCAACCCTCTTATCATGTGCTTGGTCTTTCCAGATAGACCCCTATCCTGAATCATCTCATTAGCATAAATTCAGGTGTGGTCCAAAGGGCCCACAGTGAATAACAGAGACAATCCTATTAACTGGGAAATCCCAAAGATTTAGAAGTTACTCTCAGGTACTAGAAACTGAAAACCAGCCAAATTCTTTATAAGTTTTGTCTCCATAACCATTACCACCTTAATAGTCTAGACCTTTACAACTCCTGCTCTCTTCCTGAGCTCTTTGCCTTTTTCCACAGTCTATTTAATGTCATTTCTTGTTAATCTCCAATATTCACATGGGGCTCCAGGCAGGCTAGAGTAACATACTGTGCTCATTCTTGACTTTAACCAACTTGGTTCCCTCTGCTAGGAATGCCCTCCTCAATCCTTCTAGGAAAAAGCTGTAAGTCATTCAAGACTGAGTAAAATCCCTAGTTCTCCTTTGAACCCTTTTCAGATTAAACCAGTTTGTCTAGGCCCCTGCTTCCTCTGAATCTCTCTGGTCTTTATAATCTTTTAGCCCATTTGGCCTCTTTTCTATTTAAATTCTCTAAAAATATTATACTTAAATGTCCATAAGTCAGTGCCTCCAGGAAAAAGTCCAAGTTTCCTAATGACTTTTTTTCCCCACACAGTGCCTAGCATGGTGTTTTAAATATACTAGGTTTTGAATATATTCCATAAAGACTTTAAAATTAAATTTTCTTCTTAATTTGTATCCCTTTCAGACTCCATTGTTATTTTTCAACTATTTTTTTCACATTATCATTATTTCATTCCCTGCTAAAAGCCTATCATCCTTTCTTTCTCCCTCATTTTTTGATTTCTTCAAGCTCATTCTTACCACCTCCTATCAGTCTATTTTAGAGTATGGAACTATCAACCATTACAGTAACGAGAACCATAGAGATAATGAAACCCCAGTGCTTTTCTCCCCCTGGACAAGGAAGTAGGAGTCAACCAGGGCAGTAAAGCGACTTGTCCAGAGTCACACAGTGAGTTAGTATCAAACCTGAGATCAGAAGCCAGTGTCCTGAATCTTACTTGTGCTGCTCTTTCAACTCTGTCATCCCCTACATTCTGTCACCATTGTCCTCCATTGGCATTCCCTCATCTCTCCATTCCCGTCACCTGTGGCAAGACTTTTAGGCCAAGTATGGAGGTGAAAGCCTCCTTAAGTTCTGAAGCGTGATGACAATTAGAACAGGGTTTTGAGCTACACACAACTGAATTTTGGGAAACCTGTGACTTCTGAGAACTTCTCATTGGATTTCCCTTGGCCCTATTTGGCCACTAGGTAGCCCAGAGTGTCCTGACTGAACAGTGAAGACCACTGCCCAAGGGAATGGGGACTGGGAGGTGCCTCTCTCTAGCAGAGCCAAGCTTCCCTTTCTGAGCCTGCCCCTCCTTCTGCCCTCTTAGACCTCCTGAGGCTTGTTTGCATGCTGGAGTCCGATCCTGAACTGGAGTTGTCCCTACAAAAGTATGTGATGGAAAGCATATCGAAACAGGTATTTTCACATTTTAATTTATTGGCTTTTGGTGTGTCAGGGATCTTGGACAGCTGTTAAGATCAAGAAAATCAGTAGCTTGTAAAATGTTTAATTGAAGTAAAAAGAGGTGGGGCTGACATTCTCCATGCCTAGGTGACTGAAAAGTTTATTGTTCACATCAGGATACTTTTAAGAGTTAAAGGGGCATTATTCATAATTACACTGTGACAACAGGCGTAAACTAGGACTGTGTTGCCTTACACAACTGGGCAAACTGAAACTGTCCCAAGTATATAAGAACATATGGTTACCCTTTCTATAGGCCACATAGCAGAAAGACATCAAGTGAATGATACTGTTTCTCTTAAGTCACTTGAATTGGATCTTAAGCTTTGAAAGTTAATACAGATAATTAGAACTCTCAGAACTACCTCCAGCCCCCAAAGTTTTCCCTTTGCATTTGCTTAGATCTAGGTTCTCTCAAATGCATTAATCTGTGCAAATTATAACTGTTACTGAGCACTCACCATATGCCAGACACTCTACTTTCTTTCTTTCTTTCTTTCTTTCTTTCTTTCTTTCTTTCTTTCTTTCTTTCTTTCTTTCTTTCTTTTTATAGCCTACATATATCTGAACTACATTTATAGCCAAGTGGTTCACTGTTTTTTTTTTTAATATTTATTTTTTTGGTTGCACCGGGTCTTAGCTGTGGCAGGCGGGCTACTTAGTTGTGGCATGTGAACTCTTAGTTGCAGCATGCACGTGGGATCTAATTCCCTGACCAGGGATTGAACCCAGGGCCCCTGCGTTGGGAGCTCGGAGTCCTATCCATTGCACCACCAGGGAAGTCCCTCTACCCTTTCATATATTTATTCTTCACAATCCTTGGCAGATATTCTTATCCCTTATATGTGAGAAAACAGACCCAGAGGATGCCATGAACTTTCCTGAGGTTGTAAAGTAGAAAATGTGGCTAGGATTTGAACCCTGTTCTCTCTGAACCCTACGTTTTTTGCACAGGCTATACACTGCCTCTAATATATGGCTGTTTTAATTCTTAATCCCATCAAAATGCAGTTGTGCCCTAGAGGAAATCTTTGTAGGACAAGCCTGATCAGTGGGCAGCTGCCTTCACAGTGTGGGTTGAAGAGCTATCAGAATGCACCCCTCCACATTCTGCTCAGTTTAGAAACACTACCTTTAGTGGCTGCAGTTGTTCGACTCTTCAAGGTTTTTGAAGCTCAAGAGAGCCACCCCCCTCTTCCCCTCCCTCCCTCTAAGAGATATAACACATTATGCTTCTTCAGCTGTTACCAGCTGAGAGCAAGGTCTACAGGAATGGGATATGTGAGACTCCATGAGTCACTGTGAAAACTGTGAGTAGGAATGACGAGCACCAGCTGAAGATATAACAGCTAAGGGGGCTGAAAGGCGGCAAAAGAGAAACCTTTTACAGCTTTACCAAGGCCTGTCCCTGCACTTCAAGAACAGAGATGTGGGGACTTCCCTGGTGGCACAGTGGTTAAGAATCCACCTGCCAATGCAGGGGACACGGGTTCGATCCCTGGTGCGGGAAGATCCCACATGCCGCGGAGCAAGTAAGCCTGTGTACCATAACTACTGAACCTGCGCTCTAGAGCCCATGAGCCACAACTACTGAGCATGCGTGCTACAGCTACTGAAGCCCGAACGCCTAGAGCCTGTGCTCTGCAGCAAAGAGAAGCCACCACAATGAGAAACGCGTGCACTGCAGCAAAGAGTAGCCCTTGCTGCAACTAGAGAAAGCCCGAGTGCAACAATGAAAACCCAATGCAGCCAAAAATAAATAAAATAAATTTAAAAACTAAAAATAATTAAAAAAATAAAAAGCACCCTTAAAAATTCAAGGTAAAACAAAACAGAGTTGTAGGCATATAATAGAAATAAATGTTTAAAAAAAAAAGAAAGAACAGAGATGTGGTTGCATTTTCCAAACCAAAACTCAGAACACATGGCCTGATAGAATAAATTTTTAATTAATTAATTAATTAATTAATTTAACATATTTAAAATTATGTATTTAATATTAATTATTGATACTTATTTAAGAAATTCATTTGAAAACTCAGAAAATTATCATATTGGTGAGTTAGAAATTATTAAATTCTCTTTTATGAAAAGTCTCAAATTAAGGAAACCAGGAGTGTCTCAGCCTGCAAGATTCCCTATACACAATTTCCTCTTTCATCCAGAAGATGTGTTTCATATAGCCAATGGAGAATTTGACACTTTTGTGCTATTTGGGGGAGAAAAAATGCAGTGATTCTCCCCCATTGGCTTGCTATGCAGTTAATTTAACAAAATTCAGGGCTGATGATATAGGCAGGGATAATTTGGGAACACCCTCCTTTCCTTTCCTGTGCCTGTTGTGGATAGACTTAGAGAAAAGATGGGAGCTGAATGAAATATACCACCCCAAGAGGCAGGGGAATGTTATAAATGGAATGTTGGACTAGAAGTCTGTAGATTTGCATTTTTGTTTGCTACTGCTTCCCCATGTGACTTGGGAAAATTATGTTATTTCTCCATCTCTCAGTTATCTAATTAGTAAAATGGGCATAATAATGCTGATTTTATTTCATCTGAGGATAAAATAGGATAGACTATGAAAATATTCTGGAAGTTACCTTACTATGAAAATATAAGGTTGAATTACATATCATGCTATGCTTATTCCTACATCGTAAGGGAGCCAAAAGAAGAGCAGTCCTTTTTTTATTGTGATGGGAGCTAGCAGTTGGGGCAAGGGAGTGGTGTCTGGCCAAAAATGAGCAGGTGTGTAGTTTCTCATTGGAAGAGATTTTGATAGGCCATTCCATTTCCATCTTTTTTACTTTGGGTTGCCTCCTCTGTGTTGTACCTCCCAACTTTGATAACTTCAGCTTCCCTTAGAGAATCTCAAAAGGCTAGTTCTATCCCAGTGATAATTTTGGGTGTAGGGGTGATATTGGGAGGAAAGATCCACTGCCAAGGACACATGTTAAGGAAAGCTTCCCTCTAAATTGCAGATTGATGACAAACAGCTTCGGGGTTATTTGTCTGAGCTTCGCCCAGTGACGATCGTGTTTGTGAACCTGATGTTTAAGGACCAAGACAAAGCAGAAGTCATAGGCTCAGCCATCCAGGATGCCTGCGTGCACATTAATTCTGTCCTGAAGGTCTTCCGAGGCCAAATCAACAAAGTCTTCATGTTTGACAAGGTAAATTTCCCACTCAAGGTATGGGAACCTACCAATAATTTAAGGTTAGCATTCATGTCTATGGACACGGGGGAGAGGGAGGGAATAGACACCTTTAACCTAGAGCTATCAGTCTTTATTCATAGTTATAATGACAGCTTACATGGTGGATATGGCACTCACTCTGTGCCAGGCATTGTTCTCCACACTTTACATATTTTACTCATTTCTCCTCATGACTACTCTAAGAGGTAGCTACTGTTCTTATTGTCCCCAATTTACAGATGAGGAGGTTTAGGTAGAGATGAGTATACTGAGACAAGATGAGATTAAATGGTGGACTGGGATTCAAACCCAGGTAATGTGCCTTCTTCGTCTGTGCTCTTAACCACTGTGTTGAACTAGCTTTCACTATACATACGTATGTCTGTAACCCAGGGTATAATGCATCTCCCAGAGATTTTAGGTCAGGTTTCTAGTAACCGTCGTACCCCAGAAGCTGTAATTTCTGATAATCTCCACCTGCCATATGTACACTTCCAGTTCCCCTTTCAGTTTCTTAATCAGTTGGGGTGGGTGGGGGGTGGGTGTCACCTCTAGCTCTCAGTGTTTTCAATCTGCTCTTATTCAATTCAGAGAAAAATGATGTGATAAATTATCACAGAAGTGCTCATGAGAATTGACTCCCCATCTCAGGTGTTTCTGTATCTTAAGAGCAGGGCACTCAATTACTGCCCCACACTCATTCATTCACTAAGCATTTATTGAGCATTTCATAGCCACTGAAAGCTAGGGCTGCAAAGATGGGTGACTCACACACGTTGTCCCAGAACCAGGCAGAAAGAACAAATTCTTCGTAGAAAAAATAAACTCTGTGCTTCTGAGGGAGTGGGGCCCTCCAGCACAGTGTACTCTAGTACTTTCTTCCATATTCATTCATGTGTATCATCAGAAAAGAGCATAGAACGTAAGAGAACAGTCTTCAGTGTCTAACAGACATTCCAGACAATTCCTGGAGAGACAGTTCCTGGGTCCAACAATTCCCAGCTGTGTGACCTTAGCAAGTCATTGAACTTCTCGGAGACTTGGTTTGTTCCTGAATAAAAATAGGGATATTATTTAAATGGGGATAGTATTTGCCTCAAATGATGGTTGGAAGTTTTAAAAAATATATGTGTGAAGCGCTTGTTGCAATGCCTAGTTCACGTCAGCACTCAGCAGATGAGAGATGTTAGTGTCAACTGCCAGCGTGAGACCTTCCCAAGCCACTGGACAGAACTTCCAGGCAAAGCAGACCCACCAGTGGCCCCAGAGGGGCTGTCCTCTAGTCTCTTCACAGACCTGGATTCAGGGCTCCCCTCGTACATCACAACAGAACCCAGCGCCAATTAGGATTTGATTCTTGGTCAGCTTCTTTTTGGAGAGGGTTGAAGAAATTGAGGCATTTTACTGTTCTTTTGCATTTTATCAGGATATAACATACATAGACTCAAATTTTTAACTCATTGGGCTTAAGATTCATTATGTCCTTTTCTTACAGAAAACAGCGTCTGAGATCATTTTTTAAGGGACTGGTGGTAAAAGTGCCAAGTTTTAGAGTTTCTGCTTGAAAGAGTTAACTTTTTGTGAGAAAAACCACTCCCAGCTTAAGCCTTTATCCTTAAGAAAAATGAATAATAATATCTGAAAAGAACTTTAGAGTTTATAAGGTATATGTGTATATATGTGTGAATATGTATATATAATATATTAATATTTTCAGTAGCCTAACCAACCTCAGCAAGTCTAGGTTATACCCATTTTCAGATTCATAAACTGAAGTTCATAGAGTGTAATTGACTTGTCCAAGTTTCTACACTTGGGAAGTGGCCTGAGAACACAGATTTCTTGATTCCAGAGCTGGTACCTTTTGCTCTGTGCTGCTTCTTGGCCTTAAACTTAGTACCTTGCAGCCCAAGACCTTGGCCACAGGAGAGAGTAGAGGAGGGTGCACACAAATAGCTCAGTACAACCCACTATCTCTGGAGCAAAAACAAGCCCCTCTCAGGCTCAAGCCCTACTGTTGATGATGCACTAGAAGTTACATGGAGTTTGCTAAAAATAAAATGGGTGTGAGAGAAATCATGATGACATTTGTTTCAGAGAGTGAAAATTGCTGCCCACCCTCCACTGGGCCTTCTAGCTGGTCCAGTTTAAAGCTGACTGTCCACCAGTTGCGTTTGCTGATTCTCTCCCTCACAGGGCTGCTCCTTTCTCTGTGTCTTTGGTTTTCCCGGGGAAAAGGCACCTGATGAGGTCACTCATGCCTTGGAAAGTGCTGTGGATATATTTGACTTCTGCTCTCACGTCCACAAGATCCAGTGAGTGTTTCCAGACCCTGATTCCGTCTGGTCCCTGACCCTGTTGTAGGATATGGGGAGATAGGACAAGTGTCAGGGAAGAGGAAGGCAGGAGAAGGCTGTTCTTGCCTGGGTGCCCTTATGTCTGCATTCATTACTCATCTAATGTACAGGTAGGGTGAGCAAACCCAGCCCTGACGCAGTCAGATGGGGGATGGTCAAGGCCAGGTGGAGAAAGGATACTCCTAAAAAGTCCAAATGTACCAGAGAGAGTCGAACTGAGTTGTCTCTCTCTATTCTGGCTTACTTTCTGGTAGAGGTCACACTCCCAACTATGTTGGAGACCTGAGTTGATTTTTAATAACTAGGAGATAAAGTAAGTCCTTGGGTTGGAAATTTATATATTGATCTGGCCTCAAGATGATCCACTGAGTAAAACTGTCAAGATAACGTTTACCATCCTCAACCCCGGCTGTCCAAGAGCCCAGTGCCCTCAGGCTCCCCCAGACTGAGCACCCCAGTGACCCTACTTGCAGCCCACTCTGGTCTACTCTAACAGGTACCACCCCTTGCCCTAAATATTCCACCTTCTCAGCCTCTAGTCATCTGTGTGCATTAGCAAAGTTAGCTTTTGATGCCACACACTGAGTTACTTCCTTTCAAAACAATGACCTTGTTCTTTCTAGCAATCACAAAAGATAGTTAAAATTGTTTACTCAAAGTCATTCTATATTGAAAGTCCATTTGGGGTGATGAGCTTATTTTACAGAAAAATAGATCAGATGAATACTTAAAAGTAGCAGAAAAGTGAACTGAGTTATCTCTTCTAAGAACTCAGTTCTCTGTCACAAACTGCCCCTCCTTTACATCTCCAGGCCATGTACAATTGCCCTAACCTAACTACAAAGGGAAGAGAGTTATTTCTTGAAAATCCTTTCCCACCCCTCCCCCATCCCATTCATCACCTTGTCCCCACCCTCCCTGCCTTCTCTGTGCTCACTGTCTTTTTCTCTTTCCTCACAACTCTCTTTCTGCCTGGAGCCAGCACTGTTTCCATAGGCGTGGCCAGCGGGATTGTCTTCTGCGGAATCGTTGGACACTCTGTGAGGCACGAGTACACAGGTGTGCTGGGCTCACTTATCTCCATCTTCCTTTCAGCAAACACTGTGCCTTGCCACTGGGCTTGGTGGGAGGAAGGACAAAAATAAGTGAGACGTGGGCCCTGCGTTCAGAAAGTTTGCAGTCTTCCAGATGGAACCAAGCCATATAGCTTTGCCCCTGGACAACTCAATGATTGCAAATATGCACTTCTGGGGCTATGATTGAGTATAAGAAATATGCAGTCATTGGAGGGGAGCCATGGGGGGCCTTAAGCTCGTGGGACGATGGGCCTTTATGTTAATTTTCTGTTCACATTAAACAGTTACTCCTCTTAATTCCTGGGATAGGTTAGGACTGCTTTTTTTTTTTTAATTTATTTATTTTTGGCTGCTTTGGGTCTTCGTTGCTGCGCACGGACTTTCTCTAGTTGCGGTGCGCGGGCTTCTCATTGCGGTGGCTTCTCTTGTTGCGGAGCACGGGCTCTAGGTGCGCAGGCTCAGTAGTTCTGGCGCACGGGCTTTGTTGCTCCGTGGCATGTGGGATCTACCTGGACCAGGGCTCGAACCCCTGTCCCCTGAATTGGCAGGGGGATTCTTAACCACTGCGCCACCAGGGAAGCCCCAGGACTGCTTCTTAAAAATTATGAATATTGGCATTACTGATAAATAGTACTAATCTCAAAAGGAAATAGTAAGTAGGTGTTATCTTAAGATTTCACTGCTTTTTCCTCTTCAATCCTATTATGGTTTTAAATGTTCAGAAATAATACATCTAAAATACTGAATACATATGAAACTGAAATAGTTATGTCTGGAATGATACGACGTCTGAGATTTTCTTCAGAATAATACAGGGTGGAGAGTGGATGGGAATGGGGATGGAGTGGGATTGGCCACGGGTTAATGGTTTTGGGGACTGGGTGATGGGTATATAGATTGATGATACCATGCTTTATTGTATGGTCAAATTTCCCCATAATAAACTGTTTTTAAAAAATGAATACCTTACTCAGGAATATTCAAGTTTATGTCAAAGGGCAACATTTAATACCTAATTAGTAGTAGTATTAACTGAGGGCTTACTAGCAGCCCAGCACTTCTCGAAGTTCTTTATGTGTATTAACTCATTAATCTTCATAAACTACCCTCTGAGAGAGGTACTATTATCGACCCCATTTTACAGATTAGAAAACTGAGGCATGTATAGAAAACTGAGTTCAAGTATTTTGCCCAAGTAATTTACATATAGTAGTTAGAGGTAGAGCTGAGATCCAAACCTGCATAACCTGGTTTCAGACTCTGTGCACTACAGTATATTACCTCTTACAATATCCCCTAAACCAGTTCTACACACACACTCCTTCCAGCCCCATTTACTCACTCTTAAAAAATTAAATGAAGGCTCATACACAGGAACATGCAGACCCGATTGGAGATCACTGTTCCAGGCACAAGCTTCTGCTTATCTCTCTTGTAGCAGAAGACCAAGTATACCTCATCTGAGGGCCCTCAGGCCCTGTCCACCATCCCACTTAACAGAATCCTCTCCATATTCAGGGTCCAGCTATCCCTGAGCAGATCATCCCCTTAGCCTCCCAGGTGGCTAAATGAGTTAACTCCTTATATATTTTTAAATAGCCATTGGCTGAATCTGGGTAGTTGAAGGTGAGATTGCTGTGTCATCCATGAGAGGCAAAGGGAGTAAAGGGTAACAATGCCGTTTGGGGACAGTATGCCTCAGATTACACTCAGTTCAATGGCTGTTTTCTCCCAGCTCTTTGCCTTTCTCTCTCCTTATTATAGTCATTGGTCAAAAAGTCAACATAGCTGCCAGGATGATGATGTACTACCCAGGAATCGTGACCTGTGACTCCGTCACCTACAATGGCAGCAACCTACCAGCCTACTTTTTCAAAGAGCTTCCAAAGAAAGTCATGAAAGGTGTTGCAGATTCTGGACCAGTGTATCAGTGTTTGGGCCTTAATGAGAAAGTGTGAGTGTGGGGCATTGATCTTGCAGTACTTTTTAGTAAAGAAGTGGGACAAGTATGATAGCAAAATGACAGGTCACCCATTTCAGATTCAAAGCCAGCTCATGAAATTAAAATCTATTCCTTCCCAGACCAAGGCCCAGATTTCAAATTCCTTCATCTTCCTCCATCCTGCTGATACTATAGCACGGTGGAAGATCCCATTGCACCCTCAGTTCTGAGACTATGAGGGTAATTCTTCAAAGGTTGTGTAAAGAGAATAGAGAATCCCCTCATTCGAGTTTCTCTTTGGACCCACATGGACCCAATCACCAACCATTAACTATTGATCATGTCAATTGTGTGTCCAGGCATTGACAGGGATTGCTCCTCCTCTAAGTGTTTAGTGAAATACATTCCCTCAAAGCCCAACTTGCTCTCGCATTGGGGCTTAAAACCCCTCAGTATCTTCCAATCATTCTCATGATAATTTTCAAATTCCTTGCAATGACATACAAAGTAACCACCTGCCTTTCCTACCTCATCTCCTCCTGTGCCCTTTCCTCTGGGTGGGGTGCCAGGGGGGGTTCTAAGGGGATTATCTTCCCTTTCACTCATTCCATCCCCAGTCTCCTAGGAAAACCACAGTCAGTATTTTTTTTTTAACATCTTTATTGGAGTATAATTGCTTTACAATGTTGTGTTAGTTTCTGCTGTATAACATAGTGAATCAGTTATATGTATACATATATCCCCATATTCCCCTCCCTCTTGCGTCTCCCTCCCACCCTCCCTATCCCATCCCTCTAGGTGGTCACAAAGCACTGAGCTGATCTCCCTGTACTATGTGGCTGCTTCCCACTAGCTATCTGTTTCACATTTGGTAGTGTATACATGTCAATGCTACTCTCTCACTTCATCCCAGCTTACCCTTCCCCCTCCCCGTCTCCTCAAGTCCATTCTCTACCTCTGCGTCTTCATTGCTGTCCTGCCCCTAGGTTCTTCAGAGCCATTTTCTTTTTTTTTTTTAGATTCCATATGAAATTTGTAGTGAGGTGGGTGGACCTAGAGTCTGTCATACAGAGTGAAGTAAGTCAGAAAGAGAAAAACAAATACCGTATGCTAACACAGTCAGCTTTTGAAATCCAGCTCAAGGATCTCCTCCTCTCTGAAGCTGCCTTTGGAAGCTACCCAGCCCCAGCTCAGACAGTTTAGCTGTTTCCTCCTCTGTGTAACTCTATAGCACATTAGAACATTCATTACGCTCATCACAATCACAGACTCGATGTGCCTTTTCACCTACTACACTGGGAACTTTTTGAGGATAGTGATTATTTCTTGTTCATTCTTATATCCCCAATGCTTGGTAGGCATCAGTAATGATGAATAAATGAATGAACAGCATGGAAAGCTCTATATGGTAGTGCTTGGTGGATGGATAGTGAAAAGGTATTATTCTTTATACTAGCAAGCTAGAATCTAGGTCTTAAAGGGTCAGATGACAGCATCGGGGCTATAATTGGTTCAAGGAGTCTTTATTATTCATCTTTGTATTCCCAGGGCTCAGCACTGTTCTTGGCATGTGTAGATCATCAATAAAATGCTGTTCGAATAAATGAATGAATAATAATTTTTGTGAGCCCTTATTAAATATTAGGCACTTTACCTCAATATCAACTATATGAGGTAGAAACAAACTATTATTAACCCTATTATATAAATTTAAAAACTGAGACTCTGAGATGTTAAATGACTTGTCCATAGTCATAAATCTAGTAAATAATTGAGCCAAGGTTCAAAATGCCACAATAATGCTGCATTATAGTCAACCACAAAACCTCAGTTGTATACAACAGTAAATTTTTATTTATCTCATGAATATGTGGGGTTCAGCTGATCTTGGCAGATTTGGATGATCTTTCCTAGACATGCCTGGGGTTCAACAGGTTGTTGGCTGATCCAGGATGACCTCAGGTGGAATAACTGGGAATTTTGGCTGACATAACTGGGACAGTTTGACTCTATGTGTCTCATCTTATATTGGGCTAACCCAGGCATGTAGTCATGGCAATATCAGAAGATCAAGATAGAGCAAGCATTTTTCAAGCCTCTATGTCATGTTTGCTAACATCCCATTGGCCAAAACATTCACAAGTCTGAGCCCAGGGTGGGAGGACACTGCAAAGGTACAGTACATAGCAAAGGACATAGATACAAGTAAGGATGAAGACGTGGCACCATTTGTACAGTCAGTCTACCACAGAAACTCTCTACTGTTTCTGAGACTACCAGGATTATCGGATCCCAAAGTCTGCCCCCTTTATGGTTTCTCTGTACCATCTCTGCAAATAAGAGACTATAGAAATACACATACAAGTATGAACAGGGCCTGGTTCCTGTCCTGAAATCTAATGGGGAAGACAACATACGCAAAATCAGGTGTATATTACCTAGGAAACTTGGGTATGAGCTATAACAGAGGCATAACAAGGTAGTATAATAGTATAAACAAGGGAATGAGCCATTTGTCTAAAAAGGCCCCTTCAAGAGATGATATTATGCAGTGGGCAAACATATGCCCCTGGCCTAGTTTTAGATACTGACTCTGTCACTATCCTCTGTCACCACTAGCCATGGGATCTTGTTCAAGTTAAATTCTCTGTACCTCAATTTTCTAATTTGTAAAATGGACATAATAATAATACCTTCTTAATAAGGTTTTTGTCAGGAGTAAAGAAAATGGTACATGTACAGCACTTGAAACTGCCAGGCACATAGCATGTGCTCCACAAAGGTGAACTGTCATTGTTTGAGCAATTGGTAGAATCTTTCCATGCTGTGAGACAGTATAACACATCTAACTGTATTGGGTCCCATACTGGGTGTCTGGTTTCCCTAGAAAAGGGTCAGTTCTACCAATGCAGACTCAACAAGCATTTTTTGAACAACGTACCAGGTGCTGTGGTAAAGGCAGCTACATAAGTTGTTTGGAGACTCTATTACCAGGTAAGAACTTCTCCTTTCCCTTCCTCTTGGCATCTGCACCCCTTGTTAGACCCCTTGATAACAGGGGATAGATTCCTGTTAGAGACTGAAAAGGAGGCTTTCTGGGAACTAAGAACTAGTCCCTCTGGCTCTCAGTATTTCCGTTTTGATGCTAACATCTTTTCTTTTCTTCTCTTCAGCATGTTTGGGATGGCATACCTCATCTGCAACAGAAATGAGAGTTACCCTTTGCTAGGTAGGTAGTGAGCCTTGATTTTTAAACCTCTTTATTGAACTATAAAAAGACATACAGAGAAGTACACCAATGATAAGTCTTCAGCTTAATGAATTATCACAAAATGAATGTATAATCACCATCCAGGCCAAGAAATAGAAAACTAACAGTACTCTGGAAACCCTCACATACTTTATCCCTCTCCCTTTACCCAAAGATTTCTAACACCCTAAATTACTTAGGCCTGTTCTTAAAATTTATATGAATGAAATCATATATTGTGTAATTACATAAGCCTTCTTTTAATCAACATTACATTATGAAATTCATCCATATTGTTGGATGTAGCTATAATTCATTCATTTTCATTGCTGTAGTACAGTTGGCCCTCTGTATCTGCAGGGTGTGCATCCATGGATTCAAGCAACCACAAATCAAAACAAAAAATTTTTTTTAATTCCAGAAAATTCCCAAAAGCAAAACTTGAATTTGCTGCACACCGGCAACTATTTACATAGCATTTACATTGTATTTACTATTATAATCAACCTAGAGATGAGATAAAGTATACAGGAGGATGTGTTTAGGTTATATGCAAATACTACACCATTTTATATAAGGGACTTGAGCATCCGCAGATTTTGATATCCCCGGGGGTCCTGGAACCAATCTCCTGTGGGTACAGAGGGATGACTATATTCCCTTTTATAAATATATAACAATGTATTCATTCTGCTTTTGTACAACATTTGAGTTGTTTACAGTTTGGGTTCTTATGAATAATACTGCCATAAAGATTTTTGTACAAGTCTTATGGTGAACATATGTATGCATTTCTGCTGTTGAGTATATATATAGGAGTGATACTGTTGGGGCAAAGGGTACAATTTTGGTACATAGTTTTCTCAGTCTTTATAATTTTAATGATTCTGTTGGGTTTATAGTGGTATCTCACCATGGTTTCCATCTGTATTTCCCTGATGTGCTTGAGTGCCTTTTCCAAATATTTATTGGCCATTTGGAAATCATCTTTTATAAAGTGTCTGTAGAAATCTTTTCTCTATTTTTCAATTGGATTGTATTTTTTATAGATCTGTTGGAATTATTTATATATTATGAAAATGGGTCCATTTGTTTTTACTGTATGTAACTTTTCCCATTCTCTGCTTGCCTTTTTACTCTATTAGTGATGTATTTAATGAACACAATTTTTTTTTTTTTTTAGTTTCTGCTTTATAACAAAGTGAATCAGTCATACATATACATCTGTTCCCACATCCCTTTCCTCTTGCGTCTCCCTCCCTCCCACCCTCCCTATCCCACCCCTCCAGGCGGTCACAAAGCACCGAGCTGATCTCCCTGTGCTATGCAGCTGCTTCCCACTAGCTATCTATTTTATGTTTGGTAGTGTATATATGTCCATGCCACTCTCACACTTTGTCACAGCTTACCCTTCCCCCTCCCCATATCCTCAAGTCCATTCTCTAGTAGGTCTGTGTCTCTATTCCCGTCTCACCCCTAGGTTCTTCATGACATTTTTTTTCTATATTCCATATATATGTGTTAGCATACGGTATTTGTCTTTCTCTTTCAGACTTACTTCACTCTGTATGACAGACTCTAGGTCCATCCACCTCACTACAAATAACTCAATTTCGTTTCTTTTTATGGCTGAGTAATACTCCATTGTATATATCTGCCACACCTTCTTTATCCATTCATCTGATAATGGACACTTAGGTTGTTTCCATGTCCTGGCTATTGTACATAGAGCTGCAATGAACATTTTGGTACATGTCTCTTTTTGAATTATGGTTTTCTCAGGGTATATGCTCAGTAGTGGGATTGCTGGGTCATATGGTAGTTCTATTTGTAGTTTTTTAAGGAACCTCCATACCGTTCTCCATAGTGGCTGTACCAGTTCACATACCCACCAGCAGTGCAAGAGTGTTCCCTTTTCTCCACACCCCATCCAGCATTTATTGTTTCTAGATTTTTTGATGATAGCCATTCTGACTGGTGTGAGATGATATCTCATTGTAGTTTTGATTTGCATTTCTCTAATCATTAATGATGTTGAGCATTCTTTCATGTTTTTGTTGGCAATCTGTATATCTTCTTTGGAGAAATGTCTATTGAGGTCTCCTGCCCATTTTTGGATTGGGTTGTTTGTTTTTTTGTTATTGAGCTGCATGAGCTGCTTATAAATTTTGGAGATTAATCCTTTGTCAGTTGCTTCATTTGCAAATATTTTCTCCCATTCTGAGGGTTGTCTTTTGATCTTGTTTATGGTTTCCTTTGCTGTGCAAAAGCTTTGTAGTTTCATTAGGTCCCATTTGTTTATTTTTGTTTTTATTTCCATTTCTCTAGGAGGCGGGTCAAAAAGAATCTTGCTGTGATTTATGTCATAGAATGTTCTGTCTGTGTTTTCCTCTAAGAGTGTGATAGTTTCTGGCCTTATATTTAGGACTTTAATCCATTTTGAGCTTATTTTTGTGTATGGTGTTAGGGAGTGTTCTAATCTCATACTTTTACATGTACCTGTCCAGTTTTCCCAGCACCACTTATGAAGAGGCTGTCCTTTCTCCACTGTACATTCCTGCCTCCTTTGTCAAAGATAAGGTGACCATATGTGTGTGGGTTTATCTCTGGTCTTTCTATTCTGTTCCATTGATCTATATTTCTGTTTTTGTGCCAGTACCATACTGTCTTGACTACGGTAGCTTTGCAGTATAGTCTGAAGTCAGGGAGCCTGATTCCTCCATCTCCATTTTTCATTCTCAAGATTGCTTTGGCTATTCGGGGTCTTTTGTGTTTCCATACAAAATGTGAAATTTTTTGTTCTAGTTCTGTGAAAAATGCCATTGGTAGGTTGATAGGAAGTGCATTGAATCTGTAGACTGTTTTGGGTAGTATAGTCATTTTCAAAGTGTTGATTCTTCCAACCCAAGAACATGGTATATCTTTCCATCTGTTTGTATCATCTTTAATTTCTTTCATCAGTGTCTTATAGTTTTCTTCATACAGGTCTTTTGTCTCCTTAGGTAGGTTTATTCCTAGGTATTTTATTCTTTCTGTTGCAATGGTAAATGGGAGTGTTTCCTTTATTTCTCTTTCAGATATTTTGTCATTAGTGTATAGGAATGAAAGAGATTTCTGTGCCTTAATTTTGTATCCTGCTACTTTACCGAATTCATTGATTAGCTCTAGTAGTTTTCTGGTAGCATCTTTAGGATTCTCTATGTATAGTATCATGTCATCTGCAAACAGTGACAGCTTTACTTCTTCTTTTCCGATTTGGATTCCTTTTATTTCCTTTTCTTCTCTGATTGCCATGGCTGAAACTTCCAAAACTATGGTGAATAACAGTGGTAAGAGTGGGCAACCTGTCTTTTTCCAGATCTTAGTGGAAATGCTTTCAGTTTTTCACCACTGAGGATGATGTTGGTTGTGGGTTTGTCATATATAAAACCTTTATTATATTGAGGAAAGTTCCTTCTATGCCTACTTTCTGCAGGATTTTTATCATCAATGGGTGTTGAAGTTTGTCGAAAGCTTTCTCTGCATCTATTGAGATGATCATATGGTTTTTCTCCTTCAATTTGTTAATATGGCGTATCACGTTGATTGATTTGCGTATATTGAAGAATCCTTGCATTCCTGGAATAAACCCTACTTAGTCATGGTGTATGATCCTTTTAATGTGCTGTTGGATTCTGTTTGCTAGTATTTTGTTGAGGGTTTTTGCATCTATGTTCATCAGTGATATTGGCCTGTAGTTTTCTTTCTTTGTGACATCCTTGCCTGGTTTTGGTATCAAGGTGATGGTGGCCTCGTAGAATGAGTTTGGGAGTGTTCCTTCCTCTGATATTGTTTGGAAGAGTTTGAGAAGGATGGGTGTTAGCTCTTCTCTAAATGTTTGATAGAATTCGCCTGTGAAGCCATCTGGTCCTGGGCTTTTGTTTGTTGGAAGATTTTTAATCACAGTTTCAATTTCAGTGCTTGTGATTGGTCTATTCATATTTTCTATTTCTTCCTGATTCAGTCTTGGCAGGTTGTGCATGTCTACGAATTTGTCCATTTCTTCCAGGTTGTCCATTTTATTGGCATAGAGTTGCTTGTAGTAATCTCTCATGATCTTTTGTATTTCTGCAGTGTCAGTTGTTACTTCTCCTTTTTCATTTCTAATTCTATTGATTTGAGTCTTCTCCCTTCTTTTCTTGATGAGTCTGGCTAATGGTTTGTCAATTTTGTTTATCTTCTCAAAGAACCAGCTTTTAGTTTGGTTGATCTTTGCTATCGTTTCCTTCATTTCTTTTTCATTTATTTCTGATCTGATCTTTATGATTTCTTTCCTTCTGCTAACTTTGGGGGTTTTTTGTTCTTTCTCTAATTGCTTTAGGTGCAGGGTCAGGTTGTTTGCCCGAGATGTTTCCTGTTTCTTAAGGTGGGATTGTATTGCTATAAACTTCCCCCTTAGAACTGCTTTTGCTGCGTCCCATAGGTTTTGGGTCGTCGTGTCTCCATTGTCATTTGTTTCTAGGTATTTTTTAATTTCCTCTTTGATTTCTTCAGTGATCACTTCGTTATTGAGTAGTGTATTGTTTAGCCTCCATGTGTTTGTACTTTTTACAGATCTTTTCCTGTAATTGATGTCTAGTCTCATAGCACTGTGGTCGGAAAAGATACTTGATACAATTTCAATTTTCTTAAATTTACCAAGGCTTGATTTGTGACCCAAGATATGATCTATCCTGGAGAATGTTCCATGAGCACTTGAGAAAAATGTGTATTCTGTTGTTTTTGGATGGAATGTCCTATAAATATCAACTAAGTCCATCTTGTTTAATGTATCATTTAAAGCTCGTGTTTCCTTATTTATTTTCATTTTGGATGATCTGTCCATTGGTGAAAGTGGGGTGTTAAAGTCTCCTACTATGATTGTGTTACTGTCGATTTCCCGTTTTATGGCTGTTAGTATTTGCCTTATGTATTGAGGTGCTCCTATGTTGGGTGCATAAATATTTACAATTGTTATATCTTCTTCTTGGATCGATCCCTTTATCGTTATGTAGTGTCCTTCTTTGTCTCTTCTAATAGTCTTTATTTTAAAGTCTATTTTGTCTGATATAAGAATTGCTACTCCAGCTTTCTTTTGATTTCCATTTGCATGGAATATCTTTTTCCATCCCCTTACTTTCAGTCTGTATGTGTCTCTAGGTCTGAAGTGCGTCTCTTGTAGATAGCATATATATGGGTCTTGTTTTTGTATCCATTCAGCCACTCTGTGTCTTTTGGTGGGAGCATTTAGTCCATTTACATTTAAGGTAATTATTGATATGTATGTTCCTATTCCCATTTCCTTAATTGCTTTGGGTTCGTTATTGTAGGTATATTCCTTCTGCTGTGTTTCTTGCCTAGAGAAGTTCCTTTAGCATTTGTTGTAAAGCTGGTTTGGTGGTGCTGAACTCTCTCAGCTTTGGCTTGTCTGTAAACGTTTTAATTTCTCCATCAAATCTGAATGAGATCCTTGCTGGGTAGAGTAATCTTGGTTGCAGGCTTCTCTCCTTCATCACTTTAATTATGTCCTGCCACTCCCTTCTGGCTTGTAGAGTTTCTGCTGAGAGATCAGCTGTTAACCTGATGGGGATTCCCTTGTGTGTTATTTGTTGTTTTTCCCTTGCTGCTTTTAATATGATTTCTTTGTGTTTAATTTTTGACAGTTTGATTAATATGTGTCTTGGCGTATTTCTCCTTGGATTTATTCTGTATGGGACTCTCTGTGCCTCCTGCACTTGATTAACTATTTCCTTTCCCATATTAGGGAAGTTTTCAACTATAATCTCTTCAAATATTTTCTCAGTCCCTTTCTTTTTCTCTTCTTCTTCTGGAACCCCTATAATTCGAATGTTGGTTCGTTTAATGTTGTCCCAGAGGTCTCTGAGACTGTCCTCTGTTCTTTTCATTCTTTTTTCTTTATTTTGCTCTGCATCAGTTATTTCCACTATTTTATCTTCCACCTCACTTATCCGTTCTTCTGCCTCAGTTATTCTGCTATTGATCCCATCTAGAGTATTTTTCATTTCATTTATTGTGTTTTTAATCAATGCTTGATTCATCTTTAGTTCTTCTAGGTCCTTGTTAACTGTTTCTTGCATTTTGTCTATTCTATTTCCAAGATTTTGGATCTTGGAAATAGAATCTTGGATCAGCTTTACTATCATTATTCTGAATTCTTTTTCAGGTAGACTGCCTATTACCTCTTCATTTGTTAGGTCTGGTAGGTTTTCATCTTGCTCCTTCACCTGCTGTGTGTTTTTCTGCCTTCTCATTTTGCTTATGTTACTGTGTTTGGGGTCTCCTTTTTGCAGGCTGCAGATTCGTAGTTCCTGTTGTTTTTGGTGTCTGTCCCCCGTGGCTAAGGTTGTTTCAGTAGGTTGTGTAGGCTTCCTGGTGGAGGGGACTAATACCTGTGTTCTGGTGGTTGAGGCTCGATCTTGTCTTTCTGGTGGACAGGTCCACGTCTGGTGGTGTGTTTTGGGGTGCCCGTGGCCTTATTATGTTTTTAGGTAGCCTCTCTGCTAATGGGTGGGGTTGTGTTCCTGCCTTGCTAGTTTCTTGGCATAGGGTGACCAGCACTGTAGCTTGCTGGTCGTTGACTGAAGCTGGGTGCTGGTGTTGAGATGGAGATCTCTGGGAGATTTTCGCTGCTTGATATTATGTGGAGCTGGGAGGTCTCTTGTGGACCCGTGTCCTGAAGTTGGCTCTCCCACTTCAGAGGCACAGCACTGACTCCTGGCTGCAGCACCAAGAGCCTTTCATCCACACATTCACAAAAAGAGAGCAGGGGGAAAAATCAAAAATCTTGCTCTCCAAGTCCACCTCCTCAATTTGGGATAATTCGTTGTAAAAAGAGGAAAAGGGGGGAAAGTCTTAAATCTTGTCCTCAAAGTCCACTTCCTCAATTTGGGATGATTCTCTGTCCGTTTATGCACTCCACAGACGCAGGGCACATCAAATGGGCCGTGGAGCTTTAATCCGCTGCCTCCGAGGCTGCACAGAGAGATTTCCCTGTCTCTGCTCTCACAGCTCCCGGGTCTCAGCCTTGGACCGGGCCCCGCCTCTGCGCGTAGGTCGCTGGAGGGCGTCAGTTCTTCGCTCAGACAGGACGGGTTTAAAGGAGCCGCTGATTCGGGGGCTCTGGCTCACTCAGGCAGAGGGGAGGGAGGGGCGCGCAGTGGCTCACTCAGGCAGAGGGGAGGGAGGGGCGCGCAGTGTGGGGCGGGCCTGCGGCGGCAGAGGCCGGCGTGACGTTGCAGCAGCCCGAGGCGCTCCGTGCGCTTTCCCGGGAAAGCCGTCCCCGGGTCCCGGGACCCCGGCAGTGGCGGGGTGCACAGGCCCCCCGGAAGGCGGGGCGGACAGTGACCCGCGCTCGCACACAGGCCCCGCGGCGGCGGCGGCAGCAGCAGCCCCAGCGTCCCACGCCCGTCTCCGAGGTCCGCGCCTGTCTCCGGCGCTTCCCCAAGCAGCCCTCTTAATGCCCTCTCCTCGCGCACCAGGAAACAAGAGGGAAAAAAGTCTCTTGCCTCTTCGGCAGCTCCAGACCCTTTCCCCGGACTCCCTCCGGGCTAGCCGTGGTGCACTAACTAACCCCTTCAGGCTCTCTTCCTGCCGCCAGCCCCAGTCCTCTCCCTGCGCTCCGACTGAAAGCCGATACCCGAGCCTCAGCTCCCAGCCCCGCCCGCCCCGGCGGCCAAAGCCTCTCGGGCTGGTGTGTGCCTGAGGGCACCGATCCTCTGTGCCGGAATCTCTCCGCTTTGCCCTCCACACCCCTGTTGCTGTGCTCTCCTCCGCTACTCCGAAGCTTTCCCCCTCCGCCACCTGCAGTCTCCGCCCTCGAAGGGGCTTGTAGTGTGTGGAAACCTTTCCTCCTTCACGGCTCCCTCCCACTGGTGCAGGTCCCGTCCCTATCCTATTGTCTCTGTTTATTCTTTTTTTCTTTTGCCCTACCCAGGTACGTGGGGAGTTTCTTGCCTTTTGGGGGGTCTGAGGTCTTCTGTCAGCGTTCAGGAGGTGTTCTGTAGGAGTTGTTCCACGTGTAGATGAATTTCTGATGTATCTGTGGGGAGGAAGGTGATCTCCGCGTCTTACTCTTCCGCCATCTTCCTCCGGGCCGGAGCTCCTTTAAGCAGCACTCTTAATCCTCTCTCCTGGCGCACCAGGAAACAAAGAGGGAAAAAAAAGTCTCTTACCTCTTCGGCAGGTCCAGACTTTTCCCCAGACTCCCTCCCGGCTAGCCGTGGCGCTCTAACCCCTTCAGGCTGTGTTCACGCCCCCAGTCCTCTCCCTGCGCTCTGACCGAAGCCCGAGCCTCAGCTCCCAGCCCCGCCCGCCCCGGCGGGTGAGCAGACAGACAAGCCTCTCGGGCTGGTGAGTGCCGGTCGGCACCATCGATCCCCTGTGCGGGAATCTCTCCGCTTTGCCCTCCACACCCCTGTTGCTGCGCTCTCCTCCTCGGCTCCAAAGCTTTTCCCCGCCTCCACCCGCAGTCTCCGCCCGCGAAGGGGCTTCTAGTGTGTGGAAACCTTTCCTCCTTCACAGCTCCCTCCCACTGGTGCAGGTCCCGTCCCTATCTTTTTGTCTCTGTTTATTCTTTTTTCTTTTGCCCTACCCAGGTACGTGGGGACTTTCTTGCCTTTTGGGAGGTCTGAGGTCTTCTGCCAGGGTTCAGTAGGTGTTCTGTAGGAGTTGTTCCACGTGTAGCTGTATTTCTGGTGTATCTGTGGAGAGGAAGGTGATCTGCGTGTCTTACTCTTCCGCCATCTTCCCGCTCTCTCAAAATGTTTAACTTCTAAGCTTCAGTTTTCTGGTAGTGTTGGAGGGGCTTCTGCAGCGGCGGGGGTGGCTGTGCCTCACCGTAAGGACAAGGACACTGGCAGCAGAAGTTCTGGGAAGTACTCCTTGGCGTGAGCCCTCCCAGATTCCGCCATTAGCTCCACCAAAGAGCCCGGCTAGGAAATTGAATTTTTTTTATCACTGTTAATACTTTTAGTAGCCCTGAGATAAGTATAATTTCTCATTTACAAAGAGCAAGTTTCCGTCACAGAATCGGAAATAAAAAATTTTTATCCATATTGTTCAACATGGGAACCCTAACTTTAATAAGTTGATTTCCTAATGTAATAATCTATAGTTACTTCTAGTGTGTTACAGAAAAAGGAAAAGAAAACAAGCATTAGGGTCAGATAGCCCTGGTTTAATTCCTGGTTGTATAATTTAAGCAAATCTCAGTTTTCTACACTAAAGTTAAATGGACATCATAATGAGCATTATAAGAATCCTTTCCCTCACAGCTTGTGGGAATCAAAACAAAACAAAACTGTAAAACCACACTCTTAACTGGAAAGTTCTAGAGAAAGATTTTTAAAAATTTTAAAGTGCACAGGACCTCAAGAAACTCCATGAACAATGCCATGGAAATTCCAAGGGTATTCTTAGAAGCTGTATCACTATGTGCTTTTTTATGTTTCTAGACTATTTTATGTTGAGTGGGTTTTCTCCCTTTTTTAAAAATGAAAATAACAGGACGCGATAAGGAGATCAAATACTTCATGTGTACTATGAAGGAATTTTTGATATCTAACTGCAGCCGAGTCCTGATATACGAAGGATTATCTGGATATGGAAAAAGCCAGATACTAGTGGAAATTGAGTACCTGGCTCAAGGTGAGAACCACAGGTGAGTGTCTTGCAATGACCATTTTTTTGTGAATACAGAGAATCCTGACATCTTTAAGAGTTTCATTTGTTTCAATGTTCCTCTCCTTTATATAAGTTGCCTTATGTAAACTATCCACAATCTATCAGTTATTATTGGGTGTCATGCCCCTTGTGCTAGATACGTAATTAATGATAAACATATCGAACTGAGAAAATGGAAGATGGGCTGACCCCTGGAGATCCTGATTTAATGCCAGGACGGGCTTGGACATTGATATTTTTAAGTTTCCTAATGCACAGTTTGAGAACAACTGGTATAAATGTTGAGGATAGATTGGGTCTGCAGAACAAATACTAAGTTTATCCATGTGGCCGACAGGGAATCACTAGTTCAAACCACTGAGCCCTGAGAGTATGGTTAGAGAATGAAAGGCCTCTAGAGTTTCCTTCGAAAGGCAGAGCTGATGTACTTACCTCATGCTGTTTGTCTCTTTTCATATAAGGAATGTCATGAGGGCTCTCTTTGGGACAACCCATCTCATGGAGGTGGACGGTATGGTATTCACTAACAGTGATGATGACCAAGACAATGGTAATGGTGTCTCACATCCTTTCACCATCTAACCTAAAGGCTTTAAGGGGAAGATTCTGATTAATCTTACTTTTAGCTGTGTTTCTACTCTTTTTTAATGTCAGGCCTGAGAAAGACTAGTTTTAAAATATCTTTAACATTGCTGAAGGGATAATTCAAAATAACCAGAAGACACTCATTTATTCCATCACTTACTGAGTACCTACTATGTTCCAGGAACTAAGTGCTATATTAGTTTGCTAGAGCTACCATGACAAAACACCACAAGCTAGGTGGCTTAAGCAAGAGAAGTATATTGTCTCGGTGTACAGGAGGGTAGAAGTCCAAGATCCAGGTGTGGTAAAGTTGGTTCCTTCCATCAGCTGTGAGGGACAATCTGTTCTGTGCCTCTTTCCTAGCTTCTGGTGGCTTGCTGGCAGTCATTGGTGTTCATTGGCTTGTAGAAGCATCACCCCAGTCTCTGCCTCCATCTTCACATGATGTTCTCCATGTGTGCTGTCTGTGTCCAAAAATTTCCCTCTTCTTTTTTTTTTCCCACTGCGTGGCTTGCGGGATCTTAGTTCCCCAACCAGGGATTGAACCTGGGCCACACCAGTGAAAGCACCGAGTCCTAACCACTGGAGCCAGGGAATCCCAAATTTCCCCTTCCTATAAAGAGACAGTCATATTGGATTAGGGGCCCACCCTATTCCAGTATGGCCTCATCTTAACTTACCTAGTTACATCTGTAATGACCCTATTCCCAAATAAGGTCACATTCTGAGGGCTAACACTTCAGCATATGAATTGGTGGGGGGAAGGGGTGCCTAAATCAATCCATAACAAGTTGCAAAGCCTTGAAGACGAATAATACCTGATCCCTACCCTCAAGGAGTTCTCACAAAAGAGAAGGAAAGAGAGATGACAGTAAAAATAGAAGGTGGTGAGGACAGCGGTAGAAGCACGCCATAGAGTACTGTAAAAACTACGAGAAAGGGGGGTATGTCATCCAACCTGAGGGCATCAGGGAGGATTTCCAGGAGGTTACTCCTGAGCTGAGGTTTATAAATGAACAGGACACGAGGGATTAGGAGGGACTGTGAGAAGTGATAACACTCCAGGCCGAGGAAAGCAAAGGCATAAAGAGAAGAAACAGTTGGATGTGCAGGGAACACTCACTGGTTTGTTGTTGGTGGAGGGGAGACTGCTGGGCAGAGAGTGGCAAGAAATGACAATGAGGACTTGGAAAGGCTTATATGTCACATGAAGGAGTCTAGACTTAACCTAGACTTGCATCTACCTAGGTGCTTCAGGCTTCTATAAAGGTGATGCCTTCAGAGAGTCTTGGTGCTAGACAAGGGTAGTAGTATGCTGTTAGGGAGTATAGGTGAGAGTATGAGGGCCTGAACCCAGGCATTGGTGGTAGGGCGAGAGAAGAGGGGATAGCTAGGATACATTTACAGAGCTTAGAAACATAGTGGAATAAGGGAGGGTATCTGAAGCACAAATAAAGAACAGCTTCCAGATAGCTTGGGAGATCTGTCATTACAACTGAATATGAAGAGTCAGGGCTTTCCTTCAACCTTTATTGTTTTCAAAAAATATATTTTAAAACTCTGATTCCTGACTTTCTTATAAACAGGACTATTGCTATTGCGTTGACTAAGATCAGCTTCCATCAAAATTTTTATACCATCCAGATACTCATGGCCAATGTACTAGGTCTGGATACTTGCAAACATTATAAAGAACGACAGACCAACCTTCAAAAGAAAGTCAAGTCACTGCTGGATGAAAAGTTCCATTGTCTTCTTAATGACATTTTCCATGTGCAGGTAACTGGCTAGTGTTAGACTCCTGTGAGAAATAGTGAGGGGGCAGATGTGGCCACTCCTCCTTGATGCTTTATGACTTTGCATCTCCTTGGCCTTTATTATCCCCTTCTTTTCTCATCTGCAATGTCCAGGTGGTAAGGAAATGGCTCCCAATCCTTGAATGAGCCACCTTCCTGAGATATATTGGTACCAGACTCAAGAAAACCCAAATAGCCACCTGCTGATTCATTTCTTTTCTCACCTTCCCATCATAGCTGTACTATACTAGCTAGTCCAGGGCACGAAATCACTCTGCTCCCACAGGTGACTGCCAAGGCAAAGACAAGAATGTGCCCTGTTCTTCCCTGTATCTATTCGATTCAATGACCTAGAGTATTAGAGCTGGAAGGGATGTTATGGATTACCTAGCACATGAGGATTTTAAGGCACAGAACAGTAAAGTGAATTACCAGAGTCATACAACTAGTATTTCCCTCTGCTATTTGCCCATACTCAATATTTTCATAATTCTTTATACAGTTCCCTATTTCACGAGAGGTTTCCAGGATGAGCACCACGAGAAAGCAGAAACAGTTGGAAGCGTTGTTTATGAAGATCTTGGAGCAAGTAAGAGCGTCTATAGGTCAAATAATGGGGAGGGGGAAACTGGGCGTCTCACCGCAAAGCCAGGTGACCTCAAGGGTTTAGACTCCAATGGCAAGAAGCTTTGAAGTATGTGAAAGCTTTAACCCAAAGTGGTTCATTTTCCTCCATCCTTCCAAACCTCAAGCTAAGACTCTGTTTAGAATTTAGCTGTGCTTGAAAGGAGTCCTTTAACATTACTCCTGGGAGTTTGGCCTCGCCTTAAAACCAGTCCTCTTTTTCTCTCCCTCTGTATGAGATGCAGTCTATCAAACTGGTTATGTATATAGGCTCTGTAATCAGTCTACCAAGGTTTGAGCCCTTAGGCCTGTCACTTGCTACCTGGGTAACCTTGACCAAGTGACTCAACCTGTCCATGCTTTTACTTTACCTTCTATAAAATGAGGAAATAATAGTACCTGGCTCACAGGGCTGTAAGGTTTAAATGACTAGATTATGTGTAAAACTTAGAATTGTGCCTCTTTCATTGGAAACACTCAACCAATGTTAACTTTTGCTCTCTGAATAATATCGTGACTGTCCATTGTATGTTGATGATCACCAACTTTATATCCCATTCCTCAGCTCTCGTATAAGCACCAAAACCATATTTCCAATAACTGTATATTCCACTTGGATATGGGGACTCACACTCAGTTCAGTGTCTAATACTAAATTCATTTTTTCCCTACTTTATTGCCCTATCTCCCTCATCTTGATCCTGATTTAGTTAATAGCAAATTCATTCACACATCATTTAAAGTTATCTTTGCTCCCTTCCTCACCAGTTGCCACATCTTCTACATTTACTCAGTTGACAAGTCCTACCATGTCTACCTCAGACTGACTCTGGAATCTCCCCGTCCTCTGTTCCCTACTGTAGTTCAGCCTCTTTCTCTTCCTGGACTATTTCCATACCTTTCCAACTAATCTCTGTGCCTCATACCGCTCCACTCCAATTCATCCTCCATACAACTGCCAAAGTGTATGCAAATCGCTCCAACATGTGCTTTATACTACTATCCAAGTAATTCTCAATACTAATGAGATAAAAGCCAAAAGACTTTTTTTTTTTAACCTGGAGAAATGCTACTCATCATTCAACGTCACCTCTTCAGTGAGAACTCCCCCAAATCACAAGGCATGACCAATTCCTCTTCTGCTGTGTTTCTGTAACACTTTGAACATATTTCTTATTGTATTTTCCATACTGTATTGCAATTTGCTACTTATATATGTGTCTCTCCCCCTCAGGAGGTTGTGAGCTTCTTAAGGAAAGGGAGCCTCTTTCTCATTTTTGTATCACTATTGACCAGCAGAGTGTCTGGCACATAATAAATAAACAATTCAAGTTTGTGGCATTGTGTAAGTTTATAATACAACTTCCTTCTTTTCCACTCCAGGCAAATAAGGCTATACCAGTAGTTTCTAAATGTCAGGCTTTGGACTGTTTGCATCACAAGTATCCAGGAAGCTTCATAAAATATATGGATTTGTGAATTCTACCCCAAATTGAAAAGGGCTTCGTTTGGGCCTAGGAATCTGTTTAGTTATTTGTTTTTGTTTTGAAACTTTTCAGTTGGTTCCGATCCACAACCTAGTTGGAAACCATGAGTAAAGCTGTGCTTTGACTCTGTGCTATGACAACAGTCTTTGGATCCTTTACTATCAGTATGACTTCGGGCAAGTGGCTTAACTTCTCTGTGCCTAAATTTTCTCAGTAAATAGATTCAATAGTGCCACCTCCTATGAATGTTACGAAGATTTTTTTTGAAATTAAAAAAAATTTGTTTTGGCTGCATTGGGTCTTTGTTGCTGCACACGGGCTTTCTCTAGTTGCAGTGAGCAGGGGCTACTCTTCGTTGCGGTGCGCGGGCTTCTCACTGCAGTGGCTTCTCTTGTTGCAGAGCACGGCCTCTAGGCGCACGGGCTTCAGTAGTTGCCGCATGTGGGCTCAGTAGTTGCGGCACTCAGGCTCAGTAGTCGTGGCTCGCGGGCTCTAGAGCGCAGGCTCAGTAGTTGTGGCGCATGGGCTTAGTTGCTCTGCAGCATGTGGGATCTTCCCGGACCAGGGCTCGAACCCATGTCCCCTACATTGGCAGGTGGATTCTTAACCACTGCAACACCAGGGAAGTCCGTTAATGAAGATTTTAAATAAGTTCATTTATGAAAGCACATCACACAGTGCTGGGAACATAGTAGGTGCAGTGTAAGTGTTGGCTTTTTTCACATCAGAGAGGACCTGATTCCATCTCCTCATTTTATTTTACTTTTTAGTTAATTTTTATTGGAGTATAGTTGATTTACAATGTTGTGTTAGTTTCTATGTTGTGTTAGTTTGTTGTGTACAGCAAAGTGAATCAGTTATACATATATATATATATCCACTCTTTTTTAGATTCTATTCCCATATGGGTCATTACAGAGTGTTGAGTAGAGTTCCCTGTGCTATAAAGTAGGTTCTTGTTAGCTATCTATTTTATAGATAGTAGTGTGTATATGTCAATCCCAATCTCCCAGTTTCTCCCTCCCCCCACCTTTCCCCCTTTGTAACCATAAGTTTGTGTCCTACATCTGTGATTCTGTTTCTGTTTTGTAAATAGGTTCATTTGTACCATTTTTTTAGATTCCACATATAAGTGATATCACATGATATTTGTCTTTCTCTGTCTGACTTACTTCACTTAGTGTGATAATATTTAGGTCCATCCATGTCGCTGTAAATGGCATTATTTCATTCTTTTTTATGGCTGAGTAATATTTCAGTCTCCTCATTTTAAATGTGAAGAAGCTGGCGCCATTGATGTACTATTGAATTCATGTAGGTTTTTTGGTTCCTGCTTTACTCTCCCCAATTCACAAATAATTCACTGACAAGTCTATTCTATGACTAAAACTCACATTTCTAACTGCCCCGTAGTTTTTATTTATTTATTTATTTATTTGGCTGCATTGGGTCTTTGTTGCTGCACGGGGGCTTTTTCTAGTTGCGGTGAGTGGGGGCTACTCTTTGTTGCGATTCGTGGTCTTCTCATTGCGGTGGCTTCTCTTGCTGTGGAGCACAGGCTCTAGGTGCGCAGGCTTTAGTAGTTATGGCTTTCAGGCTTAGTAGTTGTGGCTTGTGGGCTCTAGAGCACAGGCTCAGTAGTTGTGGTGCATGGGCTTAGTTGCTCTGTGGCATGTGGGATCTCCCTGGACCAGGGCTCGAACCTGTGTCCCCTGCATTGGCAGACAGACTCGCAACCACTGAGCCACCAGGGAATTCCCTGCCCCGTAGTTTTAAAGATATTAGTCAAATACAAAACAAAACAAAACAATGGGATACTAACTCCTATTCATTAAAATGTTCTCAGGGTCAGTGAAGAACTAACGATCTGGCGACAGAATGGGGCTGTAAGAGGGGACTTACATATATGTGATAAGGCAGGCTATAATACTTTATAATGATCATCTTATGAATTTCGAAATTTGAATGTAGCCTTTGCTGCTCTAGTTTATAAAAACATGCAGAGGGAAAGAATGGCTTAACCCAGTCTCTTCCCAGAGGGAAACAAAAGAAGCCAAGAGCAGTCTGGAGCAGTAAGAGTGGGGAAGGTTTTCTCCATTTAGACATCTTACACTATGGAATTGCAGGGCCCACTATGCAGGGGCTCACAGTAAATGTAAGCTCTATATTTTGTCTAATACTTTCTCCCCAGTGCTTAAAACAGTACCTGACCCTAACAGATGCACAATAAATGCTTAATGAGTAAATAAATAATTCAGACTAGTTAGGGAAAGGTACTCTACACAAGAAAAGGGACACACGATCTGTTTTTAAGTGTAACATGTGCCATAGTTCAAGCTAGAACAGCATAAACTGCCAGCAGGACAAGGACCAGGTGAGTTTCTCTCAGCACTCTGCCTCCAGCACCTAGCCCAGTGGGTGCTTCGTAAGTATGTGCTGAATCGATGTTGGTTGAATAAATGTCAAATAAGTATTTCCAGGAGACCTTCATTTTTCAATAGATGAGAATGACTTGAAGTAAACCTCAGTAATTTTTATGTAATGGCTGTTTAACTTGACTAAAGCCCCATCTATCCTATATATTTACATTATCTTTACACAAAGATTTGACCAAGTAAGAGTCTATTCCAGCCAGTTCTATCCCAATTGCCACAGATTCCAATTAGCGGAATCTAAATTAACACAAAGTTATTAGAAAGAACCGATTTAACTTAGCTTCACAAAACTCGGTGGATACACATGCGTACCCATACATGTGTATAAAAAACTGAAGTCACGGGAGTTCCCTAGTGGTCTAGTTAGGATTTGGCGCTTTCGCTGCCATGGCCTGGGTTCAATCCCTGGTCGGGGAACTGAGATCCTGCAAGCTGCTCGGTGCAGCCAAAAAAACAAACAAAAACAAAAACAAAAAAAACCCTGAAGTCCTACAGCATTTTTCTTTCTGTTTCTCCACCTTGTCCAGACAGTGAAAGAGGAAAGGATTATTTTCATCATCGATGAAGGCCAGTTTATCGATTCAGCCTCCTGGACCTTTATGGAGAAGCTTATCCGGTCTGTTCCCATCTTCATCATCATGTCCCTGTCTCCCTTCATCGACATACCCTGTGCAGCTGCCAGTGCCATAATGAAGAACAGGAACACCACCTATGTCACCCTTGGAGCCGTGCAGCCTAAGGACATCCTCAACAAGGTCTGCCTAGACCTCAACGTCAGGGGCATCCCCAAAGAACTAGATGCGTGAGTAACCTATTTCTATCCTGAGGCCTTGACATCTGCACTCATTCTCCAGGTCCAGACTTCATCAGATTCCTTAAGATGTGTCTAAAAGTGGCCATTTCAGGATTCTTGCTGGGCCCGCCTTTCAAAGGGGCCACTGAACCTGCTTGATAGGATGGATGCTGCTCACTTTTCCTTGTTATGGTCCCTGTTACACCGTCTCAGACGTTGCTTAGGACATCAGTTTTGTTTCCCTTTCATCATGCAGGCTATGGGTACACTCACTCTAACCCACAGTGACTAAGGGCGCTGTCGTGGGCAGGTAACACGAAAGGCAAACTGGTAAAAGCCTTAAGAACCACAGCCCACAGCTGAGCAAGGTCTTAGTTGCTGGCAATAACGTGGTCTGGTGCTGGTGTTCCCTGTCATGGTAGATGGTGACGTCAGTGCTCCCTGAGCTTCTCAGTGACTCCTTTCCTGGGGTCTTGACAGCAGTCCCCTTAACAACATGGACAATGCCTCTTCCTTAGCTGGCTGTTTACAAGCCACCTTGGTATCTGTATCTGTTCTTTCTAATGAGGTTGCTTTGCTTCTGGAAGAGAAACGTCTTGGACAAAGTCTCATTTAAAATAACTCCAGGCATGAATTTTGTGTGTTCTTTCCCTTTGTCTCTCTGTCTCTCCCTCTTTCTCTCTGTATATATGTATTTATTTATTTATTATGTATGTATTTATTATATATGTATACATTTATTATATATGCATTTACTTTTTT